>NW_022196896.1:129280534-129308889 GCF_008632895.1 Mastomys coucha
ATATATATATATATATATATATATATATATATATTCTATATATTACCATAGCCAACTATTGCCAACTTTTAAGAGCAGTGTGGAAGTGTCGTTGTAGTCCCAGCTTTCAACATCAGTCCCCATCGTCCTCATCTCCAAATGTTAAGTGTTGTCTTAAAGCCAGTCCTGCTGTGTCCTAAGTACAGTGTGACAGTTGAGGTTATCTTTTTTGTCAAATACTTGACATTTAATCATTCATACCTAACCTGGGGAGGCAATTGAGTGCCATTCCACCGTGTAGCAGCCTAGCCCTGTCTTCTTTTATACCCAGCTGTCCATACCCAGCTGCCCTGGGCAGGCAATGGAATGCCATCACCGTGCAGTGGTTTAACCTTGTCTTCTTTCATACCCAGCTGTCCTTGGATGCTTGCTGTGTCTTAGGGGACACTGACAGGAATGCCAGGAGTGCCGTAATAAGTCAGGTGTGTAGGGAGGAAAACTGTCGGAAGTGAGAATGGTGGCTGGTGTTGACAGGAAGGACCTTCCTCAGTGAGGGTCTCTCAGACAGCTGAGGAAGCAGGTAACTCTTAGATTAAAGAGCATTACTAAAGAATTCGACGTTGTGTGTACACGGTGGCCTGGAACGGCTGAGATCTTTTTCTTCAGCGCTGCCTGGTAATGGAGAAGCTGACCTGGCCTGGCTGGGAGCTCTGTCCTTGTTCAGTTTGATAAGCAGGCATGGGGCAACCAGGAAGGTTTTACATTGGGCACAGAGTTTTACCTGCTGTCTCACTATTTGTAGACTCTTGTTTCATCTAGATTTTCTTATGGTTTCATTGTTGTCTTGCGATATAGGACCCAGTGGTAGAGAGTTTGTATACCAGGCATGCGACCTGACAGTTTAATCCTCTGAGCTAAAAATATGCATAAAAGATGCTGTGCTCCGTAATATTTTAAAATTAGCAGACATATACTGTGCACATTTAAAACTTTTATAACCACTCTTGTTGTGAAAAGAGTGTAGAACATATCAAATCAATACTAAATAATTGATTTACAGTTGGCATATCCATTGTGCTAAGCACTGAAGTTTTTAGTTCTAATATTTTAACTAGATTTCAAGAGATGAAAAGGAAACATATTCTTAAAACTTCACTATTGACTTCATTCCTTCAAAGAGTATATTTAAGATCTTATAATCTCTCGTCAGTTTTTCCTCAATGTATTCTGCACAGAGGTGGAACTGTCATTATTGGCGATGCTGTGGCATTTTCTCTCACAGAAAGGAAGGGCAGAGCCTGCTTGTCCTTATTCTTGCCTCTGACTTACTGAGATATTCTAAGAAAGTTTTGGACACACAGGGCGGTGAGGAACCACTCTCCTGCTCTGCCAACTTGCTCTATCCGGCCGCCATAGCAAAGGTACCTGCCATAGGACATTGAATTATTCATCCACATGCTGTCTCATGACCTTTGTAGGAGGCCAGTCACTAAGTACCCAGTGTGGTTTTTGATGCTTTTAGCTTAATACCAGGCCTGTGCAGGACTGCGTGTTAGAGGTGGCAGAAAGACATAGTAATTTTCAAATTGTACTTGACATTTGTAAATTTACTCTGCCAGTACTTCACACTTCAACAGAAAAGTCGTAAACAATTATCAAGTCATTAGCACAGACACTTTTAAGAAGGAAATTTCAAAACACGCGTTGGAGACCGAGACAGAGGCTGCTGGTGCTGGAGCTCGCCCCCACTCTGCTGCCGACTGCCACTCGTTCAGATGTTGGCAGGCTTGTCCCTTTGAACAGTTGTGTGAGTGAGGGGTCGGTGGCTGCCGAGAGCAACTCCAGGCAGCATCAATCCTGCCCTGTTTATTCTCATGTCATATTTTACAGTCTGTAGATCAGCCAGTCAGTGTGTCAACGGCACAGTGCTGGAGGGGAGCCAGGCCCTTCCAGCTTCTTCTCCCTCCTGGGCTGAGTCTGACTACTGCTCTCAACAGTAGCCTAAATGTTTGCCTGTTTCTCTGCCTGCCCGCCCGCCCGCTTGCCTGTCTTGTCTTTCCTGGAACTCAGTCTGTAGATCAGGCTCTTTAACATGGAGAAAGAGAATGCTTCATGGCACATTTGAGAGTTACTTTTACTTATGGCATGAAAAGGAGTGACTTAGGCTGGGACCAGATGATGGACGTTTAGCTTCACTTGTAGATAATGGGGCTGGTGGGGAAGGGGCGGAGTCAGTGACATAAAGGTGTAAGTCTACCAGTTATCCCCATGTTGTAGTTGCAGTAGTGAGAGGAAGCTACATATGGGTGAGTGGGAGAAGCCAAATGGATGGGTGAAGCTTTTGACCGACAGGCAGGGTACCAGCTGTTTAAACGACAGGCATGGCCCCGGTCAGAAAAGCTGAGGTTCCGGAGTGCTCGCTCTCTGGACAGTGCTCTGAATTATTGTGATGAGTTCATGTTAGGATGCCGGAGGCATTGTTAGTCTCACATTGAGAAGAGGTCTAAACATTTAAAATTGTGTTCTGCCCCATCTTTCCTGAACTCACTCACTGTGCTTCGTTTGAACAGTACAGCTTTATATATTCTGGGGAGCTGTTTGGGGAATGCTTGACTCTGGTTCCCGCCTCATCTCATTAGGACACTGCTTGTGCTTGGGATAGATGCCCACGCCGGTCAGGGCATTTCCCTCCCGTTAATTGGGACTGTTTAATATGCTGTGATCCGTGTATGGCTTAAGCTGTTGTAGAACGTGACTCCTCTTCTACAGGTTCAGCTGCCTGATAAAGGTAACTATGTGGATAATAGTAACGGGCTTGGGTTGAAGGAATGCTTTCCTTAACCACCTTCAGTTGTCTGGTCTTTAGTCTGTCGAGAACACTTATTATTGCGGATAAATGTGTCTTTGCTGAGAAATTTATCTGGATAATGGTATGAACAAAAGCCCATAAGATTTTGCTGTTAATGTTGTAGATTTACTATGTGAGTCTATTTAATTAATAATATTGATCCTGTACACTTAAGGTCTTAAATTCTACAAGAAGAAGTTGCCATTGTTGTTGTTGTTGTTTCTAGTCTGTTGAGGGATTGTTTGTTCTGAGGCAGTCTCACTCTCTCGGTCAGGCGTGAACTCAGTATTATTTCCTGGCTGGTATCAAATGTGTGGTGCTCTGACCGATTCAGCCACCTGCGTGCCGAGACTATACGCAGCTCCAGCTTCTTTTATACATTATTTTATTTTATTTTATTGCTGCTGTTGTTACATGCCAGCAAAAATCTTTCAGCATATAGATACCAGGTTGCTTCCTGTATTAGAGAAAATGATGGTTGGCAGTAGAAGCGTAGCAGGTCATTCTGATCAATAACTGATATGGTTGACAAAATTTATTTTCAGATTTCTATACAAGTGTTTGTTTAAGGATGCTTGGTCCATAAAGCCTTATACAAGCATGGGTATGGAAAATTATAGAGAATTTACACCAAGTCTTTTCCTACTGGGGGTTGCTCCAGAGCTGGGAATTTGTAGATTCTTAGCTCTGCTTTTGTCACTCAGGCAGAAAATAAAATGAGTAGTTATTAATGCCAGTGCTCAGGAGATGCCACAAGGACGAAGCTGTCCCATCACCTCCACCTGTGAAAACGTTTCTTTGTAATTGTCTCA
This sequence comes from Mastomys coucha, assembly GCF_008632895.1. NCBI lineage: Eukaryota > Metazoa > Chordata > Mammalia > Rodentia > Muridae > Mastomys > Mastomys coucha. Next base: position 129,284,174 of record NW_022196896.1, read on the forward strand.
AACAAGAGCATGACATGACAACAACCGGACAGCACTGCTAATTCTTAGAGACACACAGGTTGGGTATTCTTGCTAACATAAGTTAATAGCACATTTTCTTTTGCTGTTCTAGTAACACTCAATTTTTTTCCTAGGGTGAAGACATGAATCATTGCTTTGTAGTTTTTGGAGCAGTCACTGTAGAATTTCTTAGTTGGTGTGATGTTTGTAAGAATTGTAAGCAGTTTTAGTAGGTTAGTCCAGGGGAAAACAAAGAGTTATTTCGTTGTAGAATCTTTATGTATTTAGTCTTGAGAACACAAGATGGAAATGTTGGTGGCTTGCCCATTGTCTTATAAATACAATTATATGCAGATCTATGAGTTATCAAACTAATAAATTTTTTCTTTACAGACTCTTTCAGTCATTAAATTCTTTGGACAAGATAATTAGAGATTCTGCATTTCTTCTCATTTTAAAGGACAAAACGCTGTACCAGTCAGATCCTTCCAAAGCCTTCTTAAAGATGGTTAGTTGATCCCTTCTGCAGTTGTAAAAACCATGTGATTCTTTTTCTTCTTGGATTAAAAAAGAGATGAGAAGCTCCATTAAGAGAATATTAAAGTATAAGAATTGTTGTCTCTATTTAAGACTTTTTTTTAAATCACTTTATATAAGTTGCCTGCTTATTCAAACATCTCTTTTCTGTAAGTGTGTTTGTAATTCATTCTGCCTAAATCTCAGTGAAAATGACCAGTGAATTTATTTCAAAGCAGGTAAAATTGATGGGCTTCGGAACATTTCATTGTAAAGCTTATGAGTGCTGTGGTCAGTTACCCTGCTTGGCTTTAATTAGAAAGCTCTTGATATTTGAATTTCGTTAAGCCCCTAATCTGCTTTTGCTAAAACTGATTTTAGTGGTCCTTTCTGTGGCGCGATAGGTCCATTGTGCTCGGTGGGCTGCGCTGAGAACTGGACGGTGACCGAGCAGAGATTAAGGATTTTAGGACAGTGGTTTTCAACCTTCCCAATGCTGGGACTTTTAATACAGTTCCTTACATTGTGTTGACCCAGCGATAACATTAATTTTCATTGCTACTACAGAAGTATAATATTTGCTATTGTTATGAATCATAATGTAAACATCTGCATTTTCCAATGATCTTAGGAAACTTCTATAAAAGGGGCTGACCTAAATGGGTCGTGACCCACAAGTTGAGAAGCACAGAATTAGAAGATTAGCCTTGGCCAGAGCCTGACCATGGGGGCCTTGACAGCGTGTTTCTAGTTCATTTTCAGTTCTCGGTAACATAGCAGGTGACGCCTGCCTTGGCATGTGCTGTTGTGAGCAGAAGCGCTAATACAGCCGGAAGTGCACGGAAAGGGACATGCTGCTGCCCATGCTGGAGGAGCCATCTAGAAGGAGGCTGCTTAGCACCCTCTGCTCGGCCTCCTTGGATATCTAAAATTGTAACTTAGTTACCATTAGTATCTTTCATGAATGTTGACATTTGGAATTTTATATGCAATTCGAAATTACATATTTGGAATTAGAGGCGCAGCTTCACTATTTTCTTAGATGGATGCTTGTAATCAAGTCATAATTACAAATTTTCATTTTAAAGTAAAAAAGCACGAGAAGGGGATGCACATTTCCTAAGGATGTGAGATACAGGACACAGAGATTTCTGGAGGATGTTCTCTAGCACGCAGATTTATTTGGTTACAAAATGGAGCAACTCATTGTGCTACGCATTGTGGACGCTAGCCAATAATACACAACATACCTGAACCTGATGTTCTCTTTCTGTTTGTCTCTCTCTGTCTCACACAAACACACACTCATACACATACACACTCACACACATACACATACACACTTACACAAACACATACACTCATACATACACACATACACTCACACAAACACACACTTCCACACACTCGTATACACATACACTCACACACACGCTCACATGCACACACGCGCACACACTCACACACACTCACACATGCACACACACTCACACACATGCTCACATGCACACACGCGCACACACTCACACACACTCACACACGCACACACGCTCACATGCACACACGCGCACACATGCACACACACACACACACACGCTCACATGCACACACGCGCACACACTCACACACACTCACACATGCACACACACTCACACACATGCTCACATGCACACATGCGCATACACACACACGGATTATTTGCTTTGAGTCTTTGCATGCTCCATGTACTTTGAAAGAGAATTTTTGTTCTCTGGTGTGCTCTGTTCAAAAATTTTTGCAAGGTAGCATTGGCCAATTAATTTTGATGATTAGTTTTAAAAAGTAAAATTTAAAAACACTGTGCTTTTTCTTTTAACAGGTTACGAAGCAAAGTTCACAAGATTCTCTGCCCCAAAAAAATATAATACAACTGAGTGCACAGGAGCCGAGGTAAGTGTGCGGTCGCTTACCTTTCCCGGCCATTTTGTCTTTGTGCTTCTGACCTTTACTCAGCATGTACTTTTAGGGAGTTTTTCATTAAATCAAATATTAATCAATTAAATTTTTTCTGAAGAAATAGGCTTTCTTCCATTGCTGTCATATTCTGTGCTCAGAGCTCAGTTGGCACAGTGATTTCTGCGTTTATGGCTGTAATGTTTTTATAAATGGAAGTGATAGCAAGTGTGTAGTTGTGATTCAAGAATTTCCTTGTCTTTCTGATACTGTTGTCAGATGTCTGTAGTAACATTTCATGAAGTTTCTTGATTTTCCTTAATCCCAGATGAGAATTATTTTAAAGAAGGTATTTAATTACTGGCAAACCACACTTCCTTCTCTTATACTTTCATAGGATGCCGTGTTGCCAATCAGGCCACAGCTCTGTTGGTGGACACGGCAGCTAACAGTCAGGTTGTTTATTAAACCAAAGCCTGGATTGCAGGTGGCTGCCTCCACCTTCTAAAGAAGCATAGCTGTTTGCATTGGCACTCTCCCAGGCTTCTGTGTTTAGGGAATGAGTGTACATAGTTACTGCCCATGAACCTAGGCAAGCGGCGTCTCTTTATAACATAACTTAATTTTAATTTTTATTGAAAAATGTATTGTTAACTCTTACACATTGAAGGGTAAAAACAATTTTAATAGCAATTTATGACTTTTAACTGAGTATGGTTTATTAAAATTATGAAAAATAAATGCAGTACCATTGAAGACAGTTCGTGGTGCTAGTGATGTTGAGGCTGCTATGAAGTGCTCACCACCTCATGGTGTCCAACTCTTCATAAGCAGAGCCTTGCCCAGCTCATACCTTAGAACAAGAAATGGGGGTTCCTTAGTTACATGGATGCTTAGAAACTCTGCTGAGGTCATTATACATTATACTGGATAATGGCATCAGAAGAAACATCAATTATGAAATGTTTTCTTTGTTTTAAAAGAAATAATGCTTGAGTGCATCTGAAGCTAGATGCCTGCTTCTTAATTATCATGTAATAGTAAGCTCTTTGCCTTCGGGGATAATGCTAGAAACCCTTTTCGTATTTTCTGTCCTGACCGGGGAGGGGCTTTGGGTTTGTTGGCTCTAAGGATCCCAAGTACTTGCACAGGTGACTGTGGCAGGTCCTTGCTGCCCTCTCTGGTTGCATGCTGTGGTGGGTGAAGGCAGTCTAGTGTCTCCGGGCATCAGAGGGAGAAACAGATGCACAGTGGTCCCAGGGAATTTTGAAGGCTCTGGTAAAAGATGGCCGTACCAGCTCCTATTTAGCCCATGATTCACCCATGGTCTCTCCTCATTGCTCTCCTGCCACAGGTTGCTGTCATTGTATCTTTAACTCCATTGTTAGCTTCTGTTTCTGTCTCTGTCTCTGTCTCCTGTGTGAGAACCTAGTGACCACACCTACTTTTTTGTTGTTTTAAAATTTGGTTTTTACTTGGTATCTACAAATTACCTTAGTTGTTAATTGACTAGCAAAATTGCCAAAGAACTAAAAGAACATCAGTGACCTTTAGAGTAGAGTTAATCGGTGTTCTGAGTCTCTTAAGTGTAAAGTGTTAGAATTGAGGTACCGAGAGTTTTTCATATTCTTTGTAAGTCTAGAATGTTCTTGAACTTAGCAAATTTTTAATGTAAATAAACCAAACATTATAGTGTGGAAGATGACATCCAGAGGGTGAATACACACATGCACGTGCGCGCACACACACACACACATATTCATTTGGTACAGGTAAACTGTTACATGTAGTATTAATATTATGTGGGCAATTGGGAAATAGATTCTAAAAAGAGTCCTTAGAGAGTTGGTAATGCAAAAGCAGTAGGAAGAGTTCTCATATAAACTTAAATAATGTGTGCAAATGAATTTGATCATGATGTTGATGTTGTTAATTGTGAGTGTGACCTAACATAATTTACGTCAGTGACATCAGTAATTTGCTCTGCATGGTTGATTCCTGAGACTTTGGAAGTTGGAATCCACAGAGTTTGTATAGACAGCAAATACATAAGAATTACAATTTAGGCACCTTGAATAAATTGTCCCAAGGAATGCTTGAGTTCAGGAAGATACTTTTTTTTCCTGTTTCTCCTATACTTTATTTTCTAAGACACTGACTGTAAAGACCCCTAATAGAAGGTGTAGTGTCGCCAAGGACATTAGTGCAGGGTGTTCGGGTAAGTCAGGTGACCTAAAAACTGAATTTCATCTATTCAGGAAAAACAAGAATTAACCTCCTCATCATTTGGGCCAGAAGGCCATGCACTGCCACCGTTTATAAAGGTAGCTTTCTATAAGGTGGATTTTCTGAAATATCCCTAAGAATCAAAGTCATGTAATAACAACTTCATGAACCCAAAAATGGAAATTTTCAAGTAAATGATTTGTTTTTACTTCATTTATGATGTTGCAACAGAAAACTAGACTGGCTGAGTTTTAATGACCATAAATCTAAATGGTTCATGCTCGGGAGGTTGGAAAGTCCAGGGTGGATTTCCTGCATCTTAGGCTGGCCTTGTGCTGAGTCATCCTGTCCTGCGGAGTCAGTTATCCCATCTTGCTGAGTCAGTCATCCCATGGTAGATTAGCAAGTGGTTGCAGTGGCAATGCATCATTTTATCAGAAACTGCTTTCCAATCGTGAACTCTTAACTCTGATACTAGGCAGTCCATTTGTGACCGCAAAGCCCTGATTGCCCAAGCAGACCTTCAGTATCTCAGCATTCAACACTCTTTACTCACTTAATATAAGAACATTCAAACCATGGCAAATGATTTTAGCTTGAGATAAATTTATTTAAACTACCATTACAGAAAGTGGTTTTAATTTTTAGTAAGGCATTGATTGGCAAATAATCCTCTTATCCCATTTTTTCTTTTCTCTCATCCCTCTCCTTTTCACTTTTTTACTGTTTTTTCCTGGGGGGGGGGCAGCGGAGAGAACATGCAAGTGCACCATCCATGTTGTCCTTGTCCTTTGCTGGTTGGATGACCCCTCCTCAGCACCTCACATTCTTATTTAATATCCTTTTGTTTTCTACACACAAGTGCTTTTCTTTATTCTGTGTTTTGACCCCAGACTTCATTTTGACCACACCTTTGTTCATTTCTAGTACTTTGTGAGTGTAGTCTTCTAACTCTTACTCCTTCTCCCTGACGTCTGGCTCCTTCCATCACTGTGGTCCTTAGCTGCTCTCTCTCCTTCAGCTCTCTGGTCCTCAGCCGCCTTTTATGTTCTCTTGAGTGACTGTAGTCTTCTAGCTCTTTTGTCTTCAGTCTCTTATAGTCATAATTTATTACCTCCAGGTACTGGTGGGATCTACTCAAAAAATAGTCCTCTCAAAACATTCCTCATAACATCCTCCAGGAAATTTATTACCTATTGTAGGAAGTATGACAAATAGTCATGATTTAGCAATGTTTCCTTAAGAACATCTCAATTGTGTCATGTGGAATACAACTTATTATAACTCTGAGGGTTCTGGAGAAGTGATGGCCAGTTTCTACTTAGGGCAGAAATTGGGACCAAGCTTGGCAGACCCGAATGTCTTGGCAGACTCGCTCACATGGCTGGAAATCGCAGCTGCCTGTGGCTGAAGGTTTAGTTGGGGCAGTCATTTGCCAGCATGTATACATATCCTCTCCAGAGTGGCTAGTTCCAGGAGGGAGAGCCTGAAGGAGTCTGAAGCCTACACACACAGCACAAGTAAGATTAGATTAAAGGTTTACAAAGTGCCATCGAGCTTATGTCGTGGTGGCCAACTAAGGCTCCACTGGAGAAGACTGGCTTCCTTTGTAAGTGGCATCAGTTGCAGAGAGCTCCTTGGTTAGGGGTGGAGGTCAACGTCTCTACCTTTCATGCTGGAACCTATTTGGCTTGAACCTGTTGTAAGGTGTGTGCACTCTACCAGTTTGTAAGTTCATGTATCCGTTGGCCCTGTTGTGGGTGGAAGGCCTCTTTCCTTGATGTCTTCCAGCCCCTCTGCATCTTAGAATCATTATGCCTCCTCTTCCCACGTAGATCCCTGAGCCCTGGGAGAAGAGGTTTGATGAAGACATCCCATTCAGGACTGAGAGCTTAAAAGCCTTTCACTTTCGACACTTTGTTCATGTGTCGGTGAGGATGTGGAGTTAGAGAAAACACTCATTTGATGTTGTTGGGAATGCAGTCGTTTGCACACTCAGAAATCCCATTAAAACCTCTGAAGTGGAAGTGATAAAATATACAACAGGGATTTATTGGGTAAAAATAAAATAAAAATATATATATATAGCAAAAGTTAAAAGCAATCAGATAAAATTTAAAAATTAAATTAAAAAAAAAAAAAGGAAGAGCCTTAGCATGAAACTTTGAGACACAGAACCTGCAAAATTGGTGCCATTGAGTTACCTTTCTGTTGGCCATTGCCGCTGGCATGGCCTTCCATAGAGTAGTTTCTTTCTTTTCTGTGTTCAGTAAGTTGTATAGGCATTATTTTCGGCAAGGGGCCTTGTTATCAAGTTTGTGCAGAATAACCTGTAGTGTTGGCAATAGCCTGGTTGTTTGGGGATTTCCCATGAGACCTGTATTAGTCAGGGTTCTCTAGAGTCACAGAACTTATGGTAGTCTCTATGTAGTAAAGGAATTTATTGATGATTTACAGTCTGTAGTCCAACAGTGGTCAGGAGCAGCTGTGAATGGAAGTCCCAGGATCCAGCAGTTGCTCAGTCCCACAAGGCAAGCAGGCCAAGCAGAGCAAGCCTTCCTTCTTCCAGTGTCCTTATACAGGTCTCCAGCAAAAGGTGTGGCCCAGATTAAAGGTGTGTGCCACCACACCTTTAATCCCAGATGACCTTGAATTTGTAGATCTTCCTATCTTAATCTGGGATTCATAGCCACTATGCCTCAAGATCTCCATGCCAAGATTCAGGTCAGAAACTTGTATCTCTCAGCCTCCAGATTAGGGCCACAGGTGAGCCTTCTAATTCTAAATTGTAGGTCATTTCAGATACAGTCAAGTTGACAACCAGGAATAGCCACTACAAGACCCTTTTGGACAACCAGTCAATTAGATGTACCCTAATGCTGTTATGGAAGCCTGATTGGGTGACAAGAGATGGCTAGTTGTGGCTTTGTTTTACACATTATTTTGTGATTTCATTTAGAATGCCTTCATAGCTATATCTCATATATATATTTCAGGAAGCTTCTATTGTGTTAGGTTTCTGTACTATTCTTCATATAGCTCTTAATTTTAGTTGTCTCTCTTTGATTTCCTTCCTCATCCTCCTCTTCCCTTGCCATCTTCACTTATCCTCCCATCCACCCATAACCATCTGTTTTATTTCTCTTTTCTAGGGAGATCTGTCTCTCCCTTCACCCCATCCTCTATTCATAACCTCTGTGGTTTTATGGATTGTGGCTCGGTTATCATTGATTTAAGAGCTAACATCCACATATAAACAGATCTATGTATTATATTTGTCTTGATGGGTTTGGGTTATCTCACTCAGCATGGTTATTTTTTCTAGTTCCATCCATTTACCTGAAAATTTCTTTTCATTTTCTTAACAGCTGAGTAATACTCCATTCTATAAATGTGCCATATTTTCTATTTCCTTTCCTGTGTTTAGGAATATCTAGGTTGTTTTCAATTCCTCTCTGTTGTGGATAGAGCAGCAGTGAACATGGCTGAACTAGTGTCTCTGTGGTAGGATGAAGCATCCTTTCGGTACATGTCCAAGAGTAGTCTAGCTGTATCTTGAGGTAGATTGATTCCTGGTTTCTGGAGGAAGCTCCTTACTGATTTCCGTAGTGCTTGGACAAGTCTGCATTCCCATCGACGTCAGAGGAATGTTTTCTGTAACTCCACATCCTCGCCAGCATGAGCTGTCACTTGTGTTTTTGACCTTGACCATTCTGACAGGTGTAAGATGAAATCTCAGAGTCATTTTGATTTGCATTTCCCTAGTGGCTAAGGATCGTGACCATTTCTCTAAGAGTTTCTCAGCCATTCAACTTTCCTCTTTTGAAAATTCTGTCAGTGTTCATGAAAACAAAAAGGATCTTGGGAGCACTGGCAGCAACCCCATCCCCACAGTTTATGCTGCACAGACTGGTAGAACTGGACAGAAAACCTGCCCACCCAGCAGCTGGACGTGAATACAGGTGGGAGTCGCTGCATGCAAGTATGAGATTAAAGCCCTTCCTGTTTCTGAACTTTGACCCCAATGGCTTTGAAGACTTGCTGCCTTGTTCTTAGAGGAATAGACAGTGTTTTTCTACAGGAAGGTGCTGCTTTCTTGAGGCAGTTAGGAAGTCGATGCACCCCTCTCTTCCCTACCCAAAGCCTTTATTGACAGTCCCTACTTCATGGCAATTTCCAGTCCTTGTCTGGGTCCGAGGTACTTGGAAGTCCAGTGTATTTCTTTCCATCAAGCTTTGAGTTGTATGATTGTCATGAATCAGCCACTTATTTCCAAACCGCATTTCATTGTTATTTTTCTTTTATGATTTGATTAATTTTTATGAAACTAATAAATTATAGAAAAGAGCTTCTTTTATATTAAGTTGTCTGTTTTGGAAAGAGTCCATGAAACAGACAGTCGGCCAAATGGCTGTATAAGATATGGAAAGAATCCTAAAAAGATAGACACAATCTGTCATCAGATTGCTCAATATCTAAGTTCTTAGTGCACTATAGGAAACCCAAGCTTAATACCAGAGATGATTTATGTGTATTTGGCTATGTAGAAAGTAATGCATAAAACTTTAATTAGTAGTCTCATTATTGAAGCAAAGGCTTTGCTCTAACATCAGTAGATTAGAATATGATGCACATTTATGTGTTTTATGCTAACGTAAAATGCTGAGAATAATTATCTAAGGATTCTCTGCCTCCACTTACAGGTTGACTTTATCCTTTGATTTGACAGATCTGGTGCCAGCCTTGCTCACATTGATCACAATGCTTTCACTGAATGTATTTTGTAATGAATTGGAAAACTGAATCTGCGAGACATAAACGAGTTAGAAACACGTTGAGACTGATGGTAGATCAATGATCGAGGGAAGTGTTTGCTCTAGGAAATTGCTGTTGTTGGCAGCATAGGCCAGATGTGATGCTTGGTGCTGAAGAGAAAAGCTTTCCATTTGTTCAGAGCCCCTGCTCTGAGGTGGAAGACTGAATACCAATCAGGGACAGCCATCTTGGATGCTAGCCTTCTGGCAACTTGCTGTCGTGCTGGATCTGCCTGTGAGCTTGCTGGTACTCCCTTCTGTCTTCTCTATATTTTTCATGGGACTAACTAAATGATTTAGTCCTCCCTCTCTCCTTTCCTTCCTTTCTTCCTTCCTTCCATTTCCTGCTACATTTCCCTTGCTAAAATATTAGCTTCATGGGACAGAAAGTAATTTGCTCTGGCAGTAAATTCCCTGGCATATGCCTGACACATTGTAGGTTGTGCACAAATACTTGTCAGATTAACTCTGTCTAGAAGAAGGACTTCAACTAATATTAAAAAAAGAAAAGACTAAGGGAGCCTGAGCAGGTACAGATTCTGGGTGGGTGGACACACAACATATTTATCTATGACAAGACATGTCCATCTAGGTACAGGAAGCATTTAGAGTATTAGACAAACAATAGTGAAAAGAAATCTTTCCATTCCATATTAGAATTAAAACATTAAGTACACACAACAAAGAGTGTATTGAAGGTTTCAAGACATCAACTTCTTCAACAGAAACTTTAAAAAAACAAAAAGGACTTGGAATGATGTATTTCCAGTTCTGAATGAGCAGTAACTCTCAACCCAAGCTACTATACCCAGCAAAACTATCCATCATGATGTAAGGAGAAAGAGAAATTCCACAGTAAGAACAGACTGAAGGAATTCATGATTATTAAGTCATTTCTGCAAAGATACTTAAATTCTTCATACTGAAGAAAAAGGTAATCACTTTCATGAGGCTACAGGGAAGATGAAACCATGCTAGAAGGCTAACTAAGCAAACAAGGAATAAGAAAACACCAAACCCAAATCAATAAACAGTAATCAATACACACTTTCCAATGACTCTGAATGTTAATGGTTTTAGTTTTCCATTGAAAGTCACAGATCAGTAGATTGAATTTAAATAAACAAACAAATAAAAAACCAGGATCCATAAATTTGTTCCCTCCAAGAGATACTTTATAGCATAAAGGTCAGATCCAGCTTTGAAACAGAAGGACATCAAACAAACACACTTATACAACATCGTACAGAATTGTTGACAAAGAGAGGACTTTCCATTGGACAAATTGATCTGCAAAACTCAGCTTTAACTTAATATAGTCATTTTAATTGTACTAAAAAGTCAAACATCCAAAATCTCATCAACTTGCCATGGGTCAAAGAGGTTAGTGTATGAGTTGTTTTACCAAACTGTTGGAGGTAAAAATAGAGAGCATACTTGAAGAGGCGGACATAGACAAGGGCTTCCTCAGCAGGCCTTCAGTTGCTCAGGAAAGAATGCTAACAGCTGAGAAATTGGGACCTCATGAAATTTAAGTTTCTGTAGAATCTAAAGAATGGGAAAAAGTCTTTGGTAGCTATACACCTGATAGAGGACTAGCATCTACACAGAGAATTCAAACAAACCAACTAGGCAAGCAGCCATACAAGCCTAATGAAATGAACAGAGTCCCCAAAAGATGAGAGAGAAATGACTGGTAATCTTATGAAAGAAAGAAATCCAGTCTCACCAGGAGAGAAAGGCTGCTTAATACAATAAGATTTGATTCTCTAGTCAGAATGGCAATGACCTTAACAAGATAGATAAGAAATGAAGACCAGAACGTGGACAAATGGGAACCCTTAAACACTGTTGCTGGGAAGGTAAATTATTTTAGCCATTGTAGAAAGAAGTATGGCAGTTCCTCTTAATAACTAAAACCCATATGATCTGTATGACCCAGCTATACCACTCCTGAGTGTTGGCCTACAGGACTCAGAGTCAACAGACCACCAGCAGACTAGTAAATCAGTGTTTACTGCAGCACCTTATACAATAGCTAAATTTTAGAAAAAACAAAACAAAACAAAAACCAGGTGTCCATCAGCACAGGATTAGATAAAATGTGGTGTATATATGCACAATGAATTTTTTTCAGCCGTAAAGAATGATATTGTGTTATGTCCTAGATTAGAGATAATCATGCTAAGAAAATTAAGTCAGACTCGAAAAGACAAATGTGCTTTCATTTATGGTTCCTTGTATTATATAGATATGTGAAGTATATGGCATTTCACATGAAAGTAGACAGAAATAAGTTAAACAAAGGGGACCAACAGGGAAGTAGAGGAAGGGGAGGGTATGGAGGTATGAGGAGGGATATACTTGATCTCCATTGTGGACTGTTATGAATAGGTCCTTAGTAAACACACTTCAGAATACAGTGATTGTGTGTGTGTGTGTGTGTGTGTGTGTGTGTGTGTGTGTGGTGTGTGTGTGTGTAAAATGAAGAGCTTTTTCCTTCAAAAAAGATGTTTGTATTAAGAAATAATTCTCTTTAAATACTTTTGTAACTGCACTCAATCAGATGTGAAGGGTTATACTGATGGAGCACAGAAGCAGCTTCAATGCTGTGTGGTAAAGTGTGATATAAAGAATGGACTGCCTCTCTCCCCCCCCTTCTCTTTCCTATGCTCTCTTCTGTCTTCTCCCTCCCTCTCCTTCTCTATGACGCAGATTAAACCCAGGTCCTCATGCATATCAGACAACCATTGTCATTAAGCTCTGTCAGCAGCCCCTCAAAATTACAGTTCTTACTTGAAGGCAATAAAAGATACTTTGACATATCACAACATGAAACATGCCCTTCCGCTTTTAACAATGAATTTTAGTATAGTTTTTGATTGTCAACTCAGTTAATGGCTGTTGGAGAAAGGAGAGTCAGTTTCCTTGGTGTTACGGCTGGTCCCTGCTACGTTGACCATGCTGTAGTCATGGCCCCATACTTAGGATTACATGGGTAGCATTAAATGGTCTCAGTGGGTTATATGTAAAACAGAAGAGGACATGAAATTGGGAGAGTGGTGTGTGTGTGTGTGTGTGTGTGTGTGTGTATGTGAACATGTGTGCACCTGTATCTGGGAAGAGTCAGGGGGAAGAGGAGGGGATACATAGTTGAAAAATACTGTGTGTATATGTGCACTTCTCAAAGAATAAAATGTATATGTATAAATTACACAATTAAGTAAATTGAAAGGGCATTGGAAATAATACTGAGAATTGAAAAAGAATTAGTGTACCTTTATTTTGACACCAAACTGGGCGTAGATGTCTCTGTACACTTTTCATAGAACTTTTAAAGAATTGAGCAAGCTTACTTACTGTGCCGTAGGTCTGCCGGTGCGTCAGGTCATCTTACTGAAGCATGTACCGTTCCTTCAGCAATGGCTTGCCTCAGGAAGCTGCTGGGCTGACGCTGCTGGCAGGGTGATGTGTCCTGCATAATTGCTTTCCTTTATGTCACAGCTCACTGTTCACTTCTTTGCTGGGAAAAGTTTGAGTCTTGCATGCACACACACACACACACACACACACACATACACACACCTGCATATGCTCTCACATGCACAAATAGACATATGCACACAGGTGCACACACAGCAGTTGGGTGACTGGAGTGTGATGCAGCAACTCCTCTCCTCCATTTGATCATGTTTGAGGTTCCATGCTCTCTGAACTTCAGAGTAACCATCTATTACAGTTTTTATGAGTGCTTCCTTTCATTCAGATGTTTATTGATTTCAACCATAAAGGTCTTCAAGGCCCCAACCTTTCAGTTTCAGCTTGTCTACAGATGCACGGTAGCTCTGAGATCTCTACAGGGGTCTCAGTCTTGTCACTAAACTCATCCTCTCTACATTAAATGTCATTACTCCACTGCTGCTATCTGGGTGACCGAAACATACCGTTGAGTGGGCAAGATAAAATGCTATGTATGAACATAGTAGCATGAATCTTCACACTTAACTAGTAATCGTAATTGTACACTAATGCCTGGGTTCCATTGCCCTAAGTATAAACTGTAGAGTGTTTGGCATGGCGTTTGTCTGCACTTACGAGGATTTCTTTCCAATCTAGCATGGCCTCTCTACTGCAGGCTCTTAGTAACTGTTAATTTTCAGAGATGCTATATTGTTCCTGTTGGCTTTCAGACCAGGACAAGTGGCTGAGGTGCCCATTTAATGTATCAAAGTGGACCTGGCCTCCAGGTTCTCCCAGCATCCCTCAGTCCCCTACCTGTTACAGGCTATGACTGGCATATCCAGCCCTTTACCCTGAAGTTTCTAGCCTAGGGGCTGGGCTTCCCCACCTCCAGAGGCTCTTCTGAGTATAATACAGGCATTTGGGACACTGATACTCCCACGGCCCTCTCTGCCTCTCTGCATTTCTTTCATCATCTGTGACACACACACACACACACACACACACACGCACACGCACACGCACACACACACACATCTCCCTGTCTTCGAGGCAGGTTCCCTTACTGGCTCCTATGAGATCAGTGAATTCGCCTAAGAACTGACCCAAAAATCCTGCCTTTTAATTTGTCTCGAATTGGCTTATGTTGTCTGCAGAGAAGCCTTTCAATTACCTCTGGGTCCTTGCCACTCAGAAACAAAACTCGACCACCACCACCACCACCACCACCCCACCCCCCCCCACCACCCCCCCTCTCCCCACTCAGCTCAGATGCATTGGCCACAAGCCTTTTAGGACTCAGCTTAGTTGTCAACGTCATGTGGAAGCTTTGTCCGACATCCCGCATCCATGGCACACCGCAGACATGATGTCCCTCCGAGAGGACTTCGTGTAAGCCTTGACAAGTAAGCTGTTTCTGGTTCATTATTGTCACCTGGCACCCAGCAGTCAGAGAGGAAAGCGGTCCTGCAGTGTGTGCCAGAGGCATTTTATCTCTGAATTGCACTGGAGGGAATCAGGTGTGGAGACGAGCTGGCTAGTAGTGGACGGGGTTTACCTCTCAGTGCTGTGTGGTGGCAGGGGAACAAACGACTTGAAAGGTGTAAAGTGTTCATCAGCGAGAATGGATTGATCAAAAGCCAGCATTTGCAGAATGTTACAGAAACTTAAAAATTTTAAATTGCCATAATAGCATTTTATAATAAAAAGAACAATATGAAAGTGGTAAATTCTGAGGTTTTAGCTTAAGATTTGATTATGTTTTTCTTTAAAATTCCTTGGAGAAGAAAAAAATGATGTTGTTTGAGTTAAAGGAACTGTGAACAGTGAACTATGTAAGGTCTACTTCGGAAACTGGGAATCGTTCACTAAGTTAATGACTGAACCTTGGAAGTGGGAATGGTAAAATGTTAGAAGAAGTTACACGTGTTATTTGACTACACCGAGCTTGAGAAGTAAACTGCCCTCCACTTGGAGGGTTTACCCAAAACAGGAAATCCAGAGTCGAGTCCCAGCCTCCATGCCCCCGAGGCTTCTGCCTTCTGACTTCAGTGTGGATCTGTGCCATCCTGATGTCTGTCCTGTGAATCTGTCATTCTGTCCCTATGTCTCCTATGTCTATCAGTCCTATCTGTGTCTGTCTGTATGGTGTGTCTCTGTCTGTAGGTTGTGTGTGTGTGTGTATGTGTGTGTGTGTGTGTGTGTCTATACACAGGCTTCACTGTTGAGCATCACAGAGAGAATTGCATGGGGAAGGAACAGGACACAATACAGAAATGTCTAACAGTTTTACAAGACACTAAGTGACTGACTGTAAATGATCCCAACTAACCCAGACATTGTTTATCAACCGGTATTCATAAATGGCTGCTTTTATGGTAGATTTTAGAAAGTAGCGTTCAGCTTCTATATTTGCTACTTCAGCAAATTACACATACACACACACACGCACACACATACACACTCTGCCTGTGTCAGGGGCATTAGTTTAGGTTGAAAATGTTGATTACATGGGAAATCTAAAGCAAGTAGGATTGATGGTTATATTGTTTTCATCTTTTAAAAATTGTTTTGTTTTATTTGTATCTTTATCCTGTACTTATGGGAATTTTCCCTGCAAGTATGTCTACACACTACCTGTTTATAGTACTTTCTGAGGCCAGAGGAATTGACAGATCCCCTGAGACCAGAGTTACAGATGCTTAGGAGCTGCCATGTGAGTGCTGGGATCAAACCCTGGTCCTGGAAGAGCAGCTCCCACTCTTGACAGTGAGGCATCCCTCCAGTCTCGATGACATTGTCTTCTTCAAAGCAGAGTTAACAAACAGTCTACGAACACAGTAACATCACTTCTAAGTCCTAAGTGACCTCAAGCTATGTTTTTAGTTCTGGCTCTAAGGTCCAGAGGTCCAGCAGAAGTTCCAGTCTCAGAATGTAAGAGACATTTTCCCAGTGATGTTTAAAAAATTAGTCATTTTGGAGTCAGTGTTCTCTTCTTAGATTATGATTTTGGAGCTTGTTGGTTTCCCTTTGTGACCCGATAGACCTTCTAAGTGCAGAGCTTTGTTTTGTACTGTGTTCAGACACTGCAGTGTTGTCCCAGAAAGTTGCTTTTTTCCTATGAAGGTGATTCACCGCGGGCAATTGAGGTCTCATGGATGCTCCCTGGTGTCCTCGGTAGTCCAGGCTCCCTTTACCTTTTTCCTCTGCCACTTTCAATTTACAGCTCTTACTCTTGTGGGTCCCTGGTGGCTCAGGCTTCTCTCTCCATTGCGTGTGTGGTCCATCTAGAACATGATGAAGGCTTTTCATCAATGGTAGCATAACAGTTGCCTACGAACTAGAATGATAGTGACTTACTGGCTAGAATAATGTCATGTCACCCCTCCTGGATAGGGAAACTAGTGGGTGTCCATTTGGAGGTGTGTGTGAGTGTGTGTGTGTGTGTGTGTGTGTGTGTGTGTTGCTAGGGGTGGAAGGATTTGTCCATGCCAGGCAAGTGTCCTACCTACCACTCAATTGTATTCTTACCAACATTTCAAATGGTGTTTTTTTCCCCCCAAATAGAACTGTTGCCAACTTCAAGCAAATTGGGTTTCTATTCCCTGGTAATTGCTGTTGGGTCGGCAGCTGCTGCAGCTACGCAGGCTCACACAGGCTCGTTAACCAGATCAAACAGTAGCTGCCATCTACATTGGCTGTTTTCCCCCCAGCACTATTAACTAGACTCCTCCATTGTATACCATTGTATGTGTTTAGTAAATGAGCTTTTCTGTAAGCTAGAAAAATCTTAAAACTTTGACCCCCAAGACATCAGTTAGGTAGAAAAATAGTATTAAAAACTTATTAATGGAGATGAGAAATTTCATTTTTATTCCAAAACCAAGACATAATTGGATCCTGAAAAATTAAGAATCAGTAAAGATATAAGGGAAAAGCCAGTGCAGTAAGAACAAATCTCTCCTGCTGGGACATGGGGTATTCGAGTATTAAGACAATTGAATGTGTGTAGACAGTTGCCTCAGGAGGAGGACCATGGAGAAGTAGGGATTTTACTCACACACAGTCATTCTTTCAGGGCAGGTCTGCCTGGCATTCTTTGTGTCGCGTGTAGAGGCGTGTTTTCTTGACCCTTAGTTTCTTGAGTGTTACTCCCCCAGAATCTACACAGTGTCTTTTTTGTTGTAGTCTCTGAAATAGGATCTACACTGTGGAGTGCTGGTGAAAGCCAGACTCCATTGCCTTTCCTGAGCCTTCAGAGAGAGTTATACTTACTCGGGAGGGACTTCAGTTGTTGTTGTTGTCAATTTTAGGAACATAGTATGTATCCATGGCATAAACTGCAGATTCTGCTTACATTTCTGAATGTTCAAATCAAATATGATAAGGATGCTGCATTGCACTATGTGCATTCATTGTAGGTTTTCACACCAAATGAGTTATGAACACTTTTCTGATTTTTTTTCTTTCCCCAGAGCCTTTTGGCTTTTATAGATGAGAAGTCAGTATGAGTAGACTAATGGCTTTGGGAAATTCAGACCCTGATGAACACAGTCAACCACATCATAGAAGAGAGACGGCCACAGTGCAGCTTAGCTGGTGTGAGTTGTGCTGAGTTCCGACTGTGTTCCTAGCTGTCCTGTTAGGGCTTTTCTCCCTATCTCAGGGTCGGGGCCTTAGAACCTGCTGAACACCATGTGACTCCAGAGGTATGGCTGCCAAGCTGAGCCAACTCTGCCCCACCCCAGTTTCTAAGCATGAGACATGCCAGCCGTGACCTTCAAGCCTTGCCGGCCCTCAAGCTGGCTTATTATCAGAGCCCATTGTTGACTTTTTATTTTCTTGTTCCACCATTGCACTTCCTGGAATGATGTTTCTTCTCTCATCTGGCAGTTTAATGTTTGTAATGAAATAGGTCACCTCAAACAATGCAGTTGTGAATTAAATACATTTTAACTGTCATTTAAAAGTCTGAGGAAACATTTCTTGGTGGGCCACTGTGTCTGTGACATTGGTTTTAAGAGGTGTACAGCATGCACCGTCTCCTGGGTGCTTCTGGGGGACACTTCTGGGACGGTGCTTTTCACCCCTGTGGCTTGTGTTCTAAGGCTTGCCCCTGAGGTTTTATAATTAGTCAGCCGTGAGTTTGTTCCTTGGAACAAATTATTTAGCTTTTACTTGTGGAAGTAATTAGGTAGATTGCATTAAAATGGTGGCTTCAAGTTTTATTCCTTGAAATGTGGTGGGAAAGCAGTTAAGTGTTCGCCGACCACCTGCCACGTGGCCTGCTTAGTATGTATCCTAATTGTCCTTTATTATATTTTGAATCAAACTTTTTTAACTAGCCATGCAGTTCTAGTTTATTATCAGATTATTGTATAATTAATTAAATTTGTACACAGTACATTTTAGTTATGTGGTTGTTCTGATCAAATTAAATTGGCTGGTAGGGGGTCACAGCATTGTGTACTCTCCCATTAATAATCATCATCAGTGGAGTGCAGAAATAGAGAAAATAGCCGCCTGTGTGTGCGGAACTGTGAAATATTCTGATCCTTCATGATACGTAGTCAGGTAAGCATAACTACCACACACAGTCCAGCTGAGACTGTGGGAAGTTCTGTTTTTAGGATGCTTCGGAGTGTGTGACGCTAAGGAAGGCACAGGCAGAGCTGCTGCGACTGAGCGCGGGGTGTCTGGCCGGTGCTCTAAATGATGAACGCTACTATTTCTGCTCTACTGGACCTTTTTTTCTTCACTAGTTGTGTAGGTCCTTCAAGTATTTTAAACATACGGAATATGCATGTTTTTAAGTGTTTTTCAGGGGAGAGTAAGAGGTAAATGATGATTATATAACAGATCACACTGTTTTTCATTTTGTTCTGGCTTCTCACATCATTTCTAGCCCCTTAGAGATTCCTTCGGGTGTCCCCCAGGTGTCCTTCAGGCCTGCTGGAGCTGTGAACATGAGGCTATTGGAGAAAGCGGTTAGGATCTAAGAAGTAATGTGGCATTTTTAAGGTCTCCCATTCTTCTGAATCAGATGCTTTTTCCTTCTAAATGCACATTAATAAAGCACACACTACAAAGGGAACAAGGAAAAGGAGTTCAGTGGCTATCTGCTTGCCCTGAAAACGTCAGGGCAGGCTTCAAGCCCATCGGGGACTTCAGAGCACTTCACAACTTTGTGGTAAACCACAACAACAACAAAACCTAAATAAATAGAGCCTTTGACTCACACATTCCATCCTTATTGGACAGTAGTGTTATTTTTTCAGGCAAGAATATTATATATAAAACTGGGTCACTTGGACAGATATCCCTGGGATTCTTGGCCAGCTGAGTAGTTGGGCAACGTTGTCTTATTTTGTAATGTGTGTCTCATGTGCTGCAACACTGTGTGTGTGTGTGTGTGTGCGCGCGCGTGTGTGTGTGTGTGTGTGTGTGTGTGTGTGTGTGTGTGTGTGTGTGTTCGCCATGCAGGATATGTCTTTCGTGCTCTGCGTCTTCCTCATGCAGTGCATTGGAGTACATAGGGAGGACTCTTTTCCTCATGCAGTGCATTGGAGTACATAGGGAGGACTCTTTTCCTCATGCCGTGCATTGGAGTACGTAGGGAGGACTCTTTTCCTCATGCAGTGCATTGGAGTACATAGGGAGGACTCTTTTCCAGGGCCAGTGTTGTTTCTAGCAGTGTTTTGGAGATAAGAAACAATTGTGTTTGTAGTTTTTTTGTTTTTACCATTGTGTGATGGTTCACACACACACATAGGAAGACAGATATAAACCATCATTTTCCCCTTTGTTCACCTGGAACCGTTGTAGATGCTGGATTTGTTCATCAACAGAGATACACTAGTGACTATGAACTCTGTCTTTAACAACAGAACAACTTATCTTACTGCATTAACTGCAACGGTTTTTATTTGTGAAATCATTGTTTATGTACCGTATGTTCTTCCAGACTTACAGGATTGACTCATCAGAGAAATGAAATTTCCTTCCAGTAGATGAAAATTACATTCTGACTGAAAAATCATTTCTTATGCAGTCACCCATAAATATAATGTCTTTTGCTGTCATTTCTGGAAATGACTACAGATGTGATTCTGAATTGACAAGAAAATAGAACATCTTAATGTTTTAGGTGAAACAGATGGTATTTTTGTTTTAGGCAAAACTCTTTAGAGTAAAAGCAACTTGATTGGTGACAACACTCTTGGGATCAGCTAAATTAAATATAATTTTTCTGTCTGTTTTCTTTTTAATTGATTTAGTATCAAAAGACTTACAATACTTAATAAGGGATGTATTTATACTTTTAATGTTTCTTTCTCTAACTGCTGTGCCCTGGATAAAGTAATAAACATCTCTTAGTCCGTTTTTATTCATGAAAGTTTCACAATTCCATGTTGGTTCCCCTTGGCCCACATGTATCATTTTGGAAGTGATTTTTAGGATGTGTAGAAGTCCTGCAGTGTGCACTGCATGGCTGAGGGCTGGTGCATGGCTGGGGGCTGCTGCATGGCTGAGGGCTGCTGCATGGCTGAGGGCTGCTGCATGGCTGAGGGCTGCTGCATGGCTGAGGGCTGCTGCATGGCTGGGGGCTGATGCACTGCACTCTTGGGTTGCATTCTTTCCTGCACACTGTGATCACATTTCTTGTCCCCGTCATCTGTGTGACACTGCCCTGTGTCAGATCTCAACTGTCAGAGCCTGTAATGAGCAAGACATTGAGGGGAGGATTCTGGCCCCACATGGTGGCTAACAGATGTCGTATTTCTGAACTTTCATCTCACTTGTGGCATGTCGTCGGGACTGGTAGGATTGACAGGATGTCACCCATGGCGTCTGTAGCCCACCCAGCACTTCACCACTGGGGTGGCTGTACTGACGAATCTTTGCTGGGGGTGGGAATAAAGAAGGATGGGAAGGGTGACAGGATTCCGAGGCTGTAGTTGGTGTCTCTGTGCTGGGGACACCACCCCAGAGTGCTTTAACATTTAGGTGACAAAAACAAACACTGTTTTAAAGAGGATGAGGGGGAAGGCGTGAAGCCAAGTGGGTATCTGCTCCAGGTAAAGACAAGAACACAATAAATGAAAAAGGTATTTTCTCAGGTCAGGGGCGTCCAGTATCACTGAAATCCACGTGGTAGGGTGGAACAATAAAACATGCAGGGAACTCACAGGGGACTTCTGCACATGATGGTGACAAATGGAAGGCTTAACAGGACAACTTTCCATTTTCTTTCCTGAGTCAGTTTCCTATGTCCTGGGCTGGCCTCAAACGCATTATGTAACCAACGATGACCTTCAGTTTCTGATCCATGCACCTCCACACTGACGCAGTGCTGCCAGGCCTAAATGGATATGATGCTGAGGGCTAAATCCATAGCTGTATGTATGCTAGACAACACACTACCCAAATGAGATATATCCCTACCTCAACAAGGTCAAGATTTTATTTTTAATATCTACTTCTCCTTATGAGGTGACAGTAGAATTTGTGGGGTCAACCCTTAAGTCAAAGCACGAAGAACAAGCAGATACTTCAGATAGATTGGGGTGGGGGTGAAAACTGAGCAGAGACAAATGCAAACTCTGGAATTAACTTGGGGACCCCGGCAAGTGTGTGTCAGCAACAGCTATTCTCAGAAGGTAGCATTGTGATCCATTCTTAAAATACGTTATAGCCTTTTCATAACTAATACTTATAATCAGGCAAATTATAAAGTTTAGAAAAATCATTTTTAAATAGTATCAATCTTTTAATCTACTAATTACTACTTCTACAAATCCATCATAAGAAGATAACAGAAGCAGAGATCAACTGTGGGCACTTTTGGATTCCTTGGCAAACACGGACTGGTGAAAGACAAGGGTGCATAGCAATCCCTGGTCTGTCTGTACTCAGTGTAGCTTAGCTACCATGCTGTCACTAATCAAATCTGAGCACCAAAGCCCAGGTTCTGGGAGGGCTTGAAGGTTCAGGTAAACAAGCCAGCTTTAGACTTCATAAAGTTAAATCCTGTGACAGTCAGGACATGCCTGAGGGACATCAGAGTGACTCTGAGGGTCTTAAGTTAATCTACAGCGTATGATAAAGCTTTCCAGTAGAGAGAGGGAGCCTCCATTGAGAAATTGCTTAACTCCATTTACCTATTGTGCACAGTCTCTGAGGCATTTTCTTGATTGATTATTGATATGGAAGGGTCCAGCTCTTTGTGGGCAGTGCCACCCTTGGGCTGGTGGTCCTAGATGCTATAAGAAAGCAGGCTGAACAAGCCAAGAGGAACAGCCAGTAAACAGCGGCGTCCCTCCGTGGTCTCAGCCCCAGCTCCTGCCTTGAGTTCCTGGCCTGACTTCCCTGGTGGTGGTTCTGCATGGGTGGACTAAAGTCAGGACCTTAGTGTGACATTGCCGCCTACATAAGATGGAAACAGTTCATTAAATACAGATTCTTATAAGAGGAATATTCAAAAGAGGAAAACCTCGAATGACAACAGAAGCAGAGGGGTTGAAAACTTGAGGGAGGAGCTGGAATTCAGGGCTCCAGGGGGCTTCTGGGAGGTGAAAAAGCAGAGGCTTGCGTTCTTCAGGGCTCAAGGAAGAAGTAGAGGGAGGAGTTGGGGAAGGAGAGATTGAGCTTGTTCATAATTTGCTGCAGGTAACTAACTAATCAGCACATTGCACTATTCCTGTTGTCCATAGAAACCCTGAATCTAAAAGGACCAATTCTCAATTTGTTTTCCAAGATTTTATATCATTCTATACTTCATTTATTGCTTATAGACCAAAATATATTCTTTTGTACTTCATAGTATAACATTTTGTAGTATTTACATTTTCTTCCCTCAAGAACTCCTAGGCTTAGACTTTTTCAAAACCTACTTTTAGCAAAGGTTTTTAAATGCTTTAACCTCTCTTCTAGCCCACCGGAAGTAGTGGAAAAGGAGGGTTATTAGAATACAGGGAAAGGGGACCTGTTTAGAAATAGTTCTTTGGAGCAAGTCCTGTCTGCGTTGTCAGGATCCCAGCAGTCCAGTTCACACGAATCTGCAATGGCGGGTCTCTCCAGAAGAAGCCGCGAGGCTCTGCTCTATGCTGGTTACAGGTAGTTCCTTGGGGCGATTTCAATCTCCAGTTGTCAGGATCCCAGCAGTCCAGTTCAGTGGTGTCAGGACAGCAAACTGGAATGAGCACTGGTGGCACTAACCAGCAGAAACAGCCAGGCCCCCACCGAATCAGCGTGAGTCAGTGGGAGTGACCAGGACCAGCAGGGGCGCCGGGAGAAGTTTTGCTGTGCCTCTCTCAAAGACCAATGAAGCCTTCAGAGCTATCCACGCAAGCCCTCCATCATTGGCCCTTGAGACCTATTGATACTCCCTCCAGACATCACATGTCCTCCCACGGATCTTGCCTCAGCAAAACTCCATGTCAGTATGCATTAGCTGACACGTCCAGAAATTTCCACTTTACTCTGCCAATTAGCCTGAGCCTGCAGAAGCTGCGGGAAGCTGCGGGAAGCCACGGGAAGCCACGGGAAGCCACGGGAAGCCGCGGGAAGGCACGGGAAGCCGCGGGAAGCCACAGGAAGCCACCAGAAAAGCACCAGAAGCTTTTTCAGTGCATTTCTTTCTATGACCAGTAAGGAATGGCAAGGCAGACCAATACCATACAGTGCTGTTCACTGTCTGTTGGGTTATATTTATATTCCTTCTCAACATCATGCATCCTTTCACATATCTGCATTAGCAAACATCCTTTTACCTGTGTGCCCTAACAGACATCCTTGGATATAACTGACTTTCCAAAGAAACCAGAAGTTTCCACGTCAAGAACTTTAGGTTACTACTGCTATTACTAATTGCCATCTCTCAATCTTAACCATCATTCAACTTAAATAAGAAATTCAATACTTAGGATAGCACTGAAAATATGTACATTGTTCATGTGTAATATAACTTTGGTTTTGCTTATTACTCTGTTTCTGTTCTGTTCCTTATAATATGTTTCTAAAAGTAGAGATTACTAGATTAAAAGGGAAAGACTATTTTCACAGTGTATTTTTCCTGATTTTTCTTATTCCCATCCTTATAAATATGAGATATAAGAAAGGTTAAACAAAACAATAAAAAAAAAACAATGGCTATAATGCTTCCTTTTGAACATAGCTCTTGCTAAAATTTTGGGAAACTCCCTCCATTTTTTTTCTTTTAGACTTCATTTTTGACTTAGAGTTTCTAACAGCCAGAGGGAGGGAGGCTTTCCTGTGTCTTGTCCCCCTCCTCACAGCCTCTTTGTGCCTGTCTCCTCCTCACAGCCTCCCTGTGCCTGTCTCCTCCTCACAGCCTCCCTGTGCCTGTCCCCTCCTCACAGCCTCCCTGTGTCTGTCTCCTCCTCACAGCCTCCCTGTGCCTGTCTCTTCCTCACAGCCTTCCTGTGCCTGTCTCCTCCTCACAGCCTCTTTGTGCCTGTCCCCTCCTCACAGCCTCCCTGTGCCTGTCTCTTAGCCTCCCTGTGCCTGTCTCCTTCTCACAGCCTCCCTGTGCCTGTCTCCTCCTCACAGCCTCCCTGTGCCTGTCTCCTTCTCACAGCCTCCCTGTGCCTGTCTCCTCACAGCCTCCCTGTGCCTGTCTCCTCCTCACAGCCTCCCTGTGCCTGTCTCCTCCTCACAGCCTCCCTGTGTCTTGTCCCCCTCCTCACAGCCTCCCTGTGCCTGTCTCCTCCTCACAGCCTCCCTGTGCCTGTCTCCTCACAGCCTCCC
>NW_022196896.1:129309284-129338265 GCF_008632895.1 Mastomys coucha
CCCTGTGCCTGTCTCCTCCTCACAGCCTCCCTGTCTCCTCCTCACAGCCTCCCTGTGCCTGTCTCCTCACAGCCTCTCTGTGCCTGTCTCCTCACAGCCTCCCTGTGCCTGTCTCCTCCTCATGGCTTCCATGTAGCTTCTTCCATTGCTATAAGGGCCCTTGTGGGGTGTGTTGGCCCAGTTGAAGTCTGAGGTAATCTCTCCACTCCAAGAGCTTGGATTTAATTGCATTGACTCTAACTGCATTTTCTGTCGCGCCTCATGGCTACAGATCATTTCTCTGTGATGTTAGTGTTTATCATCAGCAGCATGGAGGGTTTAGTGTAGTCCAGCTCTACTTAAAGCTTTTGTGCAGCGGATTTCTGCTTTCGTTTCCTAGGTGCCAGCCTCCCTTTGTGCTCCGATTTTCCTTTTAATTGTCTACAGTTCCGTGGTTCCCCAAGATTATTTTTCCTCTGCTTGAGGGATTTGCATTTCATTTAGTACAAGTTTGATGGCAACCAAGTCTCCATTTCTGTCTAATCATCCTTTAATTTTCTAGAGAATTTTTTTCTGAATACTGATGACAAAGTTAGTGGGTTTATTATTGTCTTTAACAACTTTAAATATTCCTTTCTTGTCTTGAATATGTTGCTGATGGGCTTAATTTTGCTTGTTTGATTTGACACTATTGCCTGGATCTCTCTGGTTCCTTTGGAGGATTGTGAGGTTTGAGAGGACAACATGGTCTGTCATGTGTACTCTGGGGGGGTGCACAGGGGACAGCATGGCCTGTCATGTGTACTGTGTGGGGGTGCACAGGGGACAGCATGGCCTGTCATGTATACTGTGTGGGGGTGCACAGAGGACAACATGGCCTCTCATGTGTATTATGTGTTTGGCACATACACAGAGGACAGCACAGCCTGTCATATACTGGGGACACACAGGTTATTCTATTCTGTAATGTGTGGATTTCCTTTCTCTGCATTCTGCTTGCTCTCTTCAGTGATTTCCTGTGTCCCTCATTCATTACCACTTAACCTTCCTGTTCTCTCTGCATCTCTCCTTAGATGCTTAGTGTCACCCTCTTGACACAGCTCACCCTAGGGCCAGAGTACACAGCCTACACATTTATCCTTTTGGAATCTTGTTTGTTTTCTGTATGTATTGATTACTGTGTGTAGTTTTCTATCTTCTCAAGTGCCTTATTCGTGTGCTTTCTTGGATAACTCATAGGTATGTTAAAGTTACCAGCTTACACCAAATTCGGGTCATAGGTAGTTGTAGTGGTTTTTTTTTTCTTAATGCTTAGTCACATGGCTTTGTCTTTTGGGATGCTTTCTAATTTGTACTGAATGTTAGACAATGTGCTGAAACTTGATGCTATCACTGGATAGCATACTGGAGTATGATGAATTGAGGATGAAGGAGTTCATCTCTTTTTTAATCTAACTTTCCAACTCTTACTCTGTAGGCCCACTTCAATATTTAAAATCCAACAGAAATTAGTATGTTAATGTTAATGTTGAGTGTGATTCACTAATTAATTTATGAAGGGCTCTACATTTTTTTTTCTGTTTTCTCTTTATTTCAGTGAAATTTTGTCAACTTTACAGTTTACTCAATTTGGCATCAAAGTAATTTGTAAAACAATTGATTGGTCACCTGCATACTTTTTAATCATCCTAACTACCTTCTGTCCGTGCATGTTACATATGACAGAAACATGCGTATTTTTGCCTGATCTGGTATAGGAATAAGTTATCAACCTGTTTTGAGTTTCCCCCGTCTTTTGTAGATGGTTCTTCCATGTCAGGGACTCTGTGTTCACATTCCTATGTTTGTAGCCATGCACACACCACTGATCGTCTTCTCTTCTTCCTTCTCCCTTTATTTATAAGCTGTGTGGTTACTTTGCATGCGCGCATCCTCTGTGCTAAGGCATGGAGCTCCCACTCTGCCTACCACCATCATCTCCAGAACTTTTGTTATGTGTCAGTGACAGATCACTTGTCACCACATACATGCTCACACACACACACACGTGTACACACATACATACTCACATACACGTATGCACATGCACACTGTAGCGGTGCAGTATGTTGGGATGATTGCTCCACTGGGTATGATGATGACCAGGATCTTTGATGGTCAACCATGGCCGGGATGAAAGTAATAGAGAAACCAGCCATAATCAGGCTTGCGTTGTGGCAGCTGTTAGCAAGGCGGGTTTCTAGATATTTCCACATCTAACTCTTAACAGTAGTTTTGCTTCTTTATTTTATTATATCTTGGAGAAATGCAATCACCTAACCTCACGTTGGGAATTTGGCCTTAAATGTTTCTGACCCAGATCCCAGGAGTCACAGTACGGGTTATTGAAGCCTGACATCTCCATGAGACAACCTTTGTCTTAATATCTTTCCTTTGTTAGTAACATTTTATTCTCCTAGAAAATGAGATAGAATGTAAAAGGAGTTCACATCTAGAATTTGCCATGTTTCTTAATGTATTAATGGATGTATTTCCATACACAGTTCTGAATATTGAACTTTGTCCTTTAGATTATGTCTCACTAACTAGACTTAGAGGAGATGAATTTGTTCTTGTGCTGCCACTGTTTGCTTGTTCCTAGCTCTCTGTGACCCTGGACGGGCCGTCATTTTCCTCTCCCTCTCTGTGACCCTGGACGGGCCGTCATTTTCCTCTCCCTCTCTGTGACCCTGGATGGGCCGTCATTTTCCTCATCTTTACAGAGGACTTGATTACCTATCTTTGTATATTTTGAGGAATAAAAATAATCAAAATAAAAAGCGCTGATAGAATTATAAAGCCCCACACTAGTAGGTATTATTTATAAATGATAAATCTTATGAGTTAAAATTTTCTCCATTATTTATTCATCAGCTATCTACTGAACATTTTTCCAAGCCAGGCTATGGTACACATAGAAAATTACAATTTTTTTTTATAGACCCTTCTTGCGTTTACTAAAATAGTCTTAATTTGCATGTACAAAGGACTTGAAAATATATTTTCCTTTAATCTTCCTTACACAGTCATAAAAATACGTAGTGTTTTAAGCTGTCTCCTCCAATCCCATTGGGCTTTACTGAGTGTGGTGCGTTAAGTACATCCTGCCAGGATTTTCTTTGTCTTCTACCTTTTTCTTTATAAGTTCCCTTTAACAGCTGTAATGTGCTTGAAATGTCAGTCACTCTTTGTTCCCACCAAGTTTCCCCATAACGAGACTCCATGGCCTTGCTTACGGCAGCTCTGTAGAAAGTTCTTCATGTGAATTTGGTAGCATGGGATCTCCACAGCGGAGCACAGCTGCCAAAGAGACCTGCACATCCTTGGCGGCGAGCGGTTTGGTTAAGAAACGGCTCTGAGCTTATGGTGCTTTTAGCTGGGTAGGTCTTGGTGACATGCCTCCCTGTCAGAACCCTCCTTAAGAGGACATCACACTAAGCGGGCCAGGGCTCCAGCCCGTCCTGAGGACTGTCCTGTACAGAAGGACTACTGCCCATAGTACTTACTAGGCCTGGTTGTCTGTGCCATGGGGAGGACTCAGTGATCGCTGCAGATGTCCTCTGACACGATGTCAGTTATCCCGCTCAGAGGGTGAAGGAGCTCTGCGGACCCCCAGGACAATGGGCTTTCCAGGACAGACTTTTTTGGGCAGTGAATTTCTGGCTCCTATTAGTCCTCAGATTGACGCAGCCATTTGAGTGGCCTTTCATTATTGTCCTCCTTGCCGCAGTTCATTATCCTTGTTTTGTAATTTGATTGGCAGGTAACAAATGAGTGCTTTTTCTTCCTGAGATGAGCTGTTCTGGTAAAGAATTGAAATAATTGCCCATGACACCAAGTCACGAAGCCCTGGGAGGCCAGACATGACTAGGTGACAGATAGCCTCTAAGGACCTAATGCTAATGTGAACAAAATTGGAGAAAAGAAGTTATTAGTAAAGCAAGGTCCCTATTCAATTAGGAATTACATAAAAGAGAAGCAACCCCTTCCCATGTGCAGAGTATCAGTAATGCTCTTGTTAGTGTAGAGGTAAGTATGCAGGTGATGACACGGTATGATGTTGAAACTTATTCAAGTCTTTCACACACCCCGGGATCAAAAGAGCTCACGCTTACTTTGCTCTGTGATGCCCAAGCCGCTATTGCACATCCTTCATGCCTTGCCAGGCCTTGCCAGGTTATTATCACTGGAGCTGGCAGGGTTCCTTCCAGGGTGAGATGGGTGAGGACTGTGACAGCTACCCAGGAGGGAGGACACTTCCACGTCAGTATGGCTTTGATTCCTCCTGTGTTCTGTGACTCAGCTGTGCAGCGTCCTGGGCAGCAGAGTCCACCAGAACACATTCCCAGAGATGCGCACACTCATGCTGAGAGTTTGTTACTACCATGGATGG
This sequence comes from Mastomys coucha, assembly GCF_008632895.1. Lineage (NCBI taxonomy): Eukaryota > Metazoa > Chordata > Mammalia > Rodentia > Muridae > Mastomys > Mastomys coucha. Next base: position 129,313,696 of record NW_022196896.1, read on the forward strand.
TTACGTGACCACCTCACATGGCCACAGCTACAGAATTCAGGGAATTCTGAGGGTCTACTTATTTAAAAGAAAATTTAATTCATGACTGTGCCTTCTCTGTATGTCACTTAGAATGTAAAATAGGAGTTGTATGTATGTCAGATAAGTTTGTAGTGTGAGAGCCTTGAACAGCGTGCTGTGAATATCTAATTATGTTAGAGATTATTTTCTTATCCCTGCGTTTTACTCATTAATATTCTACATAGTTAGTTTCTTTAATAGATTCTTGGCACAATAATTACATAATCATTCAATACAGTAGAAACATATTCTGGTCAAATACTAATTATCTACTTAACTGAAACAAAACAAAATTTAGTTCTCAGCTTTACTGTACAACACGGTTTCATAGGGTACAAAACCAAGTATATGCTTAAAGCTGTAATTAAGTGTGAGTCATTTTTCAAGTTTTCTATAGAAAGGAGTGTGCTTGGGTCTTAGCTCTGTGCACTCCCAGTTACCGGGTCTGCCCCAGGCCCATACACGTCCTCTCATTCTAGCTTTGGGTGCCTCTGAAACTGTAGATGTTAGTAAATTGTTCACGTAGGGTGATCTGGAGTACGTGACCGTCAGCTGGTCTCTCTCAGGGCCCTTAGACTCTGGTGGCACAGAATCCTGGCACTGTGATTGCCCTCCTGCGTTTATGATCAGAGGAGAACCAGGATGAAACAAAACCTCAAGTGGGCCTTGAGAGGGTGAAACTCTGTTGTAAAGTCTGTCTGATAGGTATGCTGCACACCTCTCTCTGGGAGTGGCACTGACAGACCTTGAAAAGCGCTTCAGAGGCCAAGATGGGGCTTGAGTGAGTGCTGGCATGTTTAGGGTTCTGTGTAAGTGTGTTTGTGGCTGGTGCCTTCTTTCATCCGTTCGTGTCCATGTGCATGGAATACCAATGAGCCAGTGAACATGTGGCCGCAAGTGAGGTCCTTGTGTCCTGGTGCATAGACCTGTCATCCTGCAGGGCTAGGGCCATTCTTACAATTGACTGTATCACCTGCCGTATTTTAAAAACATAAATGTGTCTTCTGCCAAGCAATTTATACATGAAATGGTGTATAGGTTTTGTGTTTTATCATCTTTATTTCATTTTTTCTTTCTGCATCCTTTGTTAGGCTCTGCATCCTCTGTTAGGGACTTCATTTCTTAATGACTGGCTTGTAATGTGTATGAGAATGAAGGTGTGTAGGAAACGCTTCTATGACGACTTTCAGATGTAGCTGAGCAAATAGAAGCCAGCCTGAACCACTCTGGAGCTCATGTTAGTGGGGAGATGGTCACTAGCTGACTAATATGTTGATGTTTCTTGAGAGGGTGAAACTAACACCTTTCCTAGGAAAAGAAAACATTTCAGATCATAAACCATGCACTGGTGAGTCAGTGGCCAGCAGGGAGCTCAGTCCTTTTGGAAATGCTGCTTTATTGGGAGATAATACGGTGTAAATGATCCAGAGTGCAGGATCCTGCGTCATGCACATTTGCCGAGGTCCTGTCAGGCTGGCAGAGCAGCCCTGGGAGGAGATAGGGAGGGAAGGCCGTGAGTGCTTCCCAGAGGATCGACACTGAGAGAAGAGCCACAGGAGGAGGGGAAAGGCCTCGGACACCTTGACCAACAGTTCTGTCCGAAGCCACCCTGGAAAACCGAAGCGTGGTGTGCTCCAAGGTGCTTGGGCCGGTTGACAAAGACTCTGACAGGATTGCAGCTGAAGTTTTGTTTATACTAAGAATTGTACGTTCTTGCACATACTGACAGGAGCTCCCTTTATAGTTTTAATCTTCTTCTATTTGGCTGAATCCCCACCAAAACTTTTCTTCTCCATAGACTTATCATAAAAATTTGGCCCTTCTTATAAGTAGATTTCTTATGAGTACATTTCTTATAAGTAGATTTCTTTGAGTGGGTTTGCTTTTAATCCTAGAACTGTGTTTCTTGAGCGTAGCAGCGAGGGCCCTGTCTGTATAAAATGTGTGTATGTACTGTGAGATTTGCATATATAATATACAACTTACTAGTTTCGCCGATCTCAAATGAACGTAATATTTTTATTGGAAGTTAATATGCCTAAATTGCAGAGACAAATTACGTTGGGTTTTTTTGTTGTTGTTTCGTTTTTTAAGTCAACACAAGGCACCAGGGAGAGGCTGTGAGTCCTGGCTCTTTAGATGACTGACACAACACTTAGATGTCCTTTGTAACACATGGAACATATTTAATATGCATATAAAGTGGAGGATCGATAGACTTGTAGTCTTACAACATGCTTCTCTTGCTGCATGTGTGGTGTGGTCTCCGTTTCTTTGAGGGGTTCTCTCAGGATGGCCCTTTTCATTCTTCCAGGGAATTATTTATTTGTTTGTTTGTTTGTTTATTGCTGTTGCTTGGTTGGTTGAATTTTTTTTTTTTAAGACAGTTTCTCACTGTGGCCCCGACTGTCCTGGAACTAACTCCCTCTGTAGACCAGGCTGGTCTCAAACTCAGAAAGCCACCTGCCTCTGCCCCCTAAGCACTGTGATTGAAGGTGGTGCCACCATGCTCGGCTTCCCAGTGTATTGTCCATGGCTGGGAACTGAAGCCTTAGGAAGAGTTAGAGAAACAGTCGTGCTCTGAGATTGCCGCATTGACACAGCTGGCTTTGCAGGTACCTCGTGATCTACAATCCCTTCGAACAAGAACGACACTCAGTGGTGTCCATCCGTGTGAACTCTGCCACAGTGAAAGTGCTGTCTGATTTGGGAAAACCTGTGGACGCTCAAGTCAGTGCAGTCTGGAATGACGTGAGAACGATTTCACAAGCAGCCTATGAGGTATGTGATGGCCATAGACGTCTGCAATACACTATACGGAGGATGGAAGAAAAAAGAAAACAGGATTCATAGCTTGTACCTGCATAATAACCTACAGCACACCCACTGAGCTATCCCTGGGGTGAAGTTTAATACCAGAGGTTGTAACTGGGTGGCCAAGTGACACGAGGAAAAATATATTAATATTTGTGTGTGTATCTCTTTAAGTATGCATATTTTAGCTGGATTCTAAAATAATAAACTAATAAATTTTGGAATTTTCATGTTTAACTCAATGATAATTATACACATAGAACTGAGATAAATGGCGCTGTTCATAATAATAATGTTGTTACTTAACTTTTTTTTATGATAGTGACTTAATAACATCTTGGGAGAGAGACTTTAACTAAGATCATTAAAATATCTTTTTTTGGAGATTTAATTATGGAACACTGGACTGAACCAATAGAGAATCTCAATCTCAATCTCTCTCTGTGTCTCTCTGCCTCTGTGTGTGTGTTTGCGCGCGCGCACGCGTGAGCATCTATGTGAGTGTTAGATAAGCAGCTTTTAAACAAACCCCATATCACTAGGAATGTTAAGCATTTGGAATCCTGAGGTGATTTAAAGAGTTGTAGAAACACAGTAATAAACGAGCAACTTAAGAGGGAATTCTGTGTGCTTTTTAAAGCGACTGCTGGTGCATCTCAGATAGTCATTGTCCTGCAAATAAAAATGGGAAGTAGAGTCCAAACTCAGGTCAGATTTTATAGGCAGCAGCCTATCTCATTTGTGAAGTGAAGCAGCTCTTGGAAGACAGGAGCCAGCTCACACTGTGCCTCCTTCTGGCCTCACTCAGTGTCCGCTAACTCCAAGACAGCACTGATGGCTGGCACTGTCTTACCTACAGCTGCATTTGTCCTTCTAACATACTGAGGTATAATTTTACAAAAGGATTTTTGAAAATTCGAAGAAAACATGATTTACATTAAGTCCTTCCCTGCCTGGGGAGTTTCCCCCTCCAAACATCTGTTGAGAACACCGTAGGACATTTGAAGGATGGTCTATAGTTTCATAGGAGGGATGCAAACATGACCGCCTTTGAAGCTTTCCAACCTGGGGTGATTAGAGCCCTGGCTGGATCGAGGTGTGAACAACCTCTCTAAATTACTGAAGCATTCATAGAGTAACAGTATGTCTGCTTTCTAAGAACGTGATTGATGTTTTTACCATAAATATAAATGTTTTGCCTTCGGTAGATAACTTTTCTCTATAATCCCTTCTCCTGTCTTGAAAGGTTTCTTTTCTAGCTCATATACCACCACTGGGACTGAAAGTGTATAAGATCTTAGAATCACAAAGCTCAAGCTCACACTTGGCTGATTATGTCCTGTATAATCATGACGGACTAGCAGAAAATGGAATATTCCACATGAAGAACATGGTAGATGCGGGAGATGCCATAACAATAGAGAATTCCTTCCTCGCACTCTGGTTTGACCGATCTGGGCTTTTGGAGGTATGTTCTGATTAGTTGTGACGAGCATAGATCTCAGTGTATTTATCTGTGTCCATGGCAGCGCAGAGGGGGAGCCCTCTTAGGCAGGGCTGCAGCATAACTCTGGCTCAGAGTTGATCTGCAGCTGCCAACTCTCTGTGGCCTCCTGCTTCCACAGTATGGTGGGCTGCAGTGCAGATTACCGTTAGCTAGGTGTGGTAGTTGACAGTGTTTATCGAAGCCGTGGAAAGCACTTTAACAGGATGAAATAACTGTTGGGTATAATGCAAAATGAGTTTTTAAAATTTTAATTCCAATTTTTGTTCACTTTTACTAGGTTTTTAAAACATACTGGCCCATGTATATTGGCAGTTAAAATACATCACCTGCAGAAAATTTGAGAAGCACAAGCCTAAGTTCTTTATTCCTTGCTAAAGTATAGGGCAGTGTTTTGTTCCGAGTTTGAAGCTTTAAAATCTGAGGCCAACTATGAAATTTTGATGCTAACTAAATGTTTGTCACGTGAGGGGCTTACTTCAGCATTTTTAGTCCCACTCCACCCCCTCTTTTTCTTTCCTGCGACAGGATGAGTCTATGTAGCCCCTGGCTTGCCTTGAACCCATTATTAAGCCTAGGCTACCCTCAAACTTAGACAGTTCTGCTGTAGCCTTTGGAGTTACACGAGCATTTAAACGTTTTTATGTGGATGCGTGGTTTCCTTTCATGCGTGGATGCGCCTGGATGCCTGGTGTCTGAGGCGGTTAAAAGGCATCTGATTCCCAAGAACTGGGTTGTCGGTGGGAGTGCGCTGCCAGATGGGTACTGAGTGCAAGCCTAGGTCCTCTGCAAGAGCAGCAGCTGGGCGAGCCTAGGTCCTCTGCAAGAGCAGCAGCTGGGCGAGCCTAGGTCCTCTGCAAGAGCAGCAGCTGGGCTTAACTCCTGGGCCATCGCTCCAGCCCTCCTCGAGCATATTTAACCTATCCTGGTAGATTTTATTGTCTCCTTTTGAGCCTCTCCACAGTCCCGCTTTAAGTTTTGTCTTAATGCCTGTACATATCTTGGCTTTCAGTCTTGACTCCATCTGGTGGCACTTTGGTAATAAGTCGCTGTTTGTTTATCTTATTTTGTAATCCTCAGAAAGTGAGAAGGAAAGAAGACAGTAAGCAGCATGAACTGAAGGTGCAGTTCCTGTGGTACGGAACCACCAACAAAAGGGACAAGAGCGGTGCCTACCTCTTCCTGCCTGACGGGCAGGGCCAGGTGAGTGCTGCTGCAGAGACGGGTACTGCGCATGAGTGCTGGAACTGCCGCAGAGACCGGTACTGCGCAAGTCCACTCGCACGGTGCTGGCACGGTGCTCGCACGGAGGTGAGAATGCCTCCCTAGTTTATCCTTGGACAGGGATCAGCTCTCGGCCGTGGAATTGGATTTGTCCTTATTAAAGGTTGGCAGTTTGTACTGGGAAGTTAGATGTGTCAGAGCTGGAATTCATATAGGATGCATGTTCTCTATGAAGAAAGCTAATCTTCTAGACTTGGCTCTCGGGGAGGTACAGCACTGTAGAGACACAACATGCTCAGCCCAGTTTTCCTGTGGGGAAACCTTCACTGGATTACCTCTCTGTTCTTTAGGGATTTAATGAACAGTTTTTCCTACTCTTGACTGTGAAAGCAGCACATTCAGTCTGGCGCATTTTGAAAATGTAGCGAATGTGAGGAAATTGAAATTGACGGTAGTCTACAGCCCTGTGAATACCACTGCCCACATCTGGATGCAGTTTTGTCTTCTTTAAGCATCTCCACATTTGAGCATTGCCCCCATTTTGAGTTTTGTCTTACTACCTTTACATATTTCGGGTTTCATTTTTGACTCAATCTGACGGCACATGCTTTGGAAGCATAATTGGTGTGTCTCGGAGTCTCCTAATGTTGCCCGTCCACTTTGTCTACCTCCTCACTAGAGCGACTAGAGATCAGCTTTCTCTGTAGCCTCTCTTCATGCAGTCCCGAGTATTTTCCTGGGAAGCTGGGCAGAGGCGCTTTGGGTCAGTGTGTGAAGCCTGGTTCTACGGTTTTTCTGTCTACTGATTCTCTTGCCTGTAATGTCTCAGAGCTCTGCCCAAGCTCGGGGAATTAGCCCCGTAGAAGCAAGCTTTGTTTGTAACTGCTCTCTCCCACCCCCATTGCCTTTATGCCTTCCTGTCCCCCGACCTCAGCATGCACTGCTCTCTCTAATGCTTGGTTGCTCAGTGACTAGTCTTTCTTTTGAGCAAGTTATTTTTCTTCTACGACTTACAGAAGCCGCATGCTAAAATGATTAGATTTTTAGGGATTATATAGGCCACCCTGAGGTGGTTTGTTTGTTTATGTTCAAGCCAGTGAAAAATTGCAGGTAATAGTTTATAGGACCGATTCCAAAACAGATAGCTTTTTTTTTTTTGTATAATTATTGGTTCAGCGTCTTTGTTAGGTTTAATTTTTACTTTCTTTCAATCTCTCTCTCTCTCTCTCTCTCTCCCTCTCCCTCTCCCTCTCCCTCTCTGTCTCTCTCTTTCTCTTTTTTATTAAGACTTGGCTTCAATATGTTTGAGGCCCAAGCTGGCATCAAACTCATGATCCACCTGCCTCAGCCTCCTAGAATTACTATGGGATACTATGTGTGAGAAGTAGTAATTAAATTGAATATCTGTAATATTAGATGAAAAGGATAAAGTAAAAGTATTGTAACATCAGGGAAGGAGATAGCTGAGTATGTCAGAAGAGAATAGGTACCCAGAAACCTCTGCACCCGGCTCCCTCCCCCTTTACCCATCTTCTAGGTGGATGATAATTTTGCAAAAGAACTTTGTAAATGGTACATATTTTATGAGTTTTAGTGTTTTTTATGGGCGAAAAGGCAAGCTTACAATAGAACCATGCGATTCTGAGTCTCTTACTGCTCAAGAGCACTCTCCAAAGGCTTGCACCATGCTCCCGTTCAGTGGACATAAATAATACTTACTCAGATGCTTTCAGTGTAGTCTCACGTCATAAAAGTTGTGCACTTTATTCCCTAACTTTCTTGATGCTTCTTGATGCTTGATGATGAAACCTACACCAGTGATTTCCAAGTTCGTGAGTTTGCTCTCTGTTGAGCCCGCTCGCCCCTGCCCGAGGGCAGAGTGGTACCGAGCTCAGTAAGCCTCGCTGTGAGTACACTGAGTCTTGCCTCCGATTTGATTAGCCCCAGCACATTCCCATCTTATTGGCATCAGGGGACCGGGTCACAAGTGCTGGCTTGGGGTACGTCACTACTTAGGAGGGTTTCATTTCCAGTAAATAACTATATGGACAGTAGAAGAAGATAGATTAGAAATGTTTGTGAGGAGAATATTTGTAGATTATCTAAAGCCAATCAAATTGTAAGCATTTGCAAATATAGGCTTTATAATTTTATGTAAGAAAAAAATCTTACCTTACATCCATTGTTTATATCCTGTGTATTCTGATAAGCTATAAGGTTTTCATGTCAAGTTATGAATATTGAACTGTGTGAATTTGTCATTTCACTCAATATTCCTAAACTCTTCTTGGGAAAGTTGAGAAACCAAGGTGTTTTTGCTAAAAGTGTCCTTTCCTCTTCAGCCGTATGTTTCCCTGAGACCGCCCTTTGTCAGAGTGACACGTGGAAGGATCTACTCAGACGTGACCTGCTTCCTTGAACACGTTACTCACAAAGTCCGCCTGTACAACATACAGGGTAAGAGAACGGCAGTGCCGTCGGACACGCAGGCTCTCTGGCCAAGTCACACTTTTCTTCTGTCTTTCTTACTGAACTCCCAGTTGTGTAGAGAGTTCACACAACTTTGAAGTTGATTCGGTACCTGCAGCCTGACTTCTGATGTCATACTTGCCTTCAGAGGGTGGGAATGGAGAAGCCTTCTCATCTGCTAGGTTGGCATTCGTCCTTCTGCATCTCCTCCTTCCTCATTAGCAGCTGACTTAGTCATGAGAGTATCAGTCAGAAACCTTATGTTGAAGACCTGAAAGCAATTCAGTGTTTAGGTGTGAGTTTATAAAATAGATTATTAGCGTAGTTACTAAGTAGACCACTGACTCCAGGAGCTTCAGGTATCTTCAGAAAGTCTTTATTGATTTGCCTCTTGGAGTTGTCCTGCTGTTCCTAGGCTGAAGCAGATCGGGAAAGAGAACACTGCACCCTTGACTTTTCTGATGGGTAGGAAATAAGGAATGTCCCAGTTGACCCGGACTGCAGATGAGCATGGGTTGTTTTTAGATTGTGGGAGAAAGGCATCATGCATGGAATTTCTTAGCTACCCAGTATTCAGTTTCTTGATCTCACAGTCTAAACTTAATCTTGCTTTTATTTCATTATGGCTCTTCATATTTTGCTAGTTTGGCCTTTTTTCTCTGTTAATGGTCATGGTCAGTTTTTTCTCCTCAGTGCTGTGGAAGTAATCCAGTGAGTGCACTTTCCAGTCCATCCACAGAGATCCCCTAGAGATGGAAAAACTGCCATAGGCATGACCTTTGTGCCCAACTGTGACTTCCATGTGATAGAATGATCTTCACCACAGGGAAGCCTGTAATTATTAAAAACAAAAAACAAACAAACAAACAAAAAACCTTTTTTTTGAGTTTCCCAAAACTTCCAGTCAGCCAGAACTATGGAGTGAGGGGGTTCACTTTGGCCATTTTTAGTAATTCATTCCTGGAAGCTTTAACATCACATTTTCAACTATTGCCAGCTACTTCATATAATAGATGAGAAATACTATCATGCATAAAAGTGTTCATGTGGCCTTGCTTTACTTATACACTTACATACTTAGAACTATAGAGAGGCTGAGTCAGGGGGATTGCAGCTTTAAACAAAGGCCTGGGTAGATTAGTGAGGCCTTATCTCAAAGAAAGAAGAGCAGCATCGGGCTGGACTGAGTAGTGGCAAGGTGCCCTAGCCTGTGGCAGATCCTAGGTTCGGCCCTCAGGATTACCTTCTCTCAGAAAATGCAGATTACTAGCATGTATGAACTGTGTAAAGTAAAGGTTTCGTGCATAACATACCTCAATCATATTCATCCCTTCTAGGTCTTCTTGTCCCCTCTTTTCCTTTCACGAGACCTATGTCCCATTCTTCGTTACTTGTATTAGAAGACAAAGCGCTTCAAAATAGTTAGTGGAACATTGCCTCTGAAAAGTCTAACCTCATTGAAGCACATTCCCTTACTTGCTTTACTTTTCTTTAGCCCTACACGTCCATGCCACTGGCTCTCCTGAGCTCCCCTGGGCTCTCCAGGGCCTGTGAAGTCGTGTTTCGGGATGTCTGAGTAATGTAGGTGCTTCTCCCCTGCTGCTGGTGACGGTGGCGGTGCCTGCTGTCAGACCAGCAGCCGATTTGGAAAGTAATCTGCTCTGACGTGCCTGCTCCTTCTGCCAAGAAACTGTGCTGTCACAGCTAAGCGGCTGTCATCCTTCCCGTACCTCTCCTGTATCCTGGCCACAGCCCTGTCCAGCCTGACTGCCAGCTGCTGGCTCTCTGTCCGAGTCCATTTCCATTTGCTGGCTTGAGTTCTCTCTGTTCTCTGCTGTACTTTGTCCTTTTACCTCCTCGTATTTCCTTCCCGGAATGTGCTCTCTCTCCTCCTCGTTCTGATTCAGGTGCACAGCTTTTGGCAATGCTGCCGACTGGCAGACTCCTCTCCTTAGCAAACTGATGGCCTTGCGTCGGCAGACGCTGGCACGTCGGCAGACGCTGGGGTCTGATGGCCTTGCGTCGGCAGACGCTGGGGTCTGATGGCCTTGACCTAGGCTCACCTCTTCTCAGCATTCATAATCTAGTCACTGTAGCTGCTGCATGAGTATTCCCAAATCTAGGAGTATGGTTTCTTGCCAGTTCCTGAAATCTCCGGACGTCTGGCCGCTAGGGAATGGAGGTACTCTTAAACTTTAGTTTTCTGAATAGGCCACAAACAATATTGATACAGTTTTTTGTTTTGTTTTTAATGCAAACTCTATATTGCTTATGGATTTCTCAATGGGTATAATAAACTTGGGATGACACATTTTTGTGCCAATATTAGATTTTTGTAGCTCAAAAGCAGGAGAGTTTAGAAATGTGTTTGAAATGACAGGTGAGGTAATGTGAAGTTAGTTGAGACCGCTTTTCTGGATGAGCTTTATCCTGGCTGTCTGGATTAAACCTGAAGTCAGCAAATAGAGACTTGAAGGGACAGACAAACCTTGTATTCTTTCTAGCCTGAGCATTTGTTGTTTGTTTTATTCTAACATGGAGGTGGCTGGGTGGGAGACGAGATGCCTGAGTCATCAAAAGGCTTTTTTCTAAACCATATCACCTCCCACATCAGAGGTTGACCTCCTTTCAACGAGTGTGCCTCTCAGAGAAGATTAGCCACACTCGGGAGACACTTAGCCTTTCTTTTCCCTGGGTCTCTCTGACCCGCTCCTGGCTGACCTGCTCTTCCATTTGTCTTCAAGGACTCTTGATGAGGGTTTTGGTTCACTGAGGTTCTCATGAAGTCACTCAAAGCTTGAGGTAGGAGTGTGGAGTCTTCAAATGGATGATATTTGGGGTGGAAAATATGATGATGTTTCTAGGTGTTCTTGAATATGCCGCAGCTTGGCTTCCCGAGTAAACAGTTGTGTAGATGACTAAACGCTCAGCCCACAGCCCAGTTTCTGATGTAGAGCGAGACCTCAGGCAGTGTGTATGTTTCTGTGGATTGACTCTTAGCTGGTATTAATATAACAAACTCCACCTCAGACTTAACCTCCTGAGCTGTTTCTAGGCTAATTTCCTGCTTTTTCCAACGTGCCCAGTGTTGACTGGGTAAGTATTAGTAAATGAAGCCTGTTTGTTATTGGAATCAAATTTCTTTTTAGTTTAAATTTTTATCAATATTTTATTTCTTAATATTTATTTAACTTTTCTGTGTACACATGTACACATGTACACATGGGTGCTGGTGTTTGCAGAGGCCAGAAGCAGGTGTTGGCTCCCTGGGACCTGGTGTTACAGGATGGGAGCAGGCCTTGCAAGAACAGTGCATTCTCTTAACCACTGAACAGTATCTCCAGTCCCTTTATTAATATTTTAAGGCAGCATACAAAGCAATGGTTTTCCAGATGACATTTCATACAAGTACCAAATTTATGAGACAGGAAGTAATGGGATTATTAATATTGTCTTCTCATTTACATATCATTATATTATGTTGGTATCTGTTAGTTTTACAACTTATTTTATTATTGTTTAGCAACATTGACAAATAGAAAGTGAGTTAATCTTACAGGTTGTCTCTTAATTGATAGTCTGTGTTCAGTATTCAATTTAATGAACTAGTCTTTCTCAACCGTGCAAGTTGACCCAGCATCCTGTCAGTCCTCTGTGTGTGTTCTACTTTCGTTTTGCCTAATGTACCTTCTGTCCAGAATGTAAATTGGGCACTTCCCAGATTTCACAGACCAACTGGTCGTTACTGATTGTGAGACCAACTGAGTGGAGAAGCCTTGGTACAGCCACCTGGTCTACTGAATTCTGTTCTCTCTATTTACATCTGCCACAGATTTGGAAAATAATTAGTTCAGTTAAAAGGCTCACTATTTCTTAAAATTACTTAGCTCTTCACAAACACTGTGCTTAAGGACTGGAAAAAATGGCTCACCAGTTAAAAGCAATCGCTCTTCTTGCAGAGGACCCAAGTTCAATGACCAGCACTCACATGGTGCCTCAGAAACATTCCTAACTCCAGTTGGAGGGAATCTCTTCTCACCTCCTCAGGTGCTGCATGCCTGTGGCTGGCAGGCAGTCAGGCAGACAAACAGACAGACAGGCTTACATACACACACACACACACACACACACACACACACTAAAGAACTAAATTTTAAGAAAAGCAAATGTGCTTGTCTTTTCATGATCTCTCACATGTCATCTTCAGAAGGGTTCTTCTGGAAGAAATCTCAGAGGAATTTCTTTGCTCAAGAACTTTGTAAAATCAAGATCAGAGCTTCTTCAGCAATGTCTGAGGAAATTCTTTGATTTGTTGTTGTTGAGGTTGACTAAGAAGTGCATTTATAACCTCCACAATTTAATCTGATACCCCTTGGATCCATTTGGAATCATCTTCCAAAAGATTAGTTTGTAGGAAAATGACATTTTCTCTGGTGATAAAACATGGATGGGGAATAGGAATTAATGTTTGTTTTCATTAGGTTGCTGTCTGAAGCTTCCTCGTGCTCTCCTTCTGTAGGACATAGTGGGTGAGATGAGCACGTGTCCTGCTTGAGACTGAGCATCTACAAACGGAGTACCCTAGCGACCAGCCAGCGGCATAGTGCACTCAAACTCCACAGCTTTTCACAGTTGTGTTTATTAGACTTTTTTAATGCCCCAGCTCTCTGACATCAACCGCACTTTGAAAAATTAGGTTGCCATGGGTTACCAGCACAGCATATATGTTTTCACTGGCAGAAGGTTTAGGTCCCGTATCCATTAAATGTCCTCCGTCCAGCTCCCGCTGCCTTGGAGGCTGGGTTTTCTCTGGACAGGTGCTTGTGAATGAGCGAGAATGTGTGTGGGAGCCATGTTTCAGCCTTAGGAGAAATACCTAAAGCGCAATATTTTTATTCTCTTCTCAATAACATAACAGCACTACACATGTGTAATGGATCTTGCTAAAAGAAAGCAAGCGGCCTGAGGCAAGCATGTGATGAGCTGCTGACCAGAGCACAGGAGGAAAGACTCCTTTGACCCAGAAAACTGAGGAGAAGCCCTGGGCGGCTGTAGCCAGCAAGCAGAGAGCTCAGGTTCTCTCTGCTCAGTTCTGAGGATGCTAGCTATCTTTAACCCAGCGGGTTCATTCTGATGCTTGACTTTCAGAGCCTCAGGATGTCCTTCTCCTGGTAAAACGTGTAAGGCATTCCCACTGAGGACAAGGGAGCCCCGTCTGGGTGTAACTCCCCTCTGTGACCTCTCTGAAAGCTACATGACCTTTTGGATTTCTCACTTAAGTTCCTGGTAACTCGGTGCCCTAATCAGCAGAAAGAGCACAGGGCCTGCTGTGAAGAACCATCAGACACTTCATCAACCTCAGAAGCATGCGAGATCTCCTGTGCTTGACAGCTTGTTCTAAAGTTGTTTGCTAAGGATGCCTGGGTTGGGGGCCTCCAGCCCTGGGGTCCACCCCTTTGTAACCAAGATCCCAGAGTTTCACCGAAGTTGTTCTGTATTCCTGTAAAAAGATTCATGAGAATGTTGAAATGGCTTACAATTAATCTTCCTTTTCCCCCCAGAGCTATATTCTATATTTAGTATGAGTAAGAATCATTAAGTTACAACTAAGCAGACCTAGGTAATTAAAACATTTTTTTTTTTTTTTTGGAATATAATGTACAATTGCCTGCTAAGGACTTTTTCCTTTTAATTGGAACTTTTAAAAATTGAAATAAGTCAGTATGTGTGGAACTTGATCATTCCCTACAGGCATGCAGGAGGAGTTATTTTAAGGGCCCATAAGTACATTCTGGTTACGCCAATTTAGACTCAGGCTGTCGGCTGTGTTGGTTATAGCTGCTGCATCAGACACTGCTCCCTAACGGGAAGTGGAAATGATGTCTCTGGTGAGCGTGTGTTTGCTGAGCTTGCTCTCAGGATCGGGAACACATACAAGTGCATATGAGAAATTCCTAGCTCTGACTCTGCGATGGGGACAGTTAGATTCCACATCAGGGGCTTTGGTGGGGATAACTAAGTTACAGTACGGGAAGCCGGGTGATTTGTTAAGTGTCGTATTCGTTTAAGAGACAGAGGAAACCAGACAAATTATGTAATTTATACTTAAAATATAAAAATGACCAAAGAATAGCAATGACTGTTCTTTGGAGTTAAGAGAGGTGAAGATTTGATGAGGGGAGAGTCTTAGGTGCATCCAAATGGGCAGAAAGAAAGGGAAAGAGAAGGGAGGTTGGTTAGATCAAACCTTGTTTCCTAGATGAAGGACTCTGTCTCCTATGTATTTTGTAAATTGACATAATATTTTTATTTGTATATTTAAATAATTGCAGAGTACGTCACTGTGGTTAACAGTGACATTTAAAAATAGACATATCCACGGGTAGCAATTCATTGCACATTCATGAATTTTTAAAGAGGTTATACAAATTGTCCCCTGGCCATCCCACTTCCACATCTTCATTTTCTTCCTGTTGTCATATTTGCATTCTGAGTCCCCACCGGATATGTCCTAATACTGCATTTTTGTGTTCGAGTCTTGTTTGTCAGTTGCCTTTTCATGACTTCTCTGAGACTGAAATCCTATCTGTTGAGCACATCTGTGTACACAGATGTTTAACGTTTAAAACCCACCCTATGGCCCTAAGTGTTAATGTCTTTCTGGATTGAGTTATTAAAACAATGTAAATAATACATTGCTGTTTTGTGAATTTGTTTTAGAAACTTTAACGGAGTGTTTCTCTCAGTGAACAGTGTACCTTTTGGTTTTCATAAGTACCAAATGCAAAGGTACATTTCTTACGTGGATTAGAAGCTGATAATGGAAAAAATATTATAGGCTATCATTTAATATAGAACTTTTGAGTCAAGTGCTGTATGTCACAAAATGACCATCAAACATTTTTTTGGTTAATTATTTTAACGATCATATTGCTTGCCAACCTGATTGGGCATCCCTTCAATTTTGTTAAAGGCAAAGAGTTGAAAACTATGTTTGACAGAAGTATTTGATAGTTGTTTAAAAATCTAATTAGACACCGATATCTCAAATTATATTTGCTTAGCACCCATGTGAGTGGGAATGGGTGAGAAGAATGCTTCCATCCCGCAGTACCCACTGCCCTTCTTCTCTTCCCTCCTCCACCTTCCCTCCTCCCTTTATCCCTCCTCCTCCTCCCTTCTTTGTGCCTCCTTCTAACTGTGTAAGTTAGGAGAAGTCCTATGCAGAGTGGTAGAAAAGGTTTACAGACTTGCGGTTCCATGGCAAGATTGTTTTGGACAGATGAACATAGAGTGATTTGTGAGCTCCCTGCTTTCTTGAAGGGTCCCTGGGACAGGAGCACGTCTGAGAGCTGAACAGAAGTGAGTGCCCCTCAGTGCCCAGTGGGAGCAGGTCTCTGCTCTTCTGTCTTGGGCGACTGGGAGGTGAGCTCCTGTGCTGTCTTCGCAGCCAGTGCTCTGTCTCTTGACTGTCTTGTGTGGATGACAATTTGAAGACTGGGACTCTTCCTTTCCTTCCCAAACCTGTTGATTCAGGAAATCATTGTTTCTTTTGAAAAGCAGCTTTTTGGGGTGAGGGGATGGGGTGGTACTCTTTTAAACCTTCTTCAAATTAGCCATTCTTTATTGATCCCATCTTAACCAATACTTGCACTTTACTCCCTTACTAAGTACTTGCTTCTACATGTCCTTGCCCTGGTGGCCTGGTTTTTCCCTGGGCCATTTCTCCAAGGCTCTCATGTCTGCAGTCACTGGGATGCACCTGTGTCAGGGTCTGTGCCTGGGGAAGAACTGCAGACCGTCTGGACCCACATCCTATCCTCTTCTCCCGTCCTGCCTGCGGGTCCTTCCCTCTTTTCTGATAACCTCCTCCTGTCCCCCATTAACATGTGCTCTGGGTCCTTCTCTCTCTGTGTTCTGCTCCCCGTAAAGTCTTTTCTTCTTTATTTCATGATCAGTCAGCACTTTGAACTTGAACAGTTAAAGGTCTCTGTAGTGACAGTGACCCACTGCAATAAAAAGCTTCTCTGATCAAGGTTGGGAGCATCACAGATCTATGGACATTAACAGAAATATCTAGAAGTCAGTTTAACATGACACTATAGTAAAACAACAGCCTAGATCGAGGGTCCATGGCCTCCCTTACTATGACCTTTGACTAGGTGTATAGCATCAGGTGTGCATATCTAATCAAAAGAGGGCTTAGTGTTCTAGTTACCCGTAAGTGTCAACATACACAGCTAGGTCATTTGAGAGGAGAAGTCTCAATTGAAGAATTACCTATGTAAGATTGGTATGTGAACATGTCTGAATTGGTGATGTAGTAGCCCACTGTCAGTGGCACCATTCCACGGGCAGGTCGTCCTTGTGTGCGGGGGAAGGGGTGCGTGCATGTGTGCATGTCCCTCAGTGATGGGTTTTACCTGCAAGTATAATATAAAGTAAACTCTTTGCTGGAAGTCGCTTTTGGTCAGAGCAACAGAAAAGGAACCAGAACAGCACCATGAACAGTCTCGCCACTAACGTATCAGACACCCAGCACCATGAACAGTCTCACCACTAACGTACCAGGGGCACACAGCATGAACAGTCTCGCCACTAATGTACCAGGGCACACAGCATGAACAGCCTCGCCACTAACGTACCAGGGGCACACAGCATGAACAGTCTCACCACTAACGTACCAGGGGCACACAGCATGAACAGTCTCGCCACTAATGTACCAGGGCACACAGCATGAACAGCCTCGCCACTAACGTACCAGGGCACATAGCACCATGAACAGTCTCGCCACTAATGTACCAGGGGCACAGCACCATGAACAGTCTCACCACTAACGTACCAGGGGCACAGCACCATGAACAGTCTCACCACTAACGTACCAGGGGCACAGCTTGCCTTCTCGTCAGCATTGTAGCGTGGGGGTCACCACTGGCTGAGATGATTGATGTCTGTTCTCCACCAGACACTTGTGTAGCACCTTCCAGGACTACGAAAGTGAGGCAGCAGGGAGAGTTTCCTGGTCAGTTCAAGATGGATCTCTCTGTATCCTGCAATGAAAGTCTGTAGTGTCTGCAGTAATCTACGACGGGCAACCAAGAGCATCTCCCTTATTAAACTATCCCTCCATGGCCCAGTTTTCTGGTTCCCACAGGTACTTGAGGCTAAATACACAGATGTGCACCCAAACAAACAAACAAACAATAGATTTGAAGGACATAGGAAAGGACATGGGACTACTTTTCTAGTTGGGTACAGGCCAGATGCCCTCGTCCTTTCTTGACCTAATCACAGGGTGAGGGCCACTTATAAGATACTAGATTCTTGCTGAGCAGTGTTCAGGGCTCTTCTGCTTTTGATTCTAAGCCCTTTCCTCTCATTAGATTTCCTCTGATTGGATGTGGCAAAATGCTGTCTGATTCAACAGAGTCTATTCCTTGGGAAAAAATATGCTGTGTATTTCAGAACTGTTGGAATGAGATGACGTGGAGAGGCCAACCCCAGTCTTTTCGACACCTAGTTAGGCTGCTGCAAGGATGAGACAAGGAGCGTAGAGAGTGCGCAGGAGGTAATGAAAGCAAGTGGAGCCGGGCAGTGGTGGCGCACACCTTTAATCCCAGCACTTGGGAGGCAGAGGCAGGCGGATTTCTGAGTTCGAGGCCAGCCTGGTCTACAGAGTGAGTTCCAGGACAGCCAGGGCTATACAGAGAAACCCTGTTTCGAAAAAAAAAAAAAAAGAAAAGAAAAAAGAAAGAAAGCAAGTGGAGACAGTGGATAGAAACATCATTTTTGCTGATCAGAACTGCTCCCCAGCACACTGTCATTGCCAGAATCCTTACACCTCTGTCTATTCCCTGTGCTTTGCCTTCTGTACCCAGGGCATAATAAGGATGGCCTCCAGCTTTGCTCTCTGAAGGAATGTGTATGTATCTTAGGTCACTAAGCTAATTCTAAGCAAACATTAAACAGCCGAGGCTTCCTCCATCTTGTCCCCACGCTCCTGACCTGTTCTGTGGTGGGGGAAGGCCCTGCGGATGCCAGCACTATTTGTCTGCACCTCCGAAGCCGCTGTTCTAAAATTAAAATGTGGCCAATGCTCCTGCTGGTGACCTATTGATTCCCTGACATGTAGGAAAATAGTCTTTCTTTTCAGGGGCTTTAAAGTATTTTCATAAACACAAATAATGCGTACATGCTCCTTTTCACAGTTTTAATGCATTATACATGTAACGTTCAGCTCTTTGGAATCTCTCTGCCCCACACATTCCTCAGGAGAAGAAATGCACGTGTGTTCTCATGTGCACATAGGCAGCTCCATGCCTCTGGAAAACTGTAGCATGAGGTCTATGTCTGTTTTCAGCCTAAGGTTTATAGCACTATACAAGAGTGTGCTTTCTGCAGAAGCCTGCCTGCCTACCCGCTCGCCCGCCCGCCTGGATATACACGCACCCCATCCTTGTCCTTTGCAGCACTGTGCCCCATAGCACGCAGTTTTCTAGTCATCTCCCTCCTGACGGACATCTGGCATGTTCTCCCGCAGTTTACTCTTAAAAGTGGCAGTCAGAAGCCATGCAGGTGTGTGCTCCCCTCAGCTCTGAGGTGGCAAGGCTCACTTCCGGGCTTCTTGACTAAGGTGGTGTGTCATACAGTAAAGAGGAACTGCTATGGAACAGGGCCTGTGTCTGAAGTCATTTAAAAATAAATCTCACTATGAAAAGCTTGCAAATGAAAACCACTGGAATTAACCAGATCTGAAACTATACAACTCACTGAACCTATACAGTTAGAATAGCCAGGTTTTTAAATCCATATTATTTTCTTGACTTCTAGAGAAAGCGGTCTTTTAAAAACAGGGCTTGGGGTTGTTTTATAAAGAGCTTGGGTGCTGGCAAGCTTTATCCCTTAACAAGATTTCAGGAGGTTGCTCTCCTGTATTGGATCATCAGCTCAGCATCTCCCTCTCTTCACCACCCCCTTCCTCCCTCCCTTTTCTCGCCTCCTTCGCTCACTCCTCACCTGCTGTCCTTATCCTGCATCTAAAATCTTCTTTCTCCTAATGACTGCAAGCATAGTTTCTTCTCTCCCAGACCTCTCTTGTAAAGCAGCTTCAACTCCCCAGTCAGCGGTGTGCTGGAAACATGGCGACTGAGAGGGTTAGCTGTGATGCCCCCAGCCTCGCTATGGTACTGTCAGCAAGTGACAGTGACGTCCGCCAGGCTTAGGGGTAGGGTTCCATAAGTGATCTGGGAAGAGCAGGGACTCAGGAAGTGTCAGTGCCAGCTGGTTCCCCCACTCCTCCATCGCTCGTGC
This sequence comes from Mastomys coucha, assembly GCF_008632895.1. Lineage (NCBI taxonomy): Eukaryota > Metazoa > Chordata > Mammalia > Rodentia > Muridae > Mastomys > Mastomys coucha. The sequence goes on from NW_022196896.1 coordinate 129,333,077, forward strand.
TCATCAGTTAGCAGACATTCTAGCATGCCTGTACACTGCAAGGAGCCCACGTTCTCATGTGTGTGCTTGCCCGTGATGACATGTATGTGCTTCCTCCCATGCCAGACTATTTCTGTTTGGTGAGGGATGTGTTTTTCTTTCTTGGTTATTTCTGTTGAGCAGCAAGTCAGCCCTTACTGTGCTCAGAGATTAGAAGTGGAATGTAAGGGTGGTGTGTAAGATAGCTTGTCTGTGAGAAGCCAGGAAAGTCTGAGAGGACACACTGCCTCACTTCAGGGCTGAGGCTCAAGTCTACCTTCTACCTGGACAGCAGCTCAGGGAGAGACTTGCTGGCCCCTTGGTTGCTTTGTGCACTACTTCTCACCAGCCTCTGGTCTGGCTTTGTGTTGATAAGGCCAAGCATCCTCCTCTCTGCAGTCAAAGGGCAGGTGTTAGTGCTGACTCCTCATGGCTGCATCCCAGTTGGGGCTTTGCTCCTCCCCCTTTAAAGGACTAACCTTGTACAACCAAAACGGAGAGACACACTTTGGTAAATGAACTAGCTTTCTGTCGCTTACTATAGAGAACACAGAGCAGTGGTCCTAACAGGCACCTAGGGTGCTCTCCACTCAACCCTCAGGCCCCCTGGAGGGGCTCAGCGACAGGGTTGGCAGCCTCCCACCCTAGCCACACTTACGGAGGATGCGTGCCAGCGTACTGACTCTATTTTATTGCAGGCACAGGTTTTTATTTGTTTGTTTGTATAAAAGACATTTTAAGTTTGAACTTAGTTTAGAAGCCGGATCCTGGTCCCGAATTTAAATTAATGCCTTGTAGATTTGTGAATGAATGTAAGGCTCCTTTCTAAGGGGCTTGAAGTATTTGTTGCCACAACAGGATCTGAGCACATTGAGAAAGATGACGTTCTCAATGGAATAATTTATCATTGCCAGAGGTAACATGAAATTATTAAGTTTTTTCCTTGAAGCATGTTCTTTGTAAATGTTTTCTGGAGAGACATGAATTGAACTTAATGATATTCTTTCTTGTTAAGACTTCATTTTATTTCATGTATTCTTTTGACCCCTGAGAGAATATCTAATCTAGAGAGAAGAAAAGATAAAACACCACCAGAAATCCTGCAGGCTCTGCCAGGGAGCTGGAGTCGGCTTCCGGTCACCATGTGTGTTCCTTGGAGCTGCACGAGCACTTTCATGTTTGTTGGGGATCTGATTGTGAGGGTTCCCATGCTGGGGGTTGAACTTGGGGCCACACTGATGCTAAGTGCATGCTACACTGTGAGCCTTGTGTTGTATATTTGTGTCTCTTAGGTTCATTAAATTTCCACATGCATTTCATTTTAGCTTAAAAACATTCCAATTTCTGTGAACATAATAAAAGTAATGTTTGCATCTAGAGTGGTGTATATCATAGCTCAAAGAAGGTTGTGCCGTATTACGTAATACACATACACACTCATTTAAGTTGTCAATAGTAGTGGAGGTATTCTTTCTTTTAAACTAACTAGTTTATATGATTTATGGCTATTAAAAAAGTGCCCACCACTTCCTCCCCATTCCTGGCAGTTTCACCCCATGAGTTGAAAACATGAGACACTGAGGTTGGCACCCAGTGAGGGACTTGAATGGAAGAGCCATGCACCAGAGCAGAGTTCTGTGCATTTCTGGAGGTGGTTAGTAGAGGCTTCAGCCCATTTCCTGTCTCCAGCACCAGATTATTATTTATTCTCTGTGTTGCCTATATTCACGTCAACTCCACACAAGCTAGAGTCACCAGGGAAGAGGGAACCCCAGATGAGAAAATGCCCCCACCAGATTGGCCTGTGGGTGAGCCTCTGGAGTGTTTTCATAATTGGAGAGATAGGGAGAGGGAGAAGGAGAAGGAGAGGGGGAGGGGGAGAGAGGGAGGGAGAGGACCCAGGTCCCTGTGAGGAGTGCTGCCTGTGAGAAAGCAGGCTGAGCAAGCTGTGAGGAGCAGGCCAGGAAGCAGCCCTCCTGCAGGGCTCTTGGATCCACTCTTCCCTTCAGGTTTTGCTTCAAATTCTTGCCCCCCCCACCCCCCCGACTTCCTTCATGGCGACCTGTATAGGGACTTAAGCTGACAGAACCCTTTCTTCCTCAAGTAACTTTGGTCATGGTATACCTGTAGTGGCTGAGCTAGCAGCATGTGCGTACTTTTCCAAACACCCCAAGACTCCTTCTGTTACTCGTTGCCACTCTCTAGGAGTAAATGAGTTCTTTTTGACTCCCTTTCTCTGTTCTTCCTCCTCCTTTTCTTAATGCATTTTATCTTGTTGAAGAATCTGCTAGCTGTAAGTATGGTGGGAGTCAGTATACACACACATGCATATGCACACATACATATGTACACACACACACACACACACACACACACACACACACACACACCTCTGGGGTAATTGGAACATCAGAGGGTCAGCTTTGGCAAAGGACCAGGACTGGATCTCATCTTCTGTCCCTTTCCCTGTGTCTATGGAGAAGGTGCTGTAATAGCTGTCCCTCCACACACTCCATCTCCACTCAGTGTGTTGAATTTCTGCACAACACCTCTCTTCATCTCTGAATTGACCCAAGGCTTCCCTGAGGACGCAACAGTGCAGTTAAGGTAGAGTTCAAGTAGATACTAATAAACCACTTTAGTTTTCTGCAAAAGAATTGTAAAAATCTGAGTTTGACGCATCTTCAAGCTGTCTTCCCCTCAATGTTGTAAAAGGCAGAATGGATCATATTGTAACAGGAGACCCAAGGGGACAAGGAAACACAAGTGAAATTGACTTAATTTCTAAGGCTCCCTCAAATTTCAATCCATAAATACCAATATGTTAGTAAAGCCCCTAGCTATACATTATCTCATGGGATCCTGTCTCCATATGAAACATTGAAAGTGCGGTAACACGCCGTGCTGAGTGAGCAGAGTGTAAACTCAGTAGTTCCTGATTCTAGGGAATCACCTCATGACGCGTCTTTGGCGTCTTTCCTCATGACGGCGTCTTTGGAGTCTTTCCTCATGATGGCGTCTTTCCTGGGGGAATGGTTCAGGTGAGAGGCTGGCCCGCAGGGCCTGCTCCGTCCTCACTTCCTGTCTTCCTTCCCCTCAGAACCCATTGAGAACTGTGTGGCATGTTGTTCTCTTGCTTTCTCTCAGCCTTTTATTGAAATTTATATAGTCTTAAGTAAATACTGTCTCCAGTATGAAAACAAGAAGAAAATGCTAAATTGTTATATCATTTCATATATGAGAGATGGTTAAGAGTCAGAAAACAAGGAGATATATGGGAAGAGATTTTACAGTATAGTTAATAAATGTGGAGACAATAATTGCTTTTGTTAATGTTTATTTTCTTTTAAATTTAGGAATAGAAGGGCAGTCCATGGAAGTTTCTAATATTGTGGACATCAGGAGTGTGCATAACCGTGAGATTGTAATGAGAATTTCATCTAAAATAAACAACCAAAACAGATATTATACTGACTTAAATGGATATCAGGTAATTTTCTCTAAAATCACTATGATGGATATATTTATATGCCAGTTTATATGGATATTTATGTGGTATTTGTGGCGGATATATATGTTCATGTATGGAGTGAGTAATTTTATGCAAGATAATTACCCAGTCAATTTTGCATCATTATAAACTATTCCTAATGTTTTCAACTCTTTCTAGAATTGAGACAGTTTTAACAGACAGTTGTGGGTTCTGCTGTCAGACTTCCAAAGGTAGAAGGAATCGTTAAGAGAGATCATGTTTTTAGAGTATCTACTTATAATTTTTTTTTTTTAATTGAAAGCTAAGGGACTGGAGAGAGTGTCACCTGAAGGGAAGTTTGTTCAGTTCCTAACACCCATGTCAGCTGGCTCATAACCACTTTTAACTTCAGTCCCAGGGGATTTGGCCTGTCTGGGCACCTGATGCACATGATAGACATAAAATCACTCTCTGTCTCTCTCTTTCGCGCTCTGTCATACACATACTTTTTAAAAAAGTAAATCTTTAAAAGTGAGAATTTGATGACCATCAATATATTAAACACTTTTCTAAAATTATACATAAAAGGAAACATAATTAAAGATTGGAAGATATCTTTTTTTTCTTCATAAAGAACTCACATATACATGTCATTGATTCCTCAAGATATAATAATGGCATCTTTTATGTTCTGTGGCAGCCCCTTGCATGTGTTAACATTGAGTGAAGTGCACATTTATGCGTGCAAGTACACAGAAAGGCTTATGCCACCTTAGAAGTGTGGGCTGCTACATATTTAATCAAAATTATCAGGCAGTAATTATATAGTAAGAAAATTAATTCTTATATTTTACTTGTATATTACAGATTCTTTTAATTGTGCTTAAGAGAACTTTTTGGACTGCTACTTTAATTTCTATTATTTTGAGTATATATGTGTGACAACATGTCTTTTGAATAATACCACTAAAAACATGGGCATATTTTTGAAGCATTTGCATTTCAAAACTTCCTGGCTATGAATAGAAATAATTTCACAACATATGCTTTTTACTTGGTCTGATTTTCAACTGGCTATAAGTGGAAAGAGCTGGATGATTTTCTCTTCCATGATTTCCTGCAAAAGAGTTAAATTTAAACCTTCTCCAGAGAACCAAATCTCAGCGTACATTCTGATTAGCTAATTCTGCTGTGGCCCCTTGGTTTTCAAATGAAGCTCTGACTTCATGGTGATTCATTTTTCTTATGTACAAAAAGGAAACATTCTCTTAAAGTCTCAGAAATATTTGCGTATGTTGGTTTACATGTGAAAAAGAGAGCTTAGTAAAAACTGAATTACTAAAAATGTGCATTTTGTCGCCATTGCTCAGATGAGATACTGACACTATCTCTGGTCCACAGTGTAAATATCTCTTCTAATAAGCCCCATTCTAACCTATGGAAATTGTAGTTCTTGGGCAAAACTAGAGAGACTTACAGGAGGAGCCCAGCTGAGCTACCTCTGCACGCCCGTTCATGACTTTAAGGCCACGGGCTGGTGGGGTGTGGAGAGGCCGCTAACTGAGAGGAGTAGAGTTCTCTGGCCTTGGCCAGCCTGCCTGCTGCCTCCTCTTCCCTGCCCCTCTCTTTTCCTCTCCTCTCCTCTCTTCCCCTTTGTCCCCCTCTTGTCTTAATCACTGCTTCCTCTCCTAGATTTGCC
>NW_022196896.1:129338275-129348654 GCF_008632895.1 Mastomys coucha
GTTGGTTTTTTTTAACCACAAACTGGGTCTCCTAACATTATTCTTTTATTGTCTTGGAGACTCTTTGCCTGGAGCCAGGCTGTGTACAAGGCCACATTCCCCAGGGAGCTCTCCTGCTGCTTGCCAGCCTCTTGCTTTCACATAGGGGCCCCCTGGTGTTGTTTGGTATGTGTTTACCCAGCTTCTTCCTGTCACCTGATGTTCCCACACTGTCTCTCCATGTGTCCACATTTCTTTATTACAAGGATGTCAGGTTTGGGCCATGTCAATTTCTGAAATCAGTTGTTTCAAAATCAGATCAGTTTCACAGGCTTAGTTAAATATGAATTTGAAGAGATAGCATAATCAGTAGGGGGTGGGGACCAGTGAGGGCTTGCTGAAGATGCTGAAGGTCAGACCTGGGAAAGCTTAGGCAGGCCCACCCTTCCATTGCTAAGGCAGATCCACCCTTCCATTGCTAAGGCAGACCCACCCTTCCATTGCTAAGGCAGGCCCACCCTTCCATTGCTAAGGCAGGCCCACCCTTCCATTGCTAGGTATTCGGTTCTCATGAGTCTCGGTGCTAACTTTCTGCATTTACTGTTTTTGAGTTTCATTTTAAACTTTCACAAGTTTAAACAGGAAGGTGGCATTTTGAAGTGGTAGGAGTAGAACCCAGAGTCCTGAGCACATACTGGCTTTCAGTACTGATAGCCTCACAAAAGGTAAAATCTGGGTAGTGCTTTCAAACCCGAAGCTGCAGTACTGGAATTCAGAACTATCCCAATTTAAAATAAACAAGAGTAAACACTGAAAATTTTTAACTATGAGTATGTACTTGATTATAATGTAATATGCTAGAGGATTTGGTGGCAAGCTCTGTGGTGTTTATTAAAACTGATTCAAGAATAATAGATATTTCTTGAATGGGGATGGAGAGCTATTGTGCTTAGCATTCATTACGAAAGCAGTATGTTAGATCTAGATGAAAAATGAATACTTAATACCTTCATAATTTGTTTTATGCAAATATGGGAAGCTAGAAGACTTCTGCTGGGCATTTTTTATTGTGACTTTAAATAGAAATGCCTGTTTTAAAATCCGGACAAGGTCTACCTTTCACAGTTAAAAATCGTCTTTGGGGGCCTTGTGGTTTCTCTGTGTATGATTTTAAGGAGTGTTTTAATATATATATGTGTGTGTATGTGTGTGTGTGTGTATATATATGTATATATATATGCACATATATATATATCTTTGCACAAGAACAGAAATTATGCCCTTTCTCTTTGGGAAGGAGATAACTAAATAATCTAATTATAAAAGTGTATCCATAAATAATACTTGTACAAAATAAGAATTGCTTGGTTTCCTAGATTCAACCGAGAAAGACCATGAGCAAGTTGCCTCTTCAAGCCAATGTTTACCCAATGAGCACAATGGCGTATATCCAGGATGCTGAGCACCGGCTCACACTGCTCTCCGCTCAGGCTTTAGGCGCTTCCAGTATGGCTCCTGGTATGCGTTATTAATATTCCACTCTGAAAGCTCTCCGTTCTAACTGTTTAATATTTCTGTGGTCAAATGTATTAATTATCCTCCTCATTAATTGCTATCCTTTAAGAATTAGAGAAGTAGTTAACACAGGGCTTTATGAGAACTACATAAGATGAATATCCTCAGTCTTCAGGTAGTGAACAGGAGGCTAAGACACCTCGCCTGGGTGGCTTGAAAGATAAAGTGTTTCCATTAGCTTTTCATTGTAGCAAAAATACCTTTGGGTAAGAGATACATTGAGGTTCACAATCTCAGAGGCTTCAGGTTGGCTCTCTTGATTTTAAGCTGTAGTGAGTTGACATCATGGTAGTTAGGAAGAACAATGAGAGAGACAGGATAACGAGGGAAGGGAGAGGATGCACCTCTCTAGCTTTCATCCAGTGACCCCATTCATCTAAGCCCTGCCTGTGACAGCCCAGCCCAGCTAGCCGTGAATGCCCTGGGAGTTACCGTTCATGGAGTTGGTTTTGATCTCGTCACTTCTGAGTAGCCCTGATAACTAAGGACCAAGCCTCCAACAGACTGGCTTGGGGAACATTTCATGCACAAATTGCAGCTGAAATTTACTCTTGCTAGCCTGCCGATCTCTGTGATTTCCTGGATTGGAAACCTAAAACTCCAGAAGTTTTTGTTTTTGTTTTTGTTTTGTTTTGTTGTTTTCTGGATTGTGCTGGTGTGACCTAGCCCCTCCAAGGTCCCTAGGCTCTGTGTGTTGAAGACCTGCTCCGCGGCTGTGATGCCATTGGAGAGTGGTTGCTGAGCAGGAATGAAGGAAAGCAGAAATGATAATGTGTTTACGTATTCTTAGTAGCTGCTTAGATTTATCAAAGATGACATAGCCTGTTGTCTCCTGGAGTATCTGGTCCCCCTCCTAACTCAAGGAGAGCTTAATTCAAAGCAAGGCAGCTGGGCTTCTGTTAAAGCGTCCTTCAATGAATATCTGCATAAAATTATCCTGGTCAGATTTCTTTGTTTCTTTATTTTAGGTCAGATTGAAGTCTTCATGGATCGAAGACTCATGCAAGATGATAACCGTGGCCTCGGGCAAGGTGTCCATGATAATAAGATTACAGCTAATTTGTTTCGACTCCTGCTAGAGAAGAGAAGTGGCGTGAACACGGTAGGAGACACTGACTAGTCTTTCTTATGTTGGTGGCTCTTCCTCCCCAAAATTGAAGGTGATAGCAATAGTTTAAATGCAATTTCCAGTGTTGAGATGTCTGTATGATAGATTTAGCTCATATTTATAGAAATGTGTCAGTTAGAAATATTAAATAAGGGCTACATTTGGGCCATGTAGTGGTTTTTTTTTTTCCTTTCCCCTTACTATGTAGCCAAAAACAATTTCAAGGAAGCCATTTGGGTGAGATTCTTTTCAAAGAAAGGCTGATTTATTGAGCTAACAATTACAGAACAGATGGCTTACCTATACAGTCATTGTATGCTAAGCCTTAGTGACGGTATCCTAATCTTAAACTCATTGTTTGCAAACAGACTGACTTTATGCCTTCCATAGTCAGTATTCATTGTGAAGTGGTCAGACAAGCTGAACTACAGGTGAGCAACCTGTCTTCTCATTGATAGCAATATAGACACCAGAAATTTACCACTGGCTTGTGGACCCCTCATGTTGGGTCCCTTGTCACCTAAGTGTCCTGCATGTCTCTCACTGGTGATTTCTGCTGTTGGCTCACTGGTCTTCATTCTTTGCCAAGTTCTTCCTGTGCCCTTTTGTTCTGTGGCGTGGTTGCACACACCCTTTCCTGCTCCTTGTCAAGGGAGATCTTGGCAGTAGTTGGGACCAGAGATAACTTCTTTCCTGCCCACATACGCCCAGGCTGCACTGCCATCTCTTAGTTATGTCTGAGTGTGACTACTTGATCTCCTGCTTTGGACCTTAAATTCCACGCGAGTCCGGACTATGCCTTTCTCTGCTTCTAGGATCATTTCTATTTATTTAGAGGAGGGAGCCAATGTGTCATATAAATGGCTGCCCACACGTGTAGTGAATGAGAACTGCAGAGCCTCGCGTGCTGTATTGTTGCCTGGTAATTGTGGTCCTTCTAGACTCCTGAAGCATGCACACCTCATCTGCAGATACCTCCGGCCTCTCTGCCTGTGTAGATGGTTTATATATCAAATAGATTGATGGGATGAAAACATGATTTAATGTAAATGATTTTATAGTTTTGAGAATGACTTAGGAAAAAAGTAATTCGTATTCATTTTAGATGTTAAAATTTGTATCAACTCTTAAGACTTCTGGTCTTAATCACTGACGAAAGAGCCTGGTTTGAAAAACTAAAACTGCATTGGTTTCTTCTCTGGTTGTCGATACTAGCATACAAAACATCTGTTTACTATAGCAATGAAAATATTTAGACCTAGAAATCTTACACTTAGAAACTAAATAATTTGTTGATTCCATTCAGAATTCCTTGCATAGCAAGTGAGTTAATTTGATCTAGGATTTCTATAATCCTCTATTCGTTAAATTTTTCTTTTACTCCATTATAGATTCTAGGGCTTGAATCCATAGCGCCTTTTAAATAAAAAATGAACTAGAGAAGGAACTATAAATTTTAAGTTGTAGTGAGATGGATTTAAAAGACACTTGATTAAGAAATGTTTTATGTCCCACGGTTTAACTTACATAGCAATTGTTTTTTTTTTATTTCAACCATTCTAATGTTCAAAATAATGATGATGAAACCGTTGTGGAAGGTAGAGATCCTCAGACTTGTGAAAACACTGGACAAGCTGAGTGGTGTGGGTCCTGTTCTCAGGCTGCCCTGCAGAGGCAGTGAGGACAGAGAAGGATGGGGAGGCTCCAGTGGAGACACTGTTCCTACTGATGGTCCACAGAAGTGGGGAGTGGAGATTATTTCTGCTGTTGACCTCTTCAGGGTTTGATATCTATGACACCCCTCCCCCTTTCTGGCAATGGCTGGCATAGAAAGGGCTATTGGTGACATGGAAGCTGTGTTTGTGTCTACAGTCATGCTGTGGGTGCCAGTTCTTTTCCTATAAGGAAGACAGATGGGGAAAGGTCAGTTAAAAACCTACTGTAGAAAGCTTACCAAGCTCAAGAGCAAATGTTCATGTTAGTGGGAACCAGAAGCCTGGTAAGCCTGAGGGGACACATCCCAGAATATCCTGATAAACATGAGGACACAAATCCCACAATGCCCTGGTAAACCTGAGGACACATATCCCAGAATACCCTGGTAAACTTGAGGACACACATCACATTGAGAGTTCTATGTCAGCTGCAGCTGATCGTTTCTGTATGGGAATGCTGGTCCAACATAACTCAGAGTTCTAGTTTCTTGGTCAAAAAGCAAAAAGCTGTTTAGCAAGGGCTTGAGGGTACCTTCTCTGGGGGGGGTGGCAGTTGTTTTTGTTTTTGTTTTGTTGTTATGGTTTTTTGAACAAGATCTGACTATATAGTCCTCTGTGTGGTCAGGCTGGCCTCAAATTCACAGAGATCCTACTGTCTCTGTCTCCCAAGTGCTGGCATTTAAAGGTGTGCAGTACCAAAACTTGTTTGTTTTGAAATCCGCATTTCTAAAGAGTTAGCTTTTTAAAACCTTTAATGCATGCAGACACACTAAAACATGACTTCTTTGATAAATACACTTTCTAGCACAAACATTTATTAGGCTTCTACTGTGTGTCAGGTCAAAGTGCATAAGCAAAGATGGTTTCTCTACAATGGCAATAGGCTGAACTGTGGTTCACTTTTAGAGAATTTGCATCGCATACACCAGACCCTGGGTTCCATCTACAGCACTTCCCCACAAACAAATACGTAACTGGAGCCCTCTCTCTTACACATAATCAGCAAGTTACATCAAGAGGAAGCCTTTGATGCTTAAAGATCAGACAACACAGGTGACATTAATAAAGGACACAAAGGGACAGCCAGAGAAGTTCAACTCCTGATTAAAGATTACCGCAGCACAGAAGGTTTCAACTCTTCTGTGTGGTTTGGATCAGCGTAAGCTGGAAACTCTTTAATGTCAAGCTGTACAAGGAAGGCTAGACCCATGTAATCTGAAACCTTCCAACACACAAGAAACCAAAGAACGTTGTTAGTCCCTGGCAGTCCGGTAACTGAAGGTAGCTTACAAACTGTAGCGTCTCCTGCTATGATGTTTTTCCTAAAACATTTAGGTTGTTCCCAAGACCTGGAGTTTCGAACACTGCCTTTCTAGTGAGTTAAAAAGTATAGCAGTTCATCAGGTGGTGGTGGCACACGCCTTTAATCCCAGCACTTTGGAGGCAGAGGCAGGAGGATTTCTGAGTTCGAGGCCAGCCTGGTCTACAGAGTGAGTTCCAGGACAGCCAGGGCTACACAGAGAAACCCTGTCTCAAAAAAAAAAAAGAAAAGAAAAGAAAAGAAAAGTATAGGAGTTCATCTGTAGGCATCCTGAGGAGCACAGGAATGGGGAAGGGACCCCTGGCTGAGTCTTCTATTTTCTGGCTGGGCCAGCCCCAGCACTATTATTTGCCCATCAGACTTTTATGGAGAGAAATAACTACACCCTTCTCTTAATTCACTTGTCTTGCTGAGTACAGTAAAACTGACAGACCTTTAATTCTGTGAGTAGTTGCATTTAAAACGGTTTCCTTTTACAACATTTAGTCAGAACATCTTTGATAGTGAGCCTTGTTTACTCCATGTGAGAGTCTGTGGTGGCTGTTCACAGCTCAGACCCACAGAGCAGCCTGTAGCACCGTCCTTGGGTCTTACCTGCAGAAGCTTTCCGCTTTACATTGCCAAGGTCTTATCCTTGGAGCTCCTGGTTCTGTGGATTTGGGCTAGGATTTGGGTTTTGTAACGGCAGCCCACGCAGGAAAACACCTGGGTCAGGGGAACAGATTTGGCTTGGACGGCTGGTACAGATGCATAGCATTCCGAATGGATGATTCATCAGTGGACTGCCTCCTCTGAACCCGAGTGTGCAGGATCCCCCAATACAGAACAAAACCATAGAGTGTTTCCCGAACACATCTTGACCTAGAGTGGACCGAACACCTCTTGAATCTTTTAAGGCTGTATTTTCCTTTCTGTTGGAATCTTTCATCTTCCATTACTCAAAAACGATTTTGTCAGCAATCCTGACCTAGATTGTGGAGTCGTTTGATCCAGGAGTCCATTTAAGCCTTGTCGAGCACACTCTCTTTTCTAGCCGTGTTATTCTGCAAGCTGTGTTGAGTGGCAGTATTGTTAGAGAACACTACCTTATGTGCCTTATTCAATCTTTACAGAGCATGTGGATACATTTCAATACAATTCTTTCACAACTAACTTTTTGTCAGAATTGTCATCCTGCAGCATTCCTCTGGTACCACGAGGTAGTATTTCTCTCTCCACGGTCTGAATTGTAATGAGTTCAGCTGTTAGCTGAGCTCGGGCACAATGTAAGCTGCCTTCTGCCATCACCCTTCTGTCCAGTGCTCGTCTGACATTCTGAAGTCCAAGCTCTGTATCTTGTAAATCTAGTCTTTTCACACAGATATACAAGTCAAACCTTTGAGTGCTGTATCCCACAAAAAGATGTAAAACCTGGAGACGTTAGTCATTTAAAAACTTAAATACATCCGATGTAGCTTCCCACACGCCTTCTTTTATCCCTTGGGCATGATTGGCTAAGGGTCTACCTAGGCATTGATTTTTCAAAATTTCTTTTCTTCCTTTTTTTGAGACATGGTTTCTCAGTGTGGCCCTGGCTGTCCTGGAACTCACTCTGAAAACCAGGCTAGCCTTGAACTCTCAAAGATCTGCCTGCCTCTGCCTCCTGGGTGCTGGGATTAAAGGCATGCGCCCCCATGGCCCAGCTGATTTTTCAGTGTTTTATTATCTAGCTTTCGAGGTTCCTAACCCTGGTAGATTTATTTGATGTTTGACATATATAAATGTTGCCTCATGAGGATATATTCTAGCTTAGAGTGAAGTATTTTTAAAATGTGCTGAGTAAAAGGATACTATATAAATGTATATGTTATATAATGACATACAGAACAGTTTTCCTGATTTAAAATAAAATGGAATGAAGAAGTTGGTGCTAACTTGCCAAATTCAAAGATCACAGATGATCTATATATGTTGCCAGTGTTTTTTATATCTTAAAAACATCAGATTCTTTTGATAATTTTGTTTTGTTTATATTGTTAGGTAATCTCCTGTAGCTCAGGCTGACTTCTAACTCAGTATTTAGCCAAGACTGCTAATTTCTGTTGGCCATGCTGCAGTTAGAAGCATGTACCAATACAACCAGCTGGTTTGGTTTGGTTTGGTTTGATTTGGTTTGGTTTGAATTGCATCAGTTGATAAGTCTTAAGTTTCAAAGGTTTTTTTGTTTTTTTTTTTTTTTAAATCATCTATATATGCCAAATGAACTCAAGAGTGCATGAGTGAAACCCTTAGGAGGGTGTGACACATTAGACATTGTGTGAGACATGGGACATTACTTTTCTTGTACTTTGAAGGGTTTGTGGTAGGTTGGGAGTTTTCATAAAAAGCTTCTCATTATCAAAAAAGTGGAATTTGTTTTTAGTGTTAACTAGGTGCAAGAGATGGTTAAACCTTGGGTTACTGGACACTGATGGGTTGTCTGCTATAAGCTTCACACTCTACTGTGTATTTTCTCTGATGGTCATCTGTGAAGTATACCTCACAGTGTTCATGTGTTTTTGTATTTAAACTTCGTCGGGCAGTGAGTTGATGTGATGGGTGCTGCAGATAGAAAACGTATAAGCTCTTGTGCTTTTTCTCCACAGGAGGAAGACAACAAGAGCCCGGTCAGCTACCCTTCCCTCCTCAGCCACATGACTTCGTCCTTCCTCAACCATCCCTTCCTCCCCATGGTCCTAAGTGGCCAGCTCCCCGGCCCCAGCTTTGATCTGCTTAGTGAATTCCCTCTGCTGCAGTCCCCTCTGCCCTGTGACATCCATCTGGTCAATCTTCGGACAATCCAGTCAAAGGTAAATGCCAAAATATGTCTGCATGGACTTGCTTCTTATGTTCTATACTTGGTTCAAGGGTAAGCTTTGGAGCAGTTGCTCCGCAGGCCTGCTCTTACAGAGGACCTCAGCTCAGTTCCCAGGAACCTGATCTGTAGCTCACAACTGCCTGTAAGTAAACTCCAGGTCCCCCCTCTTCCACTCTTCTACACTTTGTGTTTACACACACACACATATACACAGCAAAACCACATACATAGAGGAATAAAAACTTCAAAATAACATGTAGTAAGCGCCCCTGTGTATTGTGAAATAATTACAAGGACTTCCCCTTTTGGCTACTCTATGGTTAATTTGCAGTTTCTCTGGCTTAGCAAATATCCCCCTATTGATTTATTTACCTCCCAGGGCATTCCTTTGTGGTGAATGGATCAGAGTTTGAGCCTGTGCTGGCCTGGAGTCTCATGTTGAGAGCAGAGCCAGGCTCTTGAGTTCTAGTTGACTTTTGTTTGTTAGTCAGAGCTCTAAAGTCAGAGAAGCAATAAATGCATTGTGCACAGAGATGCTTTGGTTTTTCCTATCTTTTGTTTGAAAACATTGCAAATCTTGCCCTTGTGCGGAGAACCAACTTTCAGGATGTTTGAGGAAGATCCTGGAAAGGCTTTCTTAGGTTTCCAGTGTAACTGCTAGTGTGTTTCGGTTTATAGTTACATCCGTATTTTAAAGTAAAAAAGGTTGCATGTGGAGTGATTACAGATCAAGTGTAATGCAATTGTTTAGATGTTGCAAGCAGTTGCATAGCTGGATGTAGTGTGTGATAGGGATTCTGTGGGAAATATCTCATAGCAAATGGTGTCAGTGAAGACCTGAAGGAGCTCAGCCTACCTTGAGAGAGGGATTTGAGAGTAAAGAAGGCAGAGTGAGTAAGAAGGTATGAACGTCTATACTGTGGATGTTTAGGCTTTCAAAGACTTCATCCCCAAGATGAGGAACTTACGACAGGCTATGCAGGAAGCTGCATGACTTGAAATAATGAAAACAAACAGTGCATCTCTGCATAGCTGTGTGTGTGGATTTGTGCAGAAGCACTAGTTTGTTCATGTGAGGTGAACATGCAGAATCTGTGTTAAGCATCCTAGCTGTTAGCCAGGCGCTGCACTCGCTGCACTCACAGCTGGCAGCAGACAGGCAGATGCCCCTGGCTTCTCAAGTGTCTTTTCTAGTGGGAGGAGAAAGAGGCCTACAAAAGAAAAACTAAACAAACACGTTAAATGGTAGTGAGAGTGGCGGATGGCAAACGGGGCCAGGAGCAGGTCAGACAAGGTGACACATGTTTGCTCAGGTGGATAAAGGCCCCTTAGGGAGGGCAAGAATTGGAGTAGAAGCCTGGAGGGGTCAGGATATGAAGGTCCATCCAGGTTTCTGGTCCATCAGGTGAGGGCAGTGAGAGGAAGCTCTCGGCGGAATGAAGAGCAAGTGTGAAAGCCGTGAGCGATACCTGTGGCCAGAATATGGGAGTTTAGCTCTCCTTCTGTCCGTTGCTATGGCTCCTGCCTTGAACAGAGAGAGCTCACACATGGGACGGGACCTTCTTATGAATAAGTGAGTTGTGACGCTGTTCCCTCTAGGGTTCTAGCACATTCTTTGATGTCTTTTCTTTTTGACCCATGAAAACCAGAGTGGCCCATGGAAAGAACAGCTGAGGGGAAGGTAGTGTCTTTGAGGTAACATGTCACCACATCATAAGCTGAAAGGGGACAGAAGAGCAGAGGGCAGGAAAGCTTCCGCAGCACAAGTTCCTGCGTCTTGACTTAGATGCAGGGGTCATTATCAGCCTGAGAATGCCAAGGGCTTCTGGTGGGGGGGGGGCGGGG
>NW_022196896.1:129348664-129385611 GCF_008632895.1 Mastomys coucha
TCTGGCCAGTGTCCCTCAGCCTCAGCTTCAGCCTCCTTTATAGATGCCTCCTCTTCTGGAATTGTGTGAAAGGCATGATTTTGTGGAGTCCCACTAGTTGCCTGAGTCACTCGGTGGAGAGTAGACTCACCCCAGTAGCCCAAGACTGGCCTGTTTATCACATCATTGCCTTTTAATGGCGACTTTATGGTCTTTTTGTTGGCTGTCTCCCAGTTGTAGGAGTCTAATTACTTCCTGTTCTAGTTTGGATCTGTCTCTGTTGCTGTGATAAAAGACTGTGGCCCAAAGGAACTCCTGGGAGGAAAAGTTTTATTTCAGTTTAACACTCTTAGGTACCAGTCGCTCACTGAGGGAAGTCAGGGCAGGAAGTCAAGGTAGGGACCTAGAGCAGAAGCCATGGACGGCTCTTGTTGGCCTACTCACAGTCTCATACTTTCTCATGCTTTGCTAGTGTTCTTTGATAGCCCTGGACCACCTACCTGGGAAATGGTACTGCCTACACACAGTGGGCTGCATCCAGCTACATCAGTCAAACACAAGAATCCCTCTCAGACGTATTCCACAAGCAAACTGATAGCAAGAGCTACTCACTCTGGGCTTTCCTGGTAGATGATGCCGGGCTATATGAAGCTGACCGTTAAAGGCACCACCCACGTGAAAACTCCCATTTTCTACCAGATTAGTGATGCCCGTTGTGCACTCGGGCTCTGTCCAGGCTATACTCCACTGCCTGCAGCTGCTTGCCTTCCCTGGGACCTTGAGACTGCTAACCTAGCTTAGTCTATGTCAGGCATACCTGCCCCAAGGATATTATGAGGAAAAAAACAATGTTTGGAAAGGTTCTGGAAGACAAAAACACCCTGTAAAGCCACAGTTGATCCTGATGACGCTTACAGTATGCGACTGTGAGGAGCAAAGAGAGATTTGGGGCAAAGGGAATAGAGAGCAAGATTTGAACGGGAAGTGCTGAAATGTCAGCGGGCATTGTCCCCTGCTGGCGTGGAACTGAAGTTGAAGGCATGAGGCTGTTTCTGTGTGATGGAATCTGTTGGCCAGGTCCTATGTTAGCTTTGGACTCTGAGCATGTGTTCTGAGTTGAGAGCACAGGAGATTCACTGGTCTGTTGAAACCTATAAAAAGTTGTTCTTTGTCCCTTAACCTTTGCAAAAGGAAAGATCATTGTTTGGTGAAGCTGGTGTACTGTCTCAACAATGTTGCTGTCTAAAACTGTATCCATTGTAACCACAAGATACCAAGGAGGTAACTGCAGAGCCAGAGAGGCTTGACGGGTGAATCAGAGCCTGCATTTCAGGATTCTGAGTTGACTTCCTGGCTCCATGTGCTGGCAGCATTCAGTATATAGCAGTGGGAGTCGCCTGGGTACTGTATGTAAGCCCTTCCTCACAGAGCCCTGCTGATGTACATATCAGTGTCTAAGAGAGACCCAAGGTTTGCACTGCCAGTTAACATTTCCCTAAGAGGTCTGACAAAGCCACTTGTCCCTGCCTGCCTGCTAGCTACAAGGCATCATGAGGCATCTTTTCTGCCCCCAGTCCCCACCCTTGGCCCCTCAGTTATAAACTTCAGCCTGGTTGTCCTTGCTGATCATGGATGAAAGAATTATGGGTTCAGAGACCAGTGCGAGAGGTCAAGGGAGGACTGGGCATGTAGTGAGAGTGAGAAATGCCAGCTCGGGCTGGAAGGTGATTCTGTGGTTAAATAGAAGTTCTCTGAACTGAGCTCATGCCTGTGACCTTCGGAAACAAAGATTTTAACATGTGCCCAAATTAATGACTCTCGTTCTGTTTGTCTATAGATAGCAGAGCCTAGACATTTAATAACAATTTAAATGATTACTTAATATAATTTATTTAAAATAGCATAAAATAAAAATTTAGAAAAACCTTCACTTTTGAAATTAGAAATTAATAAGTTACCTCCATTTAAAATAAGAGATAGAGATTAAGATAAAATCCCCTAGTAGGTGTGTTTCTGAGTCCTGTTTGTGGACTTAGAAGGTATTGTTTGATTTTTTTTTTTTTTTTTTTTTTTTTTTTTTTTAGAATTACTGTTTCTGTTTCCTTAAGTTCCAAACTTGTGGGAATTATCTTGTTATTAGTAGATGAGTTTATACTTTTATATAAGCATATTTACACTTGCACTTTCTGTATTTGAAAAGTAATTCCATACTGTGTATGTGGAATGAGATGACAGATGCCACGGGAGCCCTGTCACAGAATGTGGTGTGAGCTAGCTCATTCCAGCCGCTGCCTTCGAATGTGACTGCTAACCTTCTCACCTAACGTACCTCATCACCCTCGCGTCTCTGAGCTGCCTTCTGATCACTCTGCCCTGCTTTTGCCATCAGACAGTTCAGGGGAAGCTTCTGTAAAGGCTTGGAACCTGGGTAACATGAACACCGCCAGAGTCTACGAAGCAGGAAAGTCCAGGGCATCAACAAAGGATCACTCTTTAAGGAAAAGGGATTCTTGGTAGAGAGGACGCTGAAAGACTCCTATTTTGGTGACTTCCCAATTGCTGTCCTAAGACACCATGACCAAGGCAACTTACAAAAAGGAAGCATTTAATTGGGGCATGCTTGCAGTTTCAGAGGTCATTGTCTTCATGGCAGGAAGCATGGAAGCAGGCAGGCCGGCACGGCACTGCAGCTAGCCGAGAGCTCACATCACAAGACACCAACCAGAAGATAGAGAAAGGGGGCCTAACTAGGAAGGGTGTGGGCCCACCCTCAGTGACACGCTTCTCCAAGAAGGCCACACCTCCTAATCCTTCCCAAACCGTTCCACCAACATATATATGAATGAGAGCCAGTGGGGCCATTCCCATTCAGATCCCTCCAGCTCATGGGAAGACAGATCATGAGCCAAAGCTCTGCAGGGTAGATCTGCAAATGGCTCTCGGGACAGAGCAAGGCAAAGAGATGTGCTGCCCAGCATGCAGCTTGGAGATGGCACCACCCAGCTTTACAGCTTTGGAAAATCACATGTAGCCCACATTCTGTCAACTTACTCCATCGTTATTTATGTTGTGACGATACCATGTGATTCACACATACTGCTCTGTTCTCTGTGTGATTTTTTTTTTTAAGGTTAACTGTGTTCTTGCAAGGAGTTATACAATCATTTCAAAGTCAGTGCTGCTTCTAATGTGAAACTCTCTCTCCTCTCTCTCTCTCTCTCTCTCTCTCTCTCTCTCTCTCTCTCTCTCTCTCCACTTGTTTATACCACCCCCCCTTCTTATAAATGGCACTTTGAGGCTTTTGTTTCTCCTTTTTTATAAGAATTGATTGGTGCTTTATTGATCTTCCCTAGCTTCTGGAAAGGTGAAAATTGACGGGCGGGGTGTTCTTTGTACATGTCTAAGAACAACTGCTCACCTTCCCTCAACATCTGTCGTCTTATCTTGTTCACCAACACCAAGAACTGTTACTGGGCATTTTAGTGAGTGTCCTGGAAAGTGAATCTTTCCTGGTTACTTTCTTCTGTCTTGGGACTTGCAGTGAAGTGTGGCTTTTCTAAGGCTCTCCCTGCCAGAATACAATGAAGATGAGTGTTATGTGAGTTACTAAATATGTTTCTAAATGTCTAACTTCTTGAAGAATATGAACAGTATAAAATTTTTCTACAAGGCATAAATCTTCGTATATGAACACCTTGAAGTCCTCTAAGGAGGCTGTGTGGCCCATGCCGTTCTTGGAGGGTCTGACCAGAGTTGGGCTCCTTCCCTGCTGCCTCTTACTTAGCTTGGAAATAAGAAGGGAGAAATACTTACTGCTGTAGACTAGCCTTTCTTATCTCCTCTTACAGAGGTGCAGTCACCAGTGAATTAGGCAAGGTCTGGGTGCTAAGTCAGGGTCATGAGTGACCATTGCTCTGACACTGTAAGAGAATGCTTTGTGGTGGGCATGTGCCTGCATATCAAAACTTGCTAATAGTGCGTCTTGTGTGGCATACAGCCTGTGTTCAGGGTGCGTTAATTGTCACTGTCACTGTGGTTGTGTACAGCCTGTGTTCAGTGTGCGTTAATCGTCACTGTCCCTGTCACAGTGCTTTGATCAACTGAAGGACTCTAACCCAGCTCCCTGCATTTACTGAAACTTAATGGATATTCAAGACCTCATGACTGGTTTGTGGAACCAGACCTTAGTCGATCCAGCCTTCTCTGATCCCGTCCTTTCTGAGGGGTGCTTTGTGCAGGTCACTCCCCACACTGCACCATTTGCAGGACTGGATCTACAGGCCTCACAGCTCAGCTCTCCGCATATTGATCTTCTCTCTGGGAATGACTTCTGTAAGGATAGTTGACTGTTGAACACCCACCTGACCACAGTGATTCACGCTCACATGTGACCTGGCCTGTTTTGCAGACAGTTGTCTAGCATAGTACTTGGTGCAGTTTTCATATGATACACACCCACAACTCTCTTCTTCTCTGAGGTTCTAAAATTAATAACATGTTACTGGATTTTATGTCAGCATCTATCTGCTTTCTTAAGGGATATAGTATACCTGTGTGAATGTAGAAAGTTTTCTTGAATGTATATTCAACTTACGTTAATAGTTTTCCTATTTTTAATTTACTTTATTTTATTGAAAAAAATTCATGGATTATATACTGGTCATGTTTTCCTCTCCTTCAACTCCTCGAAGATCCTCCCTCCCATTCAAGAATTCCATCAAGAACTCCCTGTTCATTCTCCCCACCCCCTCTCAAAAACAAAGAGGCAAAACACTGAATCAGAAACTATAAAATACAAGTAAAAGACAAATAAGATTTTTTTAAAAAAGTACTCAAGCAATATGAGACCAAAGTCTACAGAAGTCCCCTTGGGTTTGTTTTGAGCTGGCCGTCTGCTGCTGGGCCTTCTGCCTCCCCGGGGTGTGTCTGTTGCATGTAGCTCCTTGCGTAATGGAAGCCCTTAGCTCCGTCCCTGCCTCAGCACTAGGACTGGGCAGGCTTGCTCTTATTGCAGGAGGCCGCTACTGCCTGTGGTTGAGGGTTTAGTTGGGGCAGTCATTTGCCAGCATGTACACATATCCTCTCCAGAGTGGCTAGTTCCAGGAGGGAGAGCCTGAAGGAGTCTAAAGCCTACGCACACAGCACAAGTAAGATTAGATTAAAGGTTTACAAAGTGCCATCGAGCTTATGTCGTGGTGGCCAACTAAGGCTCCACTGGAGAAGACTGGCTTCCTTTGTAAGTGGCATCAGTTGCAGATAGCTCCTTGGTTAGGGGTGGAGGTCAACATCTCCACTCTGACCTGACCCTGGGCAGGCCCTGTGCATGCTGCCGCAGTCTCTGTGAGTTCATGCGTGTCCCTCCTGTTGTGTCTGGAAGATACTGTTTCCTTGGCGTCGCCCATTGCCTCTGGCTCTTACAGTCTGTCTGCCTCCTCTTCTGCATAGATCTCTGAGCCCCGAGGAGAGGGAGTTTGGTGGGGACATCCCGTTCTGGAGGTGTGCTCTAGGGTCTCCTGCTCTGCGGCCCGTCCAGTTATGGCTCTCTATACTAGTTCCTGTTTGCTGCTAGAGGAAGCGCCTCTGGTGATTGCTGAGCGAGACACTGATCTATGAGTATGGCACGGCACGGCGAGTCATTCATCGCTACATTCCTTCAGTGGAACAGTAGTTTTATGAATTTATGAATAGGAGTTTAAGTGAAGCTCGAGTTTGTCCTCAGTGAGGTACATAAGCAGTGTCTTAAGCGATAAGGCTTTACCTTTTGTTCATTCAGGGCAATCAGTAAGCCTTGGCACTAGCCCATGATGTTTGAGAGTTTCCACAGTGTCCTTTGACCAAAGAAGCAACTAGATGTGAGCCATTCCTGGCACCGGGAGCTTCACTTGGTGGTGGAAGCTGTCTGTCTGGGGCATCTCTTCCTTGTCATTTGGCAATTCCATTTACATTTCTTTCATATGTGTATATATTTTACGAATCTTCTACAGTACTAGATTAAGTAGTTTTTTATAAATGGTCCAGAAAGTTAAAATGCTACATGTTTTAGTTTAATAGTGACAAGTGCTTTTGGAAGAGTTTGATTAAGAGGCCTTCTAACCTGTGAATCCACATATAGACAGTTCAAGGCTTTGATATATAAGTATAGATATGTAATTTAACAGTTCCCTTATTCTTTAGCGAAAAAGTTACAATGTCAGTAGGGAAATTTATTAATGAAATTTCATTTGTATTAACTTGTAATGTTTATAAAATAATCACCTATTTTTTGGTGAATTGCTGTAAAAATACAAACAGCTAACATGTCAAGTGCATCCTAAGTCAAACACTGGACCACATCTTTGGATTATTTAATTTCTTCTTGATTTTATAGAAAAAAACAAAACCTGGTTTTACTGAACACAGCTACTGAATTGCAGAGCACAGAGCCATAATTTTGACTGACTGAGTCCAACGTAGGTTCTGAGCCACTAATCTTTGGCTTCTGGACTAATACACCCTGTCCTTTGAAGCTCAGTGAGACTACTATAGACAGAATTCCTCAGAAGTCATCCACAGGATGAATCCACACAGGAAATATACCAATATTAGTTCCATCCTATAGACAAAAAGATCCTTAAAATAAATTTCAATTCCCAGGAGCCATGGTTAGTAGGGACTGAATTTTCTTTGTTATTCATATGGTGATCCGTGTATAATTAGTGAAGGTTTTTTTTAAAGATTTATTTATTTATTTATTTATTTATTTATTTATTTATTTTATGTATATGAGTACACTAGCTATATAGATGGTTATGAGCCATCATGCTGTTGCTGGGAATTGAACACAGGACCTCTGCTTACTCCTGCCCCACTCGCTCCAGCCCAAAGATTTATTTATTGTTATATGTAAATACACTGTAGCTGTCTTCAGACACACCAGATGAGGGCGTCAGATCTCATGGATGGTTGTGAGCCACCCTGTGGTTGCTGGGATTTGAACTCAGGACATTGGAAGAGCACTCTGCTCTTCCCCACTGAGCCGTCTCTCCAGCCCCAGTGAAGGGTCTTCTATGTGCTGTTTTTCTTCTGTGACATGTGTGTCAGGACACAGCATTTTGTTGAAGTTTTATTAGACATCTTTATCATGCACACACTTAGAGTTTTTATGTGTGTCAAAGTCACCTCGTGACTCGGAGTTCCTCAAATGGCACTTTTTTCTCCCTTCAAACAAAAGCTTGCAATGCCATTAAAAAAATAGCAGTGCAAAGCATCATAACATATGCTGTCCCAGGCCAGAGGTGAGGATGGTTTTAAACTGCTCAGGCCCCTTGGCGTCAAATGCGATGCAGCTACTCAGGAAAAGAGATCTCTGTAGCACATTACACAGAGCTTGCTCTCTAGTGAAGATGGCTATGAACTTGGGGCGCACTGACTCTGGCTGGAGAAGCGAAGTAACTTGTGTTTATCACAGACCCTAGCAGCAGACGGCTCCCCTTGGTATAACTACAACTCATCAAAGTTCCAATGATTTTTAATTCATTTTGCTCATCCTCACAAACATCTTGACACTCTATTTTATTATCATTTGTACGTGTGTGAGTTTACATGTGAGTGTGTGTGGGAGAGCCACATGTGGAAGTTAGAGGAATCCTTCGGGTGTTAGCTCCTACGTTTCTGCCTTGTTTGAGGCAGGGTGCCTTTGCTGCTGAGTAAGCCAGGCTAACCGGCCGGTGAGCGTCCAGAGAGCCTGCTGTGTCCATCATCATTTTCTCACGGGGCCTGCCAGGATCACAGGTGCTGTACTGTGCCTCTGCCTTTACTGGAGGTTCTGGGGATCTGAACGCACGTCACCAGCACTCTGCAAGTGCTTTCAGTCACAGAGTCACCTCCCCAGACCCCATCTTTATACTATAGAAAAAATATAGTAAGATAGTTCTAACCTAACACACACCCTAATCTTAGTCATTCATTGCATCACTATTTAGGTGGCTACAAGAGAGTTTGTTGCAATGAATAAATAAATATGTCTGTGTGTGTGTGTATGTGTGTATGTACATATGTTTCTCCTCGACACCAACTAGTTATCTTCCGTGTTTTTCTTTTCACCCAGGAGGATTTCTGAAATGTGAACTTAAATGACATACCAAGTTAATAAATGTGGTCAGGTACAGCATAACTAATTCAATTTAAATGTCTCTTACATAAAAATAATGAAGCAACACATTAAAGATTAAAAATGCTAGTGCAGCCCCCAAATGCAGTATTTCAGAGAAGGGCTTCTCTGTGTTAAGGCTGATGCAAACTCATCACATGACCAAACTGAGACTAAAATTAGGTGTGTTTTATTCAATGCTCATGTATATAAAAAGACTAAATGATCTTATCTGCAGATACTTTGATAAAGCAGTATTAATATGCGGTCAAAAAGAAATCTAACCCTTTAGGGGCCATAGGGGAAACAAAGGCATGAAGTTACATAACCAGGACCTTTGAGGTAAGCTTACAGACTTTTGGGAGCATAGAGAAGAATGGGCCAATGAGTGGGGAACCTTTGAAGGGATAAATTAATAGTATCTCGTTGAATAAATGTGCGGACACCAAAGGGTGTGTGAAGTGTTATAAATAATCACTTCAGTGTTTGCATGATATATTGCTGTTCTCGTTTTCAGATGGGCAAAGGTTATTCGGATGAGGCAGCCTTGATCCTCCACAGGAAAGGGTTCGATTGCCAGTTCTCCAGCAAAGGCATAGGGCTGCCCTGTTCCACTACCCAGGGAAAGGTAAGCTGAGAGTCTGTTCTACTAGTCGAGACAGTGAGCTTTGGAATCCTCACTTGCTGCAGGTAGTACAGGAGTCTCTCATTGGCTCAGGCTCTACTGTTCACCTTGCCTACAAGCCAGCTCAAGATTTCTCATCTCCACAAAACCCTTGTTCTCCCCAAAGTTCTGTCCTTGTCAGTTGTAATCCACACACCTTTGAAGGCAATGCTCCCGTCATTTCTTTGGTCTTCCATTTTGAGACTGCCAAGCTTATTACACCTCTTGTCTTCACTTTCAACTCCTCTAGGCCATCTCTGCTCATGTACCATGTAGCTTGACCCTAGTAGCTTAAACCCACATTCCACAAAGACCAGGGCAGATTTAAATACCAGAAGATGACTGGCACGGCAGCAAAGTTTCAGCATAAACGTCCAAACCACAGTCAACAGAGTAACTGAACACAACCCAGAGGCAGCTGTGCCGAGGTCATGTCAGTTGACTCGTTTGGAGAAATAACTGTGTGTCTGAACCTCCTGATTGATCCAGATTTGTGTGTGAGTCATCACTGTGGAGGTCAGATCGCCCTTGAGTCCACACCCTGCTGGCTGGTTGCCTGTTCTTGATTTTTCTCCTCAAGTTCTCCTGGCAGTTCATCAGCATCTTCTTGGAAGGATGAACAGACAGTCCCCTGCCTCTAAGTGAGCCAGGACTCACAAAGTAGCTAGCTGGCTGGTCTCTGCTCATAGCTAGGTCTACACAGCCAGCATCTTGGCAGAGCCAACTTTCTGCCAGAGCTCCACAGGGTACACTACAGAACAGATTCAAGCAACCTTGTCCCAACTCTACATCCTAGCACACGTCGCAAGTCTGAGAAGAGCGCTTAGTGCGATGTTTGTCTTTCTTTACCCCACTTGCCCTGTGTGTTTCCACTCTGCTACTGATGGTCTGAATTAATGTGTTAAGTCTTAAGATTATTGAGGGATATTATTCCAAGAGACACTTTAGGATAACTTGGCAAGGTGACGAATCTATTTTACTAGCATCCCTATAGATTGGGGCCTGTAATAGAATGAGCCATTGCTATCGTGAAACTCTTGTCTTAATTTTCGATTCTGTTGGGAAGGGGGAGGGAGGATTGGCTTATCACCACCACTGCTACAGAGAAATATTGACCAAAGAATCTGATGATTTTCAAGTCCTCGGGACTGTGGGGATTTCTTGGTTCTTAGATGTCCACTCTTGTATTGAAAATGTCCTCATGTAAAACTAAAGGAAATGCGAGGGAGTGGCTCACAGCCATGTGTCTCCAGGGATGGTTTGTGTTCAGAATGCAATATCCTCTCTCCTTCATGCTCTTAAAAGGGAACTTGAACATATAAATATATTCCTTCCTGTGCTTTTCTTAAGTTGATTTTATTGATGTGCTACTAGTCTTTTCTTGGGGTTGGTCTGAATCTGCAAATCTTATCACTTGCTTTTTTTAGATATCAGTTCTGAAACTTTTCAACAAGTTTGCTGTGGAGAGCCTCGTCCCTTCCTCGCTATCCTTGATGCATTCCCCTCCTGATGCCCAGAACATGAGCGAAGTCAGCCTGAGCCCCATGGAGATCAGCACATTCCGAATCCGCTTAAGGTGAACCCGACCCTCAGACCTGAGCAGGGGAGCCCTGGCTTTCTCACCCTCAGACCTGAGCGGGGGAACCCTGGCTTTCTCACCGCCCTCGGTCTCACGTGCAATAACCAAGCACATTACTTTAGCTTCGGCTACTGTGACAACAGGAAGTCTGTGATTTTTTTTTTTTAACCAATCTAGTAAGAAAAGAAGAAAAAGCCATGCTTTAAAAAAGGTTTCTTTCTCTGAGTTTGTCCCACAGCTACCATTATCAGTGTGAACTGAAGTAACAAAAATGAAGAGCTATTGAAAGACCAGCCCTCAACAGACTGTATCTCAGGTTAAATGCTAACTATTGATGTTTGCATTGAGGGCTGTAAAGATACAAGTATTCTTATCTCTGGTCAGGTTTTATATATAAAAAAAAACTAATACCCATTTGACCTAAATAGAAAGCAAAATCAGAAGTTGGTAGGTAACAGCTTAATGGCCAAAGTAGTTGTAATCATTGATACAAATTTGAATATTATGTGTGTTGAAATGATGTGGGAAAGTGCAATCCCTCAACCTTTATGATAAATGTAGTTGCTTTTCATACTCTTTCCCAATGACCCTCTTGGCTTCCCTTCCCTACCCATACATTTAAAAAAATAAGTGATAATTTTAGTCATTCACCAGTAGAAAAAGAGGTGTATTTTCATTACTTGACAACGTGGGATGGGTGCAATTTATTCCATTGTCACTAAAACAGAAGAAGCAATCCCATTTTAGGTACCACAAGGTGTCTTTCTATACAGCTCATTTGAATACAGGTGTTCCAAGGTGGGGTTTTCTATTTTGAAATTACCATATCAAAATAAATGTGCCTTATTTTTTATAAGTCTTGTTAAATCTTATTACTGTCCATATCACTGTTTGGGAGGTGGGGTCTGGGAGGTTGGGGTAGGGGGTGGGTACTTTCTATGACACATAAATTATGTAATTTTTTTTGCTTGATAATGCTGGCCACATCCTGATCTGTGTCATTACATTTGTGGTGGTGTTACTCTAAACATTTTGACTATTTGAATGTACTGAGATGTCAGAAAACAAAACAAGGGAGAAAAATATTGTTAATTAAAATATGCTGCTGCCAAGGAGACTGCAAGTTGAAGCGAGGATTTTGTAACCCACGAGATCCAAGGACTGCTTGCATTTCACAGTAGTTAACCATGTTAAAGAGAGAATGCTTTAAAAATAGACTGTTTTAAAACCCGCTGTGTGAGGCTCATCCTGGTGTTCCAGATGTCTGTGTGTGGTAAACTCAGCGTGGTAGTCGAGCCCATGTGCCATCACGGGACCTTTGAGTTCCTTTGGGACCGCTGTTTCTTTAATAGAATAATAGTATTTAATTTCAGTATAGAAAGAATGCTCTGGCTGTATATGCTTTTGAAAATTCTCCTCAGTGTCTTAACCTAATTTAGTATTATTGACTTTAAACCTCCATTTACCTCTTGCCATTCCAATATGTTACAGAGAAAATCATTTCTGCCTCACTGTTTATTCTGATAGTCATCTGGATTCTTCCTCAAGATGCAGCTCCTACATTCTCTGTTCTGTCAAGTTCATAAAATCCTTTGCCTATAATCATTAAGGAAATACCAGAGCTGACAGGACTAGTGCAAGGGTATACCTTCATGCAATAAGCATGTGACCTACATTCCCTTCCTCATTAGTCGGGGAATAAGCAGCCAGACGACAACAAAACCACTCCCTCCTGTGGCCCTCTGCAGACCTAGCTAGGACTGCCAAGCGCAAGTCTGAGGACTATGATCAGTATGCTTGTTGTATCTTCCTGTGGATGTTCACTGTGCTCTGTGGTTCAGTGGCTACGCTTAATCACTACGGAAGTTCTGATGAGGTCAAGTGAAACCAGTGGCTGACCAGCAGACACCGGGGACCCACCCTGTGTCCTGGCCACCAGCTACAGGCTCACAGGTGAAGCAGAAATTCTATGTAACCAGCAAGTCTCTGCTTTTTAAAGTTATTTTCACATTACAACATCAGGGAAATGAAGAGAGGGTGTTTTTTGCTTTGGGTCATGGTCAGGAACTAACTAAAAAATGGAGTTTCTCTGGCACCCATGGGAAGCCAGCTACACTTCAGATGTGGCATCACGGGTCTTTTTGGTAAGGCCTGTGACGTCTGTTACCACAGATGCTCAGTGGACCAAGACTGTCTTGCTACTCTCTCCCTGCTCTCTGAGATTTTAGTTTCGTTTAGAGGTGCATGGTTCAGATATCAGCATTCTAAAAATACTGATTTAAAGGAAATGCTGTATGATGTTAGAAGACATTGTGATTCTCTCCTGTCTTTGTTGTACTCGTGCTGCGGTGTTCCACAGTCCTTTGACTAGAGGAAAATGTTTACTTTCGTTTGGATTATTTTGCTCATTGAAATCAACAGTTTTGATATTTTTCTCTTGGAAAATTTTTTATAACTTTTTGGGAATATGTAATATAAGATCTCTAATAAAATATAATCTTATCCTGCACATTGTCTTCTAGAGTAATTCTTAATCCTATTTTCCAAACAGATCTGCTAACACATTTATAACCAAGAAGCAGAGCAAAGCAGCTGGGGGGGGGGTGGCTGTTCTTGGTTCTGTTGTGACAAAATCCGCTTTCTTCAGACCAGCTCTAGTTAAAAAATGGGGTGGGGTGGGATGGGGGTGTTCTGTGAATAGGTGGCAGATGGATATTAGTAAGTTCCACATCTGCGTGTGGAACATCTTCACCCAGATAGATAAAAGGAAGACTTTGGTCAGATTCTAGATATGGAAAGAACAGGGCAGAACAGGAGGAAATGGGGGTAAGTCAGCACATGGAGCTAAGTAGGTCCTTGTAAATGGATCCAGAAAATAAGCCGATAGGAAGAGAGATGCTACTACTGCCCACCCAGGTGAATGCCCAGCTGCCGTGGCTAAGGACTTCCTTCAGAAATCTCCACTGGGTGAAGGCGAAGAAGAATATCCTGAGGCTCCACAGGTAACATGCTAACTGGGAAACTTCGATTTATTTCTGGCGACATGCAGTAAATTGTAAAAATTCACTTCCCTGGGAAGTAATGAAAACTGAGTCCTTGGCTCTGTGAGTTTTCATTGTTAGCATGTTCCAGAACATTTAATAAAACTGGTAAAGGAAATTTGGCTTACGTGAGTATGCGTTCATATGATTCTGGTTTTGAGTGGTTGGATCAAAACCTACAGCAGAGAAGGAATTGGCAAAAGTGGCTGTCATATGACAAGCTGAACACAAATGCCATGCGGCTGAAATAGAACAGAATCCTCCAGTATAAACTGCTTTAATCTAAGATAGGGAAATGCCTTCAGTACATCATGTTCAGCGTAGAGAACACTCCCAACTCAGACTGCGGTTTTTCAGGTTCAGACGCTATCTCTTGGCTTGGCTTTCCACTGCTGTCCTCATTCTCGGGCTGTTTATTGCCAACATGGCCACCGGGTGATTTAGACCGGTGTGTAGACATCGCAGAGACCTCGGTAGAAAGAGTAGCTCATCTTGTTTGTAGTACATGCCTTACAATTTGTGTCGTGGACTGTCTTTAGTTCTCAGGCCAATGATTGCACTGAGGATCAAACTGGAGAGCCACACGGGAAAGCAGATGGGCCCACGTAAAGTGGGAATTGGTGGCTATGGCAAAGGCATCTGCAAGATGAGCCTGCTCTGCATGGGAGTTGGCATCTCAGTGTCAGGCAGGCAGCGTGCAGCAGAAACGCGTGGCCTAGGAAAACCGGATGCACATGGGAACTCCAGAGGAAGCTCAGGATATCTACTTCATTCAACTTTCAGGAAAGATTTTATATAAGAAGTGATCTTGTAATTTGTAAAG
Source organism: Mastomys coucha (assembly GCF_008632895.1). Lineage (NCBI taxonomy): Eukaryota > Metazoa > Chordata > Mammalia > Rodentia > Muridae > Mastomys > Mastomys coucha. The sequence continues at coordinate 129,362,879 of NW_022196896.1, forward strand.
GATTAATCTGATCTTAGCAGAAAAGACCAGAATGGGTCTTTAACAACCAGGAGGAGTTTCCACTTTCGGCAGAGAGCTGCAAAACCCGACAAAGTACACATACTGTCGGGCATGGTAGCTACAGGCCTTGTGTGGCTCCTGGGTGTTTAAAACTTAACAAGTGCCCCTCGCTCACTGAGAACCACAGCATGTCGCACCTCTTCTGAAGCATGTGATAGTATAAGCAAGTAGAACGGACAAGCATGCACCAAGTTTGAGGCCATGTTTTGCTCTAGTCCTCCACCCACTGTGGAAGTCAGACCTGAAGCACTGGCTTGTCCTGGAAACTTGCTGGAACCAGAAACCCCTGGCCCCTACCCCAGACCAAGGAAACCAGAATCTGACTTTTAACAGTCTCCCCTGAGACTCTGTCCTCGCTGAGCACAGGCCTAGCGTATTTCTTGAAGAGTAGTCTCTGCCTGTTTCTAAATAGCCCTTGACTGTTTAGAAATAGTCCTGTGCCCTACAAAGGGCAAGAAACCTTCCCAAGTGCTAAGTGCCAGAACAGTACCAAGGCTGCTACCCTGGGTCCACGCAGCTCCTGCCTGCAGGCCAGCTGATACTTGCTTTGTTTTGTTTTGTTCTTCCTGGATAGCTGCCAAAGTGAGCTTGTAAAATGGAATTGGGAAGGCTTCTTCCTTGTGTTTTGTTCCCCTTTGCCGGTACACTTGAGAAAGCATGACGTGAGAAAGCCAAAGAACCCTTCCTGGCCTGAACTTGACTATGCAAGCTTAGTAACTCCTGTCAGGCCAGCAGCCACGTCTTCTACCCCGCCCCCTCCCTGCTGTCTGCCTTCATAGATCTCTGACATGCACGAAGGGCAGTCTTCTTACACTGGGTCTTCATGTGAACCTCCCTTTGACCAGCCAGCATATGGTGGTTCCACCAACATTCTTTTCCAAGTCATTCTCTTGCTTTGTGTCTCTTTCCAAGTCAAGTGTCCACTAGGCTGGACTTGCCCAGAATGTAAGCTCTGCATCTCATTAGCTCTGTATGCTTTACAGGTTGATCACAGGAGTCCCGGAAATCCTTGTTCAATAGTAAATGATGAGATGAAAAAGAATTGATAAAGAATAAAAGACTGAAAATTCCTTAATATTTTGTTTATTTATATTATTCCTTTGCTTCAAACCCTCAGGGTATTCCTAGGCCAGAAATGAATGTAGAACTTTTGAAGCTGGGTTTCTAATTCCTTCAAGGCTGTGTGTGCTCTCATGCAAAGTCCTGTGCCTACCAACTAATCATTGTGTCTGCCATCTTCTTTTGTGATGAAACCCTGGTTTAACTATCATGAACTGCAGGGATTGGACCCTGTTCTGAATTGTCCAACTCCCTTTTCCAGGCTGTCTGTTTTCCTTGGAACTTGACGTATTGCACACTGTAGCCATTGAGTTAGTGGAGGGCTTGTGAGAGAGGTCTGTTCCCTCTGTCTTAAGAAGAGTGGCCATTTTCCTCTCATGCGGCAGGATCAAAGTCAGTGCTGTGGGAGAGCAGGTGGTAAGGCTGTCTGCAACCCCGGGAGCACAAGCCTGAGGACAAAGATAAAACCGAATGAACATGGGGTAGAGCCGACGTTGTGCTGACGTTGTCAGCAGGTTCTGACGTTGACCTGCTGGATGAACTAGCTCCAGACGTCTCCATGTGAAATGATAAAGCACGTTACTTTCAAGTCACTCCTTTAATGGCCTGTGGCATGCTCACATCCTGCTGACACTCTCGCGCATCAGCACTGCCCCAGAGCAAACTTTCATAGAACTGCCTTGCTCAATATTACGTTTTCCTGGACCGATCCATCCTGGCTGTGTACCGGACTGTGAGAGTGTGGGCTGTTGTGCTGACTTCACTGCTGTCCACAGCCTTTCACATCTTCTTTGAAATGTTTAATGAAACATTAATTAATTCATTATATTGCAGGAAGGATTTTTTTCTCAAATATATGGCTGGAAGAAGGAATTTTTAAATTGCCAAATAACCAATGATATGAGTGCTAACAAATGCTTGATAGTTGAAAAGTTATTTTGATGTATACACCCAGAGAACTTTTTGGTTCAAATGTGAGGTCAGACCCGCTCCTGTAGCATGAGATGAACCTTCCCGCTGTCAACCAGAAAACTCAGAGGCGGGGATGGGGGTGTTGGGAAGAAGAGGCTAGGCATGGAAGCAGTGAGTCAAAGGTGGCTAGCTTCTTTGACGCCTCTCACCCTTGAATGTCCTCAGACGTTTTCTGAATCGATTCATATCACAGAAAGATCAGGCTTGGATTTCTGAATCTGCAAATAAGGGAAGCATTGAAACCATGATACTGAACGACAGGATTGATTTTGCTGGTCAGTTTGATTGTTCCTGAGTTCTGTGGTCTGCATTGTTTCATAGTTGTATTTGCTTGTTCACATGTTTGGTTTAATCCATAGCAGAGCTGAGAGGTTTACTTTCTAGTCCAAGATATGAAAGGAAGGGTTAGTGAGGACAGTGTGTCCCTAGTATCGAAGTGTGTCATGCTTCACTAATCCAAAAGTATCGGTCATTGGTTGGCTTTCCACGCCTGGTCTGAAGTTGGGCATTGCCTCTTGTTCTGGGAGATTGACCTGAGCCTGAAGGATTAATGTGTCCCCAGCGAGGAGGGACGAGAACAGAGGACTGACAGCTGCAGCACAAAGCCCTGTTCTCTCTGGTCCAGTTGAAGGTTCTGGAATTTGAAATTAGACAATTATGAAATTTAAATGCCTTGTGCCCAAGTCTGTTGACTCCAGAACCCTGTAATAAAATAATACAGTGAGTATATATTCACTGTATTACCAGAATAATAAAATATAAGTTTGGGCAGAACAGTATTATTATAGGGTATTAAAAGTAACTCCATTCATTAGTCTATAGTAAATCTATTTTAGAGCTATCTACAGAATTTAATTTGTCAACCATAAATGTAGGAATAGTTGCCACAAAGACAGGACATCCAAGTATTAATAAGATACATTTGAAACTAGTTTTAGCTTTGATGGTAAGCTATATATTTTAATGTTCTCTAGAACCCTGTCAAAATTCAGTCTGTTGGACCTGTGCCATTGAACTGTTGTTATAAGGGTGAGGTTGTTCAACTCAAAACAGAACAAAAGAAAACAAAACTCCATTAGGTAAAGGGATTGGGCCACCATCTCCCAAATTCAGCCTGTTTACATGATAGGAAGGGAGTGAGTTTTCTAGAGTGTTCTTGCAGAGGCACAGATACCTGTTCTTGATGCTTTAACATGTACAAGGAAAGTGAATCCCTTTTGTGCACACAAATTTAAATGAAAGAAAATGCAGGGAACAGAGCAGGAATGGCAAAAATGGCTGGTCTTGGAGGGGCTGCACCTCATTCATTAAAGTCTTAGAAATGATTAGTGAAAATGAACCTGTTTTTTAAAATTCTATTTGGGCACCTGGGATCAAGGAGCCAGGGTGTTGTCTAGAGTTGAAAATGTTCCAGAGTTCTAAATAGAAGGCAAATTGCTTGTCTTAGCCAGCCCAGAGAGTGTGGAGGGTGAAGCTGCCTCTCTGCTACGTTACAGTGAAGTTTTAAAAGCAGTGTGCTCCTTAGTTTTTGTCAGCCTGACACAGACTGAGTAACCAGCAATGGAGAAATTTCAGTTGATGAATTGCCTCCATTAGACTGGGCTGTAGGCATCTTGTAGTTTGTTTCTAATAACTGAAAGAGTCCACCCACCTCCACGGTCCTGGCTGTATAAGAAAGCAAGCTGGGCAAGCCACAGGAAGCAAGCCACAGACAAGCAGCCTTCCTTCATGACACACCATTAATTCCTGAGAAGCTATAAAGTAGTGGTTCTCAACCTGTGGGTCGTGACCCACTGGGGAGGGGTCACATATCAGATATCCTGTATATCAGATATTTGCATTAAGGTTCATAGTAGAAAAATTGCAGTTAAGAATTGTCAACAAATATAATAACTTTGCGCTTAGAGGTAACCACAACATGAGGAACTGTATTATAGGGCCGCAGCATCCGGAAGGGTGAGAACCTCTGCTGTAAGTCTCATTTGACTTACCTTTTCTCTCCAAGCTGCTTTATGTTTATGGTGTTTATCCCAGCTACAGGAGGCAAGCTAGGTTAAGGGGGGAGCTGGGGTGGCAGTTGGGGGACAGCAGGAGAAAGAAGATATCTCTAACAATGTCTTTGGTTCCCTTCATCTTTCAGAAGGCAGGGAAGGAAAACCATGGTTCTGATATATAGTAGTATGCATCCTGACTTAACAGGCATTGTAGACTCACGGCCTGTCTTCTGAAGCTCCACCTTCATAGCCACACTGTAATGTGACATCTTTGTCACATCCATTTTACAGAACAGAACGGTGAAGAGTGTCGAGACAGACTTGCAGCTGTTGTCTATGCAGGGGTCTGAAAACTCTAGCCAAAGCTACCCGGATTGTTTTTTTATAAATGAACTGCATCTGAGGTAGCACTCATTTTCATACTTTGTATGGGCTACTTTGTAGCTAAATGGCAGTAGAGTTGTGCTTGAAGAGCTGAAAACATTTACTGAAGGTTCTTTCTAGAAAAAAGGGGGGAGGGGTGGCCTCTTAGTGGATGGCAGAAAAGGGCTATTTACAGGACCTTACACTTCACAGGGAACGGTAGTTAGAGCAGGGGATAGGAAGTCTGTGGTGGCATCAACAGAAGGAACCAACACGGGATTGGTGTCTGCTGGTCTGGATTCCGGTCTTAATTATACCAAATGTTGCTCTGGGACCTTGAATAAGTCACACTACCTCCTAAGAAATCGTTTTTTCCCCCCCTGGTCTAATTAAAGCCACACTGCAGTTTCCAAATCAGGTTTTCTGACCACTTTTTCTGATGGTAGGAAGAGTTCTTTCAGCAGATGAGGTAAAATGTATTTTAACTGGTTCCCCATGGCAACGCTTACAGCTATTTCCAAATAACCTTTTGAAGTTTCTGTGTATTGGTTGGACACCTTTGGGTGTTTAGGGTTGGGAATAGAATTATCTTAATACAAAAAGTTATTTTTGTTTTCTTTATTTTTGTAAATGCCAGCGATTGATTTATTCCCCTGAAACAACCTAGATCTGAAAAACAACGTTCTTGAAGCTTTGAAGAAGCTGAACGAAGAATTTGAAGGATTGACATGAAACATTCAGAAAGGATTGTATGAAAACAGCTGTTCCCAACTGAGTCCTCACTGTAAACTCATGGCCAACATGGGTTCAGACCAGCTCAGTGACAGTGAAACAAGAATTCTCTTTAGTAGAATGGCTGACGTGGGAGTCACAACTTCTTAGGAAACTTAGTCATGGACCTGGAGAGATGGCTTGGCAGATAAGAGCACTCAATGCATTTTGCAGAGGATCTGAGTTCCTGGAAACTCTTGTAGGACACTCACAACAACCTTGACTCCCTCAAAGAAATCTGACTCCCTTGTCTGGTCTCCTCAGGTACCTCATTCTTGTTCACAAACATACACATAATTTTTAAAAAATTAAAGAAGTAGATGAATCTTAAGAAAAAGAAAGGCCGGGCAGTGGTGGTGCACACCTTTAATCCCAGCACTTGGGAGGCAGAGGCGGGCGGATTTCTGAGTTCGAGGCCAGCCTGGTCTACAGAGTGAGTTCCAAGACAGCCAGAGCTATACAGAGAAACCCTGTCTTAGAGAGAGAGAGAGAGAGAGAGAGAGAGAGAGAGAGAGAGAGAGAGAGAGAGAGAGAGAGAGAGAGATCTTAGTCTTGGGCTCCCTGTAGTTAACTATCTGTAATGCTCTTGCCTTGAAAGACTATGGGAAAACAGTATAGCCTTTGCTCTTAAAACAGTGTAGCCTGGGCTGGAGAGATGGCTCAGGGGTTAAGAGCACTGACTAATAAATAATTATTTATTTTAAATAATAAATAAATTTATAATAATAAATTAAAAAACAGTGTAGCCTTTGCTCTTAAAACAGTGTAACCTTTGCTTTTTGGAAGAGCAAGGGCTACAATGTGGGGTGGGCCCAACGACACCTCTCAGACAGTGAGTGTTCATTGAACCCTTGCCTCGAGATACACCATGGGGAAAGAAGCATGTGTTAGTTGTTTCTGCCTTGACTCTTTTTCCATAGAGTATATTTTAAAAACTTAGTCTCAAAGCAGAGTCAAAAACTACTTATATGTCTATTTTGAGAACAGAGAAATCTCAGAAGTTCAAAGTCATTATCTGAGAATGAGCTTCTGATGAGCTAACACCAGCTGTGGCCAGGTGGCTATCAGGTTGACTGAGCACTGCATATACTGAGCCTGCTTTACATTCAGTTCCTCCTACAAGAATAGAACTCAGAGGATTAAAGAGTAACTTCCAACATGATGCATGCCGGTCCAAACCCTGCAAGCTATAAATAAATAAGACCGTATTTGGAGGTAGGACCTTTGCAGGTGTTGTTAAACTAAAGATTTATAGACGATACCACCTCAGAGTTTCTGAACAGGCCCCAAGTTCACTGCTAAATGTACTCATGGGGCAGACTGGAGGACACAGAGACCAGGTATCCTATGATTGTGATGGCATCAAAGCTTGGATGCAGCCGCTGTTGTGATCTGGCTGCAAGTTGGAGGATGCCAAGCTGAAGCCAAAGAGCAGTGTCCTGAAATTCTCCAGAGAAGCAGTGCTGACACTGTTGGAATCAGAGCAGCATGGACCAAGTTTCCGGTGTGTTAAGCTAATCAGTTGGTGGCCCTTCAGGACAACGGAATTGTAACCTTTCATTCTGATTGCCTCCTGGGGCAGACTCGGTGCACCCTGCATCTCTGCCAGAGAAGGAAGAGCTAAGTGAGGCATTATGAGAATTCCAAATAGACACAAGCATGCAAGATCACAGTGGTGGTCAGGACCATAGGGATTCTCGGAGTAAGCTCAAGGCACCTCAAGACCAAGTACTGAGCACAAAGGAGCACCAGAGGACTTCCCAGGCCGTGACAGGGTACCAGAGAGGATGGAAGGAATAGACCAGGGGAGAGATGAGTCAGACACCAAGACTGGGGTGTTTGCAACTTCTGACTGTCTGACAATCAGAAAATTTCTTTACTTATACAGATTTAAAAACATTTATGATTTCAGTAGATACAGATCATATCAATTTATTCTGATCACATACTTTTCTAATATGATCAGTGTTGCAGGTTAAGCACAGGTAGAAAGATTTTATTATTATCGACCCCATATCCTTTTTCCAAAAATTCTAAAAATCATTTTGGCGCAAGCAAGCAAGCATGTAACAGACTGTTCTCAGGCTGGCAGCACTTAGCGGTTTCAAGATGCTCAGAGTGTAGACAAAATCTGAGTCAGTCCAGGTGAGCTGCCTTGCTTTGAACAGTCTACTATTAACTTCTAGTGGTCACTTATATTGCTTGCAGATTCTCCTAAGCCTGAGAATTTGGGCTTAGGAATCTTTGTAGCTGTTATTCATAATCTTTTAAGAATGTGTCTAATAAAGGAAATCTTTTGTTTCTATATTGACATTTCAGCAACCTGATGTAAACCATTCTTCCCAAGAATGACAAATCTCAATGCCTTACTCTTCTTAGGTTCTTTTATGTTGTTCTTACACCACCTATACCTGCTAGCATATTATCTTAGTCATTCTAGCTTTTGTTACAGAGTTCTTACTAGGGGCTTTGTGTGTGTGGTCTTTTATCCTGTAGGTTATAATTCTAAGAAATTCTATTTTGTAAAAAGAGTTCTGTGTTCTGATTTACTGTCATCTCTCCTGTCCTGTTGAGCCTTGTCAGGCCCTCTGAATTCAAACAATTCTTAATTATTTTGTTTCATGAATTTACTCAGAGACAGATAACAATCTCCAAGGCACAGGGAAGACTCCCGAGTAGGGTCCACTAGAGTTTTCACTTCCTTGAGAGCAGGCGGGAGTACATTCAGGACTTTCTCAGGAGAATACAGAAACAACTTCGTCAGAGAAGACCTGGGTGAATCATTATGCTTATAGCTCTGCCCCTCAAGAGCATAGCACACAGACTCAAAGCAGAAATAAAGGGCTTCAGAATCCTAGGTGTGGCTCAGCTTTGCTGGTGCCTTGTAGGAACAGCTGTGCTGGCCTCGGGGCTTAACAATTCCCTTAGGAAACGGCTGTGCCAGAGGGAACTTGATAAAGGGCAGGAAGTAAGAGACAAAGACAGGAGAAAGAGGACAAGAGAGAAGTTGGAGGTGTGTTTGTCTAGGGTGTTGGGCAAAGGACTGCCTCTGGATAGAGAGAACACGGATGTGGCCCATAAGCACATGGTAATTTAGAAAGGTGAATGGGGGAAACCCATCTTAGGATGATTTCTTTTGTTTCCACTGGGCTTGTTTAGGTGGTCAAAGAGAGGCTTTTGATTGGTGGACTTGAATACTGAGGCTGGACTCAATCTCAGGTGAGGAAGAGGCCAAATAAGGGAATGGACCTTGAGGGCTAGTTTTAAGATTATAATCTAATGTTTTTTATCGAGGCAGAGGGAATGGGGGAGAAGGGCAGGGCCTACCAGAGCCATGATTGTCATCCTCAAGCCTGCTAGAGCCCTTCAAGATCACCATCAGCTTTGATTAGTATGTGTAATGCGCAGGAACTTAGAGTATACATGGAAGGAGAACAGGAGCTGTTTTCAAGGATTCACCTCCATTTGCACACACCGCGGCTTTTCTCGAATCATTTATGGTGAGTAAAGTCTCCTAGACATGACATCACTGGGTGTTGTCCCTAAATGGGATGTAAGAAGGGTTTTCACTTACCAGGAGCTTTTTAACTATTAGATGCAGATGACGCTCTGCTCCTTAGTCTCATTGTAGCCATGAAGCAGATCAGCCCTATATAATGATGGAGCCTTCAAAGTTTTGTGGCAAAAGCCGGAGAGCTAAGAAAAAAAAAAGCAGGCTGAAAATTAACTTTCTGTGATCCAGTGCACTGCTTATTGGCTTACCCTGTAGGAAATGACTGGCAGACACAGCAGCGAGTTGACAAACTGAAACTGTGGTCACCAGGAAAGTGTTCTTACATGTGTAAGAATTGAGCAAACAGGGACACCTCATAAAAATACCAAGGAGCAAGGAATGTCCATTAAGCCTAAAGATAGAGCTTCAGAAGGGTTTAACGAGCGATCATCAGTCCCCAGGAGATGCCCTAATTGTGGGGAGTAATGCCCAGTTCCAGGAAATGTCCCCAGTAAAGGGTGGATCTCCCCACAACCATGTGCAATCAGAATCTCCTCCTTACCTGGGGCACAGAGGTCAATGGAAACAAAAGACAATGGGCTCCACCAATGAGAGATAGCCAACTCATGCTGTAAACCTATGTACTGGGAAGGTACTGGGAAGGTATAAAAAGTGTGTGCTTTTGTTCCTGGGGGTCGCCTTTGCTCCGAATGCAGGATCACCCCAGTATACTGGTTCAATAAAAACCTCATGCTAATTGCAGTGATCTCCATCCCTGATTCTTCTCAAGTGGGGCACTCATGCCGAATTTAACACATGAACACAGCAAAGAGCAAAAATCAGAAAAGAAGAAAAACAGACAGATACCCATCACATACCAAAATGTGCCAGTGTCTCATGAGTCCAACATAGTATATAACGAAGACTACATTTGATACTGATTGTAAAGAGGTGATCATTCAATAATAGTAAGGCATTAATTAGAAAACAAATGAAACTGAGTATCTTTTCAAACAGATGAAAATTGGTTTGTACACTAGAGATACAATTGAATAACCAAGGTTATATGTACAATGAGATAAAAAGGAAATATTTTAATTGCTTGAGAATAAAGGCCTTTCTAACCTTGATATAAACCTGAGCAATGCAAAGACATATCAACCAATTTGATGATAAGAATTAAAAATGATATTGTCAGAGATGCTGTACAGACAAAAGAAACTGAAAAGGTATTTTCAATATGTGTTATTAGTTTATTTAACAATCACTTGTGGTACACCAGCTATAAGACAGAAATTGTAGTCGCTGTTAGGACCAAAATGACAATAAGTCATCTTGACCTCAACAAGCTTGACCTGCTAAGTAAGGGACCACATGGAACAAGTGCTTCAGAATACAATGAGTATTATAGGTCACATCAAGTTGTCATAGCAACATACAAATGTGGAAAGTAAATAGGACTTGACCTCTCTCATGTATAAAGAATTCATTAAAACTCAATGAGAAAAATGGTAACATCGGCAATCTGAGTGAAGATATATAAATGAGAGATTCCTAGATAAAAAATGTAGGTTACCAATAAACATGTTATTATCTTCATGAGTAATCAAAGGTATGCAAATTAAACCAAAATAATGCATTTACCCCCTAACTTATCAAGTAATAAAATATGCAGTAATAAGGTACTGATGCTAATATGCAGGGAATTAGATGCTTTCGCAGACTTTGATAAGACTACATAGTATAGAAAAATCTGATAATTATATGTTAATATTTATAACTTTAAAATCCATGTTTTTATTCAATGTATTAGACTTAACTGTTTTGTTCCTCCAAAATTCATGTGAAGGAGTCTCACTCTGTGACATTTAAAGAGACACAGTTATGACAGTGGAACCCTTGCGGTGGTCCTTTTGACTAGAGGTACCAGCAGTCATTGAATGCCAGGAATAATTCTTCTAGGAGTGGGACTTTCTGCTATTTCCCACACCCTTGTTGGTATGTGAACTGGTAGTGTTACTGTTCAGATCTGGTTTAGGCTACCATATTGTTGACATTTCATAGATGCAACTTTTCTGTCCTATATAGAAGACACAATTTCACAGCAGATGTCCTGGTCATTCAACACTAAGTGGTCAGCTCCAACCCAAAGGCATCTAGCAGCATTCAGTAGACCCAGCAGGTTGTACTTATACATTCACATGTATACATACATGTGAAAATATATGTACATATGTAACAATAGTAATCAAATGCAAAGAGATGGGGCAAGATGTCAGGGAAAAGTACACATTGAATTTTGAAGACGTAGTCCTCAAGATTGTATTTTAGATTGAATACTGTACCTTTTACAAAGTTAAATAATATACTGAGTTAAGTATATTGAAATTTTGAAAGGAGATACCCAAGAGATTTCACTCTTTCTTCCTACACCTCTAAAAACCCTATTAATCTGAGGAACCAGGAAGTAACTGAAAGACAGGAAGAGAGCCTCAGAAAGAACCAACAGCACACATGTTCATCTTACACCCTCGTCTCCAGAATTGTGAAAAAAACATTTGATTGTTTAAGGCTTCAGACTTTGTTATGATGATGTTATCTGAATTGTATGTATTTGTGTGTGTGTATGAGTATATATATATATGTGTGTGCATTTATAAGCAGTTAATAGAAAAAGCAGAATCATATAAACACAGCAACCTACATCAAAGCCATATATCAGAGATTAGCAAGCTATGGACTATGACCAAGTCCAGCTCATTGCTTAATTTTGAATATGAAGTATAATTGGAGTATAGCCATATTCTTTTTTAAATTCATCATCTCTGGCTGGCACAACAATAGAACTGAATAATTGCAGTGGAGACTTCCTGTTTGCATAAGTCTCAAATATTTATTATCTGATCCTTCATAGGAGGTTTGCCAGCCATTCCTCTGTACATTAGATTAAAATTACAAACAATTGGAATAGTCATGCATTTTATTTGTCTAAAATTATTGTATATCCATAATGTAGAACATTATGCAGCAATTGATAAAGTAGATTATATTTTAAGACATGCAAATGTTTGTTAAGGGATTTGGATAAATGAGAGTCATAGCTCAATATGTATAGCATAATCTATTTATGTGAACCCTGTGTATACAGATTCATATTGATGTATGCTTCCATTTGCTAATTACAGCTAGTGAATTCTGATATTATCACATTAATGGAAAAACATTGAAACCTGTCATTTATGATCATTCCCTAACCATTTAATTAAGCAATGATAAAAAAAAAAAAAAAGTAAGTCAGAAACCGGACAGCAGCTATTTCTACGAAACTCAGGAGACATAGAATGGAGTAATGAGCCTGTAGGCCTAGATGTTGGCCGTCTGCGCCAATGTAAGAAAGGGTTCTTCTGGTAATAGGAGTTAGAAATAGATAGAAAGAGATAGGAGAGAGTGGCCACAGAAATACCTACCCACGTGGAAGGGTAAAAATTAGACAGCAGAGTTTACCGTTCAGCCATCTTGAATTTAATGAATCCCCTTTGTTCCCCCAACAGGTAAAATACCTGGGGCATAAACCACTCCCCGCAAGATACGTCCGTGTGATAGTCCAATCAGCAACTTCCTTGTTACTCTGTGGGGGTGGAGCTTTCGAATGTAACTGGAACCAGGTTTCGCTCAACAGATGGGCAGCCGCAGCCCTGGGCTGTGGCACTGTTTCGCTTTCAATACTGTCCGGGCTGTGGGGAGGGAGTCCACATTTCACCCTCTCTCGTTAAAAAGACAAGAGGGAGTCCACACCTAGAGTCTAGGATGGTCGCCCACCGTGGATTTCTGATGTGTGCACTGTGGGTGTGTTTGGATTTTTCTTCCATGACATGTGGCCTGATGGAACTAGGACTCTTGAAAAAGGCGTTATGTTGAATTAAGACAGGGGTATAAACCATCACTCTGTCCGTTCACAAGCTAGGCCAAACCAATTGTTTTCACTCTTGAAATTGTACTTCATGCTTAAGATGGAAGGTCATGCCTTTAACTTTCTGAGTTCATGTACTTTAAGTCCTCTGAAGTGGCCTCTGTAGATTGCCACTGTAGATTGTAGATTGCCACAGAAGTTTGCTACCTATACACTGCCACTCGTAGATTGCATAGCTGGGTGTCTTCATGGAGACATGATCCAGAGTGCCAACCTAGGAGTTAGTTTCGACATCTCTGATCTTCCTGTTCTCAGCTACACAGTCCAGAAAGAAATTGTTTTTCTCCCATTCTCTAGCACAGTCAGCAACAGCACTATCCAGCCTGGATGGATGCCCATCACTATGGTAACCAACACCATCTCCAAGATGGATGCCCATCACTATGGTAATCAACACCATCTCCAGGATGGATGCCCATCACTATGGTAACCAACACCTGAAACTGCCCCCAGTTTCACGAACGGGGTTCACCTCAGCCAGGAGGGAATAAAGGACCTGAAATAAAGGGTTTGAAATGCAAAGAGAAAACAGGAAGCCAAGTTGTGTCCCAATCAAGGCTCCACTTTACTGAGAATAAACCAGGGTTTTTATAGTCACAGGAGAAACTGAAAACAAGTCTCTAGATTACACTACAAAGAAAGCTCAGGTGCCAAAGTCCCCAGGTTCAGAAGATCTTCAGGCGGCTAGCTGGCTGGTGTACTCAGGCGGTGGGCGTGGTCAGGCGGCTTCTTCAGAGACAAACAAACAGTCAACAGAGAGCATCTGTCTTAGCTCCCAGGTGTTAGTCCCCAAACAGAGGCTGCCAGGAGTCCAATGGATGACTGAAGTGAAGAGGGGATGTAACAAACACCATCTCCCGGATGAATGTCCATCACTATGGTAACCAACACCATCTCCAGGATGGATGCCCATCACTATGCTAACCAACACCATCTCCAGGATGGATGTCCATCACTGGTAACCAACACCATCTCCAGGATGGATACCCATCATTATGGTAACCAACACCATCTCCAGGATGGATGTCCATCACTATGGTAACCAACACCATCTCCAGGATGGATACCCATCATTATGGTAGCCAACACCATCTCCCAGATGAATGCCCATCACTATGGTAACCAACACCATCTCCCTGCTTCTGGCTAGATGCCTATGCTCCATTTCCTCCTTTAACCCAGAGCCAGACTCAGACTTGTGGCTTCAACTCACATGTTGTTGTTTTCTTTTTCTTAAATAATAGGTAAATTATAGCAAATGGTAATTATGCACAATCTGTTTTCCCTTCAAAGTAAGATATCACCATGACCCGTTTTTTTTTTTTAAGTGTATAACTAAATATTGCAGCTTCTTCCCATAACAATGCAAGTTTTGTTTGATGAAAATCCATAGATTGTGGGAATTTTTTAATGCTCATTAATTTTCACACTACTCCTTTTTAATTAACTTTTTTCCTAATGGGTTTCATTATAGCATCTTGGTGTGTGTGTGAATGTGTATGTGTATATGTATATTTATACTCTGTCCTTATCTTCCCCCTACACCACTGATCTATCCTCTTTCTCCCCTCTTGCTGTATGGTAGAGAGAATCTCTTGTGTATCATACGGAAGTATCACCTGTCAATAAAAGCTGATGGCCTATAACCTGAGGCAGGAAATAGGAGGTAAGGGTACCGGTAGGGAAAGAGGAACTCTGGGGTAGAGTTAGGTGCAGGGAGAGATTCGCCCCAGACTCTAAGGAGACTAAGGAGAGGTAACCAGCTATGTGGCACTCTTAGAATGGAATAAATGGGTTAATTAAGTTAGGAGATAAATTAGTCAGGGATCGAGCCAAAGCTTGTGGCCTAGGCATTTATTCATAAATAGTAAGTTGCAGAGTCATTATTTCGAGAACTGGAGGTGGGGGTAGAAAAGCCCATGGGTACATTGGATCTCTTCGTCCTCCCATTGGTTCTCCCATGTTTTCACATCACACATACTCTATTACCCTCTCTTACCCACCCTCTTCCTTCCTCTCACTCTTTCCATTAACGCCCCATGCCTAGGCGTTCCCATGAGGAACGGGGCTGCCACAGGTTCTGGTGGATCACAGTGTTTTGGTGGATCCACAGTGCTTCTGGTAGATCTGCAAATCAGTGGGTTCCTGGTGTGCTGGAAAAGTATGTCGCCACAGGTGAGAGGAATGCAGAACACAGTTGGACTGCCAGACTGATACCAAGCTGTGACGAGTTGGTACTATCTGTGACATCTGTTTTCTAAGAGGAATCATGCATCCTCACTGCAGACTTCGAGTGTTTCCCCTTTCCTCCCTGTGTGCAGGTTTGCTGGGGGCATAGTACTGTAGGAGACAGAGGAGAAGTACAGCTCGGTCGTACTTGGTGGTAAGCAGCTCACTATTTATTGCACTAGATGTAACTGTTGCTTCTCAATAAATCCTTCTCTTAGTGACCAGTCTCCCAGAGGCAGACCTATCCAGAGCACTATTTTACAGGAAAATATTTTTGCGAGCACTAAGTGGACATTTTCATTCCCAGAAATCATTTGCTGTTGGCTCTGCACTTTTTAAATCAATGGTCTTCTTCATTTCAGATGGAAGTTGGAGAAGAAAGTCATCTTTAGGCTGTCAATGCAGAACTATATTTTTAAACCCCTCACAGTGGGTCCATGGTGTTGCTTTCAGGCTTGGCTGAGAAAGGAAAAGGTGTTGTTTCATTCTGCTAAAATCCCTTTTACAAATCAAATGTGAGCCCAGGGAATCTAGCTTACTAAATTTTATTATAAGCCCTAGCATGCAGGCAGGGCTGCTAGCTGCTATGGGGAATACAACCACTCGAAATGACCAGGAAAAGCTCTTTGTGTTTTTTAGTGACTGGAAAAAAAGGAGCAAGGAGAGGATAGAAATCATCAGCCATGAACGGCCCAGCCCTGTGGCTTCCTGGGATTGGCACCATGAAGATGGGATAGAAACCTGTCCCACAACTGCAGCTTCTTTCTGGGACACACTTAGACCCCCCCCCCACTGTTGCTATGACAGTGTGTGTAATGAATGGGGTGCCAGCCTGGGCTTTGGAAAGGCATGGCTTATCTTGAGGGCAGATCACTGGCTCTCACTCAGTCTCTTCATATCCTGAATGTTGCTGTATCTCTGGGGGAAATGGAAGGTGAAGGAACCTAAGCAAAGGACGTGAATGTGTTCTCACACCCACAGGCTTGACTTCAGCCCAGGATGCCCAGCAAGAAAAACTGAAAAGGACCAACCACACTTCAGTGGGTGCCATCGCTGCTTCCTGGGCACTGGATCAAACAAACACCACAGTATAAAATTTGACAAGGACCCAGAGGACAATGTGTAGCCCAGAAGATGTTTCATTGTATATCACAGGGAAGCATACATAAATGTATCTCTATGCCAATATAAAATGGATGAGATGACGGGAAGGAAGCAGAATTACATAGGAAGAAATTAAACTTGGAACTGTTCAAAATGAAGATGTCTTTAGCTAGAAACTAGAGAGTAAAGTTCCATCGATCCTCAGAGATAGGTAAAAACCTTTGAAAACCTCTGTACTGGCACTCTTAGCCACGCCGAGAATTTCTCCAGTGATCCCTGAAAGAAGAAATAGATTGGTTTCCCAAATAACAGAGAAGACATGGCAACTCGTAGACTTACTGAGACTGGAGACCTGGAATCAGAATTGTATTATCTTGTGGCTGATGGGACATACCCTATTGTGTAGCTAACCTGTGCCCATGGGAAGACAGGGTAGTGCAGATTCAGCGGAAGGCAGGAGCGTAAGATGAGGACTGGGGTCCTCGTTCTCCATGGGTTATGGATTTCAAGTACTTGAAGCATACTAGATGTCATAAGACATCATGGATTCTGAAAACACTCAATAAGCAGCTATGACAGACTAAAATGGCAGAGTCAACATTGCTAGAAGCCTTAGACATTGTGTATTTTCATGTGTGCCTCAAATCATCTTTTTCATTATCATCTTAAAGCTGTTAAAAATGTCAACTGACCCTGCCTAATATCTACTGAATCACAAATTTCTAGTGAGGAGCTTGGCGTATGATTTAAATAAAACAAACAACCAAAAAAAAAAAACCCACCTATTTGTTTTATTTCATTTTTTTTTTTGACCTAGCCCAAACCTTCCCTTAATAAATAATAAAGCTTAGGTCTGGAAAAGCAAATGACTTGGTCTTGATCACTGTGCTAGTTAATGGAAGAGCCACAGTTGAATATGGAAATGCCTTTTGGTAATTCTTTAATAGACAGACAGAATTTCTATGTGCAATATTCAGGAATGTGGCGGGGTAGGGGAGCGGAATGGTTACATGAGAGACATGAGAGGGACAGATCCTGTCATTTAATCATGTGATGCTCATTCTCCTTCTATACACCCTCCCATGACTCTGGACATCATTGTTCCACTGGAAGAGCTAGCGTTGATAAATGCTTTGAGCTTCAATCTACTTTCCCCATCCAAGAGCAAAGGCATTTGGGTAGTCAGCTTGTACTGGCGATGAGTCTCTGGAAGAGCATGCTTGTGACCCTAACTCACAGATAAGACTGTTTCACACTGGGATGTGAACTTCCTCCACGATAAGAGTCAGAACCAGTCACCTACTCACAAATAGCCACTTTCTTTAAGAAGAAAATCTAATGAGTTCGAAGAAACACTTATTCTATACAAATAGGCTACCCTTGTATTTTTCCACAATGAAGAGGAATTAGACTTTGAACCAAGAGTTAATTTCTTCTAAAAGGCACACTTGGAAGAAGGCGCGTAGCGGGTTGAAGGTTTCCCTTTAGTTGGACTCTTCTGACTTCATAAACACTTGGTGGATTCTCGACCTGGTGTCTCCAGCAGATTTTCAGGATTTTACAGTCTTTCAGCTCTTTGGTGGAATGTATTCTCATTTCTAGAAGCATCCTATAGCCAGCTTTCACCTATCTGCTGGTTTACTTATGGTCATTTTTGCGTTACCACTACACTGAACAACCAAGGCTGTTAAGGGACATTCCCAGAACCACTTCATTTTCTTTTATGATTACTGCAAGCAAATCCACTCCTAGGGAAATGCATCTGTCTCAGATGAAATTGGTAGTGAATGTGCCTGAATTATTTTGGAAAAGAAAATCTAGAGTAGAACCATTCCACTCTCTATCTCCCCTCTTCCTGTATATTGCACACAGAACTGCTTGTGCCTATTGAAGAATTACCAAGAGCCATTTCCGGATTCAGCCGTGGCTCTTCCGTTAACTGGTATAGTGATCAAGACCAAAATCTCAGTTCTGTCACCTGGATGTTTGACCAAAACTCCAACCCCACATAAAGTGGTAGCTTTCTCCACAAGCCTCGTGCCTACCTGTTAGTGCCTCTGAGGAGAGAAGGAACAGGATGGGATCAGCCTTACTCCTAGCTCTCCTCTGCATTCTTCAATGCTCTAAAAAAGATAGGAGTAGGGGATAAAGGCATGGGAATCCCTTACAAACTGCCGTCAATTTTAGAAAGACATTTGGTATTAATTCCCTAAGTTGTTTTGGGATGTCCATGCCTGGAAATCCTTATTATTCGAGCACATGATTTGACCAATCAGTTGGTCTTCCTCCCATAGATATTCCTTCATTTAGAACAATGTCTTCCTATAAGACAGTCCGGTTTTCCTTTAGCCTCTGGTAGGCATCTACTCCTACTACATAGGTAACGTTTATGTTTGTCGGGCATGAGTCATGTACCAGTCTGGTATCAGAGATCACATCACAGTGGTTTCTCAAAATCTCCATGAAAGCCAGTACAGAGCCAGTGTCACCTCTGAGTGGTAGTGGGAAGCACCGGAGGTACTTGGCGCTATAGCACGTGCTGTGCAAAGAGTTTCTTTCCTGATTACTGTCTTCCAGATATTTAATTTCAAGTCTTTTATTCTCTTCTTTTGAGATAAGGTACTAAGAGTTTAGCAAAACTGGATGTAGACCACTTCAGTACAAATCCTAAGTAGGCTGTTTTGCACATCATTTGGGAATCAGTAGCAATCCCCACGTGTTGAGATCAGAGTCCTTGTAATCTTCCTAATAGATTCAGATATGGATGGAGCGTGGACTTAACTTTGCTTCTGATCTCTCACTTGGTCTTACAGCTTCCTTATTCCTGGGACTTGACTTCTTGTCTCACTGACTAAGCCCCCTCCTTTTCCTGCGACTTCATTAGCACAGCACCTTTTCATAGCATTATTCATTCTTTGGTTCTGTATCTTGTTACAATGCAATGAGTTTTTGCTGTCCGTTTGCCAACTGACAAACCTAGGGAAAATAGATGTTTGTTCTTGTCTATTCAATCTAAGACTATTGTATATTTTTCAAAACAGGGCTAAAGGACAGGGCTGCTGAGGGGCGTTGACCAGTTTTCTTGGTTTTGGTCTTCTTTGAACTTCATTATCTAGCCTTCCACAAACTCTTGAGTTCATTAGATTCTGTTCTCTTCCATTTGGTGAGACAGCATTGTTGCTTATAAAAATTGTGGTATTAATCATCGCAAGAATCATGTGACGTCTGTTTGCCAATTGCAGTTTAGCTGCTATATACTTAATATTGTTCCACATCCTTACTTTCAGCAGAATAACAAACAGAGGCAAATGTTAAAAATGTCTTCAAAGAGAAGGCAAGACACAGATGCAACTGTCTATCTCAGACTAAACTTTTTCTGAAATATTTTATTTGCTGTTGAGAGGAAATGAGAACGTGCATGAAAATGGCCTAGAGGCGGAGCTAGGAAGTTAACATTGCTAATCATGCTGTTGTCAATAATAACAGGACCCCAATAATAGCACGTATGAATATTTTAAGTGCTTTCAAACTACCTGTAAATCCCACAAGGAATGTCCCAGCAGAGTGATCTACTTTGGAAAATGATTTGAATTTAGAAAGCTAAATATTTAGAACAATTTTGATTGGGTTGCATATTAATGAGAGCTTACATATTTGCCATTAGTAAGTGACAAACTAATATTGCCAATGAGAAAGTTCTGAGTGGCTGCCATGTAGGGTTCTAAAATATCACTCATTGATAAATGTGCAGCATAAACCACCATGGCTCACCAAAATGAAGTGCGATTTTCTCCCCAGTCAGAGAAAAGAGCAAGATCAAGATTGGTTATGCATGAAACAGTCCATTTGGGGAGGCTAATTAGAGAGGGAAGACCTTGAAATAGAAGTCACCAGATAAAGCTAGCAGATGATACACTTCGGAAGCTCAATTTGTCCTTTGTCACAGACATATCACCCTCGAAGTAAATGTTGCCTCCTGCAAAGACTAGTCATGAGCTCAGAAAGTTTCCCGATGTCTGAGGATTAGAAACAAAACCAAATACTAATAGTTCACAAAATTGACTTTGGGGGTTCCAGTGTCTGGTGCATGCCTTTAATCCCAGCACTTGGGAGGCAGAGACAAGTGGATTTCTGAGTTCTAGGCCAACCTGGTCTACAGGTCTTTCAGGATAGCCAGGGCTATACAGAGAAACCCTGTCTCAAAAAAACAAAAAACAAAATACAAAAAAAAAAAACTTTCCAAGTTAGTATATAACAGGTGTGCAAAGTAAATCCCGCAGGAGACACTGCACTCGTTCGTGTGTGGCGGTTGATGTGCTCCAGACTCAGGACTGAGGTGAGCAGACACCATCTGAAGATAGTAAATGCGTAACAGGAAGTCGAGCAAACATGTGAAAATGCAGCTCTGAATCCTTTTAAATTTCAGTCCTCTCAGATTAGGATAGCTGTCTCTCCAACCAAGCCACACAGCTCGCAGGAGTAACTGCCCCCTCTTGATATCACGTGCTACACCCTCAAGGAAGGACGAGATGGGGGTTATTTTTGCATAGCTTGCATTTAGTTAAGTATCACAGAGGAGCATGCCTCAGAAATGTGAACTTGATGCTTTTTCCTGACAAATTAGCAAGGAAACTTCAGCATGAGAAAGTTTTCTGGATTTTATCCTACAAAGTCTCTTTTCCACCACACTGTTTGGAAGCGGAGAGTGCCGACGGCCAGCTATGGGAATAACCACTAGAATTAGCAATGGCTCCCTTGCAATGGTTCCGATAAGTTAGACATATACCGTTTGCACAGAACTGGAGTGAGGAACCTTGAGAAAACACCAGAGCCGTACATTCAGGACTCTTTTCCCTCTGAGCTTCTGTTTTGTGAAGAGCTGGCAGCCTATGCTTTTCAGCTTGGTCCGTGTCAGAAACTCTCAGATGATCTGCTTAAGTCTAAGACTGTTTATTTTCTCTTAAAACAAACAAACAAACAATCAAAATGTGTTTATTGCACAAACCTAGTTTTTTTTCTTTTGTAAGAATAAGGTAAAAAGACAGCCAATTGTGAACACTTCATAATGGGGCTTAGTGAATGGCGGAGCCTGCCCCTCCTCTGCTCATGAGCAGATGGTGCTCAGAGGCTGAGAGGGCATCTCTTGAGTTTTCACTACACCGTGCACTTAATCCCTTGATTCAGTTTCCATAGCTTTTCAGGGCAGACATCTTGGTCCCGAGAGGGAACATACCCTCTTGATTTGAGCAGGTTCTATGTATATATGCTTCTCATACAAAGTTCAAAGCTCTGCAGGCTATAATCTTAGCCACGTGACTCAGCTGCTTCATGTTTTATTCCCACAACCAGAGATGATGTTCAAAACACGGAACAACTCCTGGTTACCTCCACAGATCCTTCAAAGGATACCCTGCGACAATGTGCGAGCAGGACCCGAGGGCTTCTCAGTGTATCTTGTAGGATTGGTGAGCGATGTGGATTGGCAGCTGTGGGAAGGCCTGAGGGAGGGAAGGATTGCTCGCTAACTTGCATAGAAGTATTTAATGGTCACTATAGCCGTACCAGCATGCACCATCTGAAAAGAACCAAGATTATAATTTCCATTTTGTAATCTAGGAAACCGATGCAATTTAATAGTTTAATAATTTTACCACCACACATAGGACATAGGACAGAAGGGAATCACGGTAGACTTACTTGATGCCAAAGCACAGACGTTCCTCTGTGCTCTGCACAGCATCTCTGCTCGTGGGTGATGGTGAACCTCGGTGCCTCTATGGCATTTGGAAATGCCCACCTCTGAGTAAACAAAAGGGCACGAACGTGGGGGAAAGGCCTATAGGGGAGGGAGGTCGGTGCATAGTAAGTGGGGATAGGAGAGAGACTAGAGTCGATGGGGATACAGTTCTCAGAATGTTGCTTCACACGTGTCTGTCTAGAAGAGGTACAAGATCATAAAGGTAGACCTGCACGAGGGAAAGTTAGCTCTGGTCCTGCCTCTTGCAGCTGCAGGAGACCCTGGCTATTTCCAGGCTTGGAACATTCCCCTTCTGTAGCGTGAAATATTAAAAAATGCAATCCACGCTACGCCGGAAGGGTCCGCTGGGCTGGCCAGCCAGGCACTGGCGGGTATGGCCTGCCTGTTTCTCATCTATTCGAGACTCTCTCTGACTCAGAGCTCCAAAATCTCTCCACCCAGCTCACTAAGTTCCCACTGGCGGGTCGTTACCTCATCAGCCCCACGCTTCAAAACTCCCACAGCCTTTTGGGGTGCATTTCTTGCAAACCCCACACTTTGCCGCCGTACCTTTCTCTCTGGAACCCAGTAAAGCCTCTGCATGAAGGAAAATACCACACAAGCTTAGTTCAGAATCAACAGGTAACTCAATCGCTGGGCGCAACAACGAACATCCTAATCTACAAGCCATTCTAAGTTAAGTCCTCCAGTAGCGGGACCAAAAGGATCCACCACCTGAAACATCTCCACTATCTACATTTTCGCCTCATCTCCTGTCCTCCCTATTCTCTTCTCCGATGACCGCTTTCCTGAATAAGAGATGGAGGTCCAGCGGGCTTCCTTTCTCAAGTTGCTTTGGGAATAAGGAATCTAAAATACACCCTTTTTCAAAGACTATTTTTTTCCTTCTTTCATTCTTCATTCGAAAGATCAATGAAATCTACAAAGGGAATGAAATGATTTTTTTTTTTTTGAAAAGCT
>NW_022196896.1:129385621-129387052 GCF_008632895.1 Mastomys coucha
CTTTCCCTGTGAAGCAGCATGTACTTATGGTAGACAACCGAGAAGAAACAAAAGCTGCCTGCGAACTTACAGGCATCCCTACAAGCTCTTATTTTATTACATTTATTTACATAAGTAGTCCTGAAGTCAAACGCTTTAGAAATTTAAAGTTGTTTTTAAGTTATTAGCTTTCTAAGGCTAGTTTTTGAAACACACACACACACAAAAATCAGGTTTGAAATAAATTTTGCATTTTTCTCAAGTTTGTTATATTATTTTAAATTTTTATTTAATGGTGCTATTATTCTTGGATGATGTGGGCATTTCAAACATTTCTCAGTAGAATCTGCATCCTTGTCCCAATCCTGACAGGACCCCTGACTCAGCAAGGACCATTTCCTTACACAGAGAACCCTGAAGACGGGATCACAGAGATTAGGCTATTAAATCCTCACACCTCCATGTTCCAGAAAGCAGGGCAACTTCACCTTCCACAAAGCTGTATAACATATCTCTTTCATCTCGGTCTTGCTAACATTAATGATTTAAAGATCTTTGCAAACTGAAAGAAGAGAATCTTTTCTTTTTCTTTTAATAATAGTTTGGAGTTTTAAAAGCACCATTGTCAGTTCCGCGGCTTAGCGTTTGGCACAGATTATTTCCACTAATACAGTCTACCCCATAGGAGATCTTTGATTATTATAGGGGAGCCCTACAGACTGAGGAAGGGTCTCTGTCCTGAGAACCAGTGTTAGCTTACCAGCCACAGTTTTGGGGCTGCCTGGATCTTTCTTTCCTCCAGGCCACCCTTCGTTGGGTGTGGATATTCATTATCATCTCTGTTGGGTCTCTCCTGCAAGGTGGTCTAGCAAGTTGTCTGACCCTTTCGGAGAGAGGAGGTCCTCCTCTTGTTGGTCCAGCTGAAGCTTTTGTTGTCTCCCAGCATTTCTGGGGAATCCTTCTCAAACAGCATTTTTTTTTTTTAAGTAGTAGGATAGATGCGCGTGTCTTTCCTTAGAATATCTTCTTCCCGCCAGGAAGGTTCAATCTGCTTGATATTCTGCAGTCTACATCATTCAGCTATCACAAAGAAAGAGACTTTAAGTGGACGCCTAGCGTTTTACTACATGAATTACAAGCGTTTAGTTAAATAATCCCTCAGGGTCAGATATTTCGTTTTTTGTTTTTAACTGTAAAAAAACCTCGGAAAAATACTTATAAGACTATATAGAAAGGTGAGTTTAGCACTTGTCAGTAAGCTAGGAGAGCATTTTTTAAAAGTTATTCATTTATTCAGTATGTGTGTATGTGTGAGTGCGGGCAACGTGAACATGTGGGGATCCAGCTCAGTGAGGCAGGCCTCTCTTGTTACTGCTGCTATACTTCAGTGCGACTAGCCCAAGGACTTCTGGGTAAATCTCCCCAGCTCCGCCCCTACCCCACCCCGCCCCC
>NW_022196896.1:129387295-129397366 GCF_008632895.1 Mastomys coucha
GCCCCCTTTCTTGTTGCTGTGTCCACATCCTGCACTGCACTGCACTGCACTGCTCTGCCTTACCTGTGACACCCGTCCACCCGCCACGGTGACCTTCCCAACGCCAGCCCCAATGATCCCTGCTTTAGATGCTCAGGAAGGGCCGGGCAGCAGTGGCGCACGCCTTTAATCCCAGCACTGGGGAGACAGAGGCAGGTGGATTTCTGAGTTTGAGGCCAGCCTGGTCTACAGAGTGAATTCCAGGACAGCCAGGGCTATACAGAGAAACCCTGTCTCAAAAAAACAAAACAAAACAAAAACAAAACAAAACAAAAATGCTCAGGAAGATGAGAGTTCATGTGGTCCATGTTTTACCATCTAACATCTAGAAAATGTAGGCAACTGCCTAATTAATTAATTTATATCTAGTTGATTATAAAATAATTATGATTAATATAATTTATTATCATAGTATTGTTTACTATAAAGTACATCATAATACTTAGGTAAATAATTTTATTGTACAAAAGAGTTGGTTTTATAAAAACATCTTTGTAAGTATACCATGTAGATTGATCATATCTACCTGTTGTTACCCTCTGCCATTTTCCTCCTCATTAGTTCCTTTTCTTCTTCAAGTATTTCTTATACTTTCAATATATTATATATGTATATATACATATACACACATACATGTCTATATACATATATATGTGTGTGTATATGTATATATATGTGTATATATACATATATATATTCAAGGTTCTGTGTAAGAGAAAATATACAGTACTTCTCTTTTTTCAGCATGTAAATGTTTTTGTGCTTGTTTTCATAGTTTGACACATGTTTGAAATAGGAGAGAGCTCAGAAAGTGTGTGTGTGTGTGTGTGTGTGTGTGTGGTGGGTGTATGCACAAAGAGGAGGGGAGAGGAAAATGTCTAGGGAATGACATGGACCAGAGTGAACTTGCCCTATTGTACACTGTCTCCTCTTCCCCTCCTATGCTTCTAACCTGGAACCATCTGGGGTCCAGATCTGTCTTCTTGTTCCTCATTGCAGTAGGAGTGGAGTTTCATCCTGCCTGCTAACTCCCCAGTCCAGACCTGACAGCATACTGTATATGCCCATATCAAACAGCAAAGGATGGTTTTCCTGGTCAGAGTGATGGGGTTTCAGGGCTGGAATCATTCACCTATTGTGACATAAGGAATTGATAGATTTAGCTTCAGCCTCAGAAGCTGAATCCAGCTTAATCGTCTGATGTCAGCGATGCTGTAACAGGACGCCTCAGAGCTGCAGCTGCCCGCGTGCTGTCTCTTAGATAAGTCCAGCCCCGTTCTCTTGGCTTATTTTCTGAGCATAATGTGCTCACAGCAATTGCCTGCACTCATTAGTTGCGGAGGATGAGGACCTACCTTAAGCCCACTTAAGTATGAAATGAATCCCTTGATCATATAACCAACACACGTACTCACGCAACAGAAAGCTGTAGGCCACGTTGAGTCAGTGGTCAGAGTGAACGTGTCCCTAGACACCACCCACCCTTCTCTTATTCATGTCTCACTTGTGTTGGTGCCATTCTTAAGAAGCCTTCCCATGCAGTGGTCCCAAGGAGTTCTACCTCTTCCTGGCTCAGCAAGCTCCGTTAGAAGTTTCTTCTTTCACTGTAATTGGCCGTCATTTGTTTATGGCCAAAGCCTTGTGGTTTGAAGCTAGGCTTGTTTCAGCTTCTGTCTCCAGAGTTCACCCACCTGCAAGCCCTCCTGTGGCTTCCTGTACGCTGAATGATCTAGTAAAACTCCATGCTCAGACCAGCCTCACACCTGGGCTACTCCTAGGCCTCGCTGTCTTCGGATTCAGAATGGTTTTCTCAGCAGGGAGCCCAGGATTTTCCATTTGTACTCTGCTGGTAGATTCCATAACTGGCTTGTGGCCCAGGTCAGTGATTCCAAGGTTTCCTAGTGTCTGCTTACGCAACACAGGTACCAAGATCTTGTTTAATTAGATGAAAAAAAAAGTAAGTTAATATTCAAGCAAAGCTAAAAAATGTTTATTGAAGGGTATCTTAGAGTCTGTTCTCTGTGAATGTGTTTTGTAAGTCTTCAGGGGGCTCAAAAACCACTTTCTAAACTTTCCTGGTCATAAAGTACCTCCTACCTTGTATTTATTTTTATTTTTAGAAAGACATAATCTCATGCAGTAAAAATGACATAGAATGTTATCTTAGCCAGGGTTTCTATTCCTGCACAAAACATCATGACCAAGAAGCAAGTTGGGGAAGAAAGGGTTTATTCAGCTTTCACTTCCACATTGCTCTTCATCACCAAAGGAAGTCAGGACAGGAACTCACACAGGGCAGAAACTTGGAGGCAGGGGTAGATGCAGGAGCCATGGAGGAATGCTGCTTAGTGGCTCGCTTCCCCTGGAAACACAGACACTGACGAATCAATGCTACTCATTCTTAATTTGCGTCCCAGTGCACTGTGCTCTCTCTTTGGTACTCTCAATTCACAATGGGCTAGGGCCACTGCCTCATTCAAAGGCCATCAAAGGTCACGCTACCTTAGGGGGAAAATGCAGACTTCTTGTGGTGGCCATCCGCCTTGTAAGGCCGGAAGCCCTTCATCTTCAAACCACAGTGACCTTCTGAGACTCTCTGGTTAACCTGGAGTTCTCTGATTTTTGTTTGCTTAGAGCTCACCTCTCTCGTCTCTCTGCTTTTCAGCGGTTTGTGCCTGTCTTTCAGCTCTCCGCCTTCCTTAGGCTCTTTGCTAAAGAAGGCTCCCTCCCTCCAGCCAGTGCTGAGGCAGGATGGAAGGACAGGGGTAACTAAGGGGCCATAGGAAAGATGCATCACAAGCACCAATAAAATGGGAAGGGCCTGTGGGGCTGGTGCTATGGTGCCTATGGGGCTGGTGCTATGGTGCCTGTGGGGCTGGTGCTATGGTGCCTAAAGATACCTCCATGCAAGGATATTCAAAATGTTTCGTGCAGAATGTTTGTGGCCTTGGCTTTATTGATAGTCACACTCTTCTCAAATCCCTAAATCTAAACAATATAACTTTCAATTTCACTTACAGAAGGAAACTTTTTAAGAAAAGTATATAAAGGAACTCATAGTTTTACCTAACTTTTAAACTACTTAAACTTTAAGTTCTGTTCACTTTTTTTGAAGCTTGTTGTTCATCATTTGAGCAGTGTACCATGAGATATGGAGGGAAAGGACTCCCTGGGCTGCTGGAAGAACGGTAAGGCAATGGTTGTCTCCTTATTGCTGCTTTCGGTGACACCCAGTGAAGACGGCTACATCTTCCTGTGTATACAAGATGTAAGTCATTCGTTTTCTTATTGTCTTATGGCTAGAATGCAGAGGCCTTGAAGGGGGGGGTGTGTGTTCCACTTGACTCTCCAATTCTTATTAACTGTCTGGCATATCGTAAATATCCACTAAACATTTGTTCATGGAATGACCCTGTGAATGGGTTTCTGAGAGCTTCCTTCACATATACAGCATCTCCTGTGGAATCCTTGCTCTGAATTCCTCTGTCTGTGCTTCATTCACAGTCCTTGGATTCTGCTTCCTTGCATTACTTGGGAGCTCCTCATAACCTCTTGGTTCCTCAACTTTGTTGAGTAGTAACTCTTATGTTTAGCAGCTGTAGTTGGCATAGAAGAGGCACCCAGTAATTCTCATTGGTTTGATTTGAACAAGTGAAAGCTTTCAAGAGAATAGGCAAGTAAAAATGGTTGAAGAGGCTCTTTTCTTTCTTTCTTTTTAAGTAAAGCCAGTGTCTGGAGAAATGGCCCAGCAGTCAGAATCACTGGGTGCTCTTCAAGAGAACCTGGGCTTGATTCTCTGCACCCACATGTAAGCTGACAACTCTTTCTAATTACAGTCCTTGGGGGATCCAATCTTGTCCTCTGGCCTCCATTGGCACTGGGCAAGCCAGTGATTCTCAGACATATATGGAGACAAAATACTCACACACATAAAACCAAAGATCGAATAAAATAAAATAAAATAAAGCCACAAGAAGAGCTAAGCTCCTTGCCCAAGGTGGGCACATTTCCCAGCCACTCAGCAATCTTGGAGGACAGTCTAAGCACTGATCGTCTCTGATCCAGATCAGCTTCATTAAACACTTCCTGGGCCTGAGAGATGGATGGTGTGGGAGCACAGCCTTGACAGTTGGGAGAAGATCTCCTTCTCCAGGTGCTCCATTAGGGCTCCTGGCCCCACCAAGCTGAAAACTTTCAAGGAAAAACTGCGGTGGGCCCAAGGACTGATCAGGGCCCCACCCCATTCCTAGACCTACAGGTTCCCCCCATTAGAGAAGGAAGCTCGAATGGATGCAATGGGTGCACACGTGTAGGATTGGGGTGATACTTTGTTTTGTTTTGTTTTTTTCGAGAGAGGGTTTCTCTGTGTAGCCCTGGCTGACCTGGAACTCACTCTGTAGACCAGGCTGGCCTCGAACTCAGAAATCCACCTGCCTCTGCCTCCCAAGTGCTGGGATTAAAGGCGTGTGCCATCACCGCCTGGCTGGAGATAACTTTTTGTGACGAGAACGCTCAAAGAACAAGTGACCATTGCCGCTCTCAGCTCATTTTTGTCTCACCCTCAAGAGCAACAGTGCCCCCTGCAGGGCCTGCCATTAGGTTTGACTGTTTTGCTGACAGAACAACAGTGAAATGACTGACGTGCGAATGTGCACTTAGCATCTGTCATGCTTGCACCCTGGAGAAATGTGACTAGAGATGACTTCAGCATGAACAGGAGCAACCTTGTGACCCCTAGTGAGTCTGTAGGAAGAAAAAGCCCTGCAGTCTTACAGGACTCAGCCAGGACAGCTCTCTGTCAACCCATCCAAGAAGGCTTTAATCTGAGTCAACTGGAGAGTAACAGTAGAAATGGCCGGCCACGGCCTTTTGCTTTACAGACTTTGTTTCCCATCTAGAGTGAGGGGTTGTCAGCTGTACATCTGGAAGCCTGTTCAGGGCAGTCAGATACAGATGTTAAATTAGCACCTCGGACTTGAAAATCTCCTCAGATACTTTATTCTTATCCCCAGCAAGAGAGGAGTCGGCTCGCCCTGGGAGGGTCATATTTATGACTTCCTTTCCCGAATCAGTTCCAGTGTGCAGGTAGAGAAAGCGTATTTCCTGGAGGCAGGAGAAATCTGACACGGAGTTCCGGAGGATCAGGAAGGCTCTGAACCGGGAAGATTCTAGTTTTTGTGAATGTAGACTATGATAAACTCCCTTGTGACTCTAACGAGGCAAGTGCTTGGGGAATCATGGGAGAGCCCTTAGCTGGGGCACTGTCCCGATTGGGTCAATGAGAATGACTTCTGGAACATAAGCTCCCGACCTTGTTTCCTAATCCATATGTGTAGTATGTCCCCCAGTTCCTCAGTGATCCACAAGAGATAACTAAAAGCCACAAACACAGACTCTCAGAAGCCAGAATGTGAACAGTGATAATGGATGGATTTAACTCATTAAATCTGTGACAATGACAGTCACTTAAAATGGTTGTCTTTCAAGTTTTTACTAACTTTAGAATGGCATCTAAAGTGTCTAAATACTGTAATGCTTTGGCTTCTTAAATGACTGTGTATTGTGGATATGTATATATATGTATATATGTAAATATATATATACGTATGCTTAGCTGCTAATAAAGGATAATTTTTTTCTAAAGACTTTTTTTTTTAGTTGAAGAGAGAGATCGTCTCTGACATTCAATTCTAGAAAAGCAGACACAGCAAAATGACAGGAAACTATAGCAACAGGTTTCAAAACGTTATCATCTAAAATGATATGATTATTTGTCATTTTTTTCCTCCACTCCACTACTAGCTGTGACAGTGGCTAAGTGGCACCAGGGCCATTTATGAGAGGAGCCTGTTTAATGGCTGAGATAATGGAGTGGAGACGCACACAGTTACTGAGTGAAAACACGCGTTGGAAATAGGCCACAGGCATCCTGAAGAGGATGGATCTAGATCAAGCACAGGCCTGCCCTGGAGAGACTCTCATGTTCTTCTTCCAACCATGAGCAGACCCTCCTAGCTAGACATGGGAGGAAGTTCTCTGATATTGGTACAGTCTTACAAAAATGGCTGCATAAATATTTCCCCTTGCCCATTTCAGAGCATGCTAATCAGAGAGGCTCTTTGAAAGCAATATTTTTATCTGAATCTCAAATTTATTCACACCCATTAGCTGCTTAATTAGGTGAGACAAACTTTTAGTTGCATGCCAGGGGCTTCATTTAATTTGCCTGGGATAAGCAGTTGGCCCTGTGAGAGCATACACACGTTCTTGCATTTGTGTGTAGGTGCATGTGAGTGTGAGTGTGTGTGTGTGTGTGTGTGTGTGTGTGTGTGTGTGTGTGTTGAAAGATACTAAGTCAGAATAGGGGAGTTCAAACCCCCCCTAAAATTCCAGGTATAAACTGACCGGTCATAGTTCATACTGTCCAAGAGGTTAGGAGAGATTTCCTAGCCAGCGGACAGACACGTGAGCCCTCCCTGGACTCTGCTCTATTTCCAGGTGTGTGTTCTTTCTCTTCACTCTGTGTTCTGACGCAGAACAGCTCGGGAAGCCTCCGTGCGTGAATTCCTCAAGACAAAGGAAGCTTTGGGTTCTGCTCTGGCTGGGTGGGGTTTAACTTGAGCAGGTACTGAGCAAAAGAAAACAGTCTTCAGGAATTTGTCTAATGGATGTCTGATTCAAAATGAAGCTCCTCCTGAAATACTTTCCAGTTGTCGTACAAATTGCTTAGCATTTCTGCTTAGCAAACATATTTGACCTAAATGTATTGCAAAAGAAAGAAAGAAGGAAGGAAAGAAAGGTAGGTAATGATAACTTAACTTTGTAAGAAACCATACCTTTATTTTTAAGCATGTAAAACAATATCCAAGACATATCCTTATAGAAAGAAAAGCTAAAAGCAGATACAATCATTTCAGTCAGGGGTGCAGCCCAGCCCATTCCTTGCAGAGCCTGCTCCTGTTACATGTTGCCAACATGCTTGTCGAGTAGAATCAAAAAGAAGCCTGCACAGACAGGCCACCAGAAGGCCGGAGCACAGACCCTGTGCTGATGCTGATAATAGTTTTTGGAAAGGTCATTTCAAGATCACCTAGTCACGTTGTCTTCATATGTCAAGATATGAGACAGGGAAGCACATAATGTTTCCTGTGGTACACAGGCTGTCTGTATCAGAAAAGGGTATACAGGGGAGAAAGTCGGGTGCCATCAGGATGCAAATAAGAGCCCCGAGATACAGGAGGGAGAATGGAAGCTGAGGGAGAGAGAGTTCAGAAATGGAGAGCAAAGGGATCAGGAGTGTGTGGTTCGAGAAGAGGATGGGCTTAAGGAAAGTGTCCGTGGTGGCATGAGTGGAAAGATGCTGTAGAAAGATGGCCCAGACATGGTGGTGTGGGAAATGTGGGGAGATCCCTCACCCGGATCTTAGCCGCGGTGGATACTTTCAGATGTCGACCAGCTCTGTGATCTGTACAGGGTAGAACTCCTTAAAACCTTCAGAGGTGCAGTTAGGTCCAGAGAAGGAAGTAGTGAGGAGAAATGTGTCGATGACTGAGTCTCCTACAAGGCCTGGTAGATGAGAGCAGTTCAAGTGGCGACTGAAAGTGATGATAAGGTGGAAACCGGAAACTCGGGGGTTGGGGGAAGCAGAACTCTGGCTGCACAAGGGATACTGCGTTCTTTAAAACGAAAACAGGAAAAAGGAACGGAGGGTGTGCCTGGCTCATGATCTTTCTTTTTAGAGTTACTTGTTTAATGGCTAATGAAGGAGAAAGGCTGCTTGCAGGTGAGTTGCCAAAGTGAATAAACATGAGTTACGTTAAGAAATTAGCAGAAGATGAATTTCAAGCGACTTTCTGGAAAACAGATGATAAGATCCACCGAACTGTGAAGTAGCGCCCTCCGTGGCGGGGGAGGAGCACTAGCATCGGTTAGACATTTAAAACAAGGCCAGCTAAAGCGGTTGATTAGGATCTTAGCTGGAAGGGAAGGATTCCGACCTGTAAGGGATGAGGCAGCTGTCGTCTGGTGACTCTCACAGTTCACATGCTTGGCGTTCAAAGTTGTGGGGAAATCTTTGAGCGTCCTCAGCGGCACACTGAAGACCTTGTGACTCAGTCACTCCTGTAGTTTCTGGGGCTCCGCCAGCTGCAGAATTCTGAGCAGATGTGGCAAGACAGCTAAAGCCACCTTTCAGATTTGCATCCTCTTGTCTCTCACTTTGGTTTTATCCTTGGAGGATTCTGAGCATATTTTTAAAGAGTAAGTTTGGTGATGGTAGAATTGAAAAAAAAAAGAAGAAGAAAGAGAAATTCTGTTAAAAGGGAGAGAGCTCCTTAGTTTCTAATTTATTTTAAGAGAAGAATTGTGAATGTCCACATTTAAGTTCTATAGACAACGCCTTTACTTGACCTTTCTAAAATCGTGCCCAACCAGAACAATTGTCAACTAATTGTGCATTCAAACATTCCATCTAGTGAGCCAGTAATTCTGGAGCATTTTTTCCTGCCGTCTATGCCTGGGCCTGGGCTACTTGCTAGCAGGATGAAACCTAACCTTGACAAGGCTTCCATCTGAGGAGAAAGCGTGTGGAAGGTCAGGTAGGTTGTGCTGGAGAGAAGTGCTCCCCTGATGAGGGATGACCACCATCTGTCGGCTCTGAAGCTCTCCTCTAAGATAATTGGGGGAAAGACAGGTGTGGATCAAAGTTGAAAACACTGCCTTTGAATGATTTTGTCAACGTTTGGCTTACTTAATTTGCATAAGACACTAGCCAATTGCTTTGAGCTAACTCCCTGAGACTTGTATTTTAATTGCTTGTTGCCTATAGAGGTATGTTGGAACCCTGGTCAGGACGTGTACTTGGCATCAGCCCTGGTTCTAATGTGGTATCAGCTGGTGACTTTGGACAGGTCACTTGACTAATCTAAATGACATTGGCAACTTTCCTGTGCTGCTTGCTTTGGTGGAAGCTGACTGAGAACAGGAGAGGAGCCTCCTGTCTCCCACTCAAGCACTTATTTCAAGTGTCCTCCAGGGCTCCCTGTCCTGGGGCAGGCTGTCCCCCGGCTCTGAAAAGGGACCGATGTCAGCAGCAAACAGCTAAGGTGTTGAAAGCACAGTATCCATCCTAAGGGATAGTTGCACAATAAGCCGTTTCCAACAGACTGTTGTCACCGTTTATCTCATGGCATAAAATAGCAATAGTGGGAATGACTAGGTAGGCGTTCACCCACAGGAAGCCACTCTGTGCCACCTGGAAATCTCTTGGGGCTTCCCCAGTCACGTCTGCTGGGTGTTTTATGTGCCCAGGTTGAAGATGCTTTGCTGTCTGTCTGCTACTTGCTACTTGTTCTTTTATATCTGCTTGCTTCATGCTTCATATAATCAATATCAAGAAACCCAAAACGTGGCTAGGACAGATCATACGGGAGATCACAAAAAGTGAGAGGAACTGCCTGTCATTTGTACATAACCCAAAGGAATGTCCTTATTAATGGAGAGAATAGAAATAACTAATGTGTTTTATTCTGAAACAAAAAAACACATAGATGGGAGATCTTTGTCCTACTAAAAGCCGTTTAACCCTTATATCCACTTAAGAACAGAAGCTTGGCCACATCAACTGATCCGTACTCGTTCTTTGCTTTCTCGTATTATTAATGTCCTCCTTCCACTGAGTTATTCCTACAGGTAATTATTCCTAATATTTTCTATTTTAATCCAAGCAACACCAGGAGGACCAGAGGGAGGAAAGCCATTTGAGCCCAGTCTGGAACAAAAGAGTATCGTAACAAAGCAGAACCAAGGCTGGCAGCTTCCTGGTACAGTCTGAAGTCTTGTCTCTTCTCCCAGCTGCTGTCCCTTCCCCTACTTGCCTTGATTACAGAACCTCCGCCCCCAAGATTCCATTTGTTTCTAGTTGGTCTAGATCTGCTAACTGTGCTCCTCAGAAATCATTCAATTGAGCCTCCAATGCTTCCGAGCCATCACATCCAGCGACCACCTCATGACCAGCATCTCTTGTGGACCAGG
>NW_022196896.1:129397415-129436642 GCF_008632895.1 Mastomys coucha
CCCAGTGCTTCCGAGCCATCACATCCAGCGACCACCTCATGACCAGCATCTCTTGTGGACCAGGAGCCCAGTGTTTCCGAGCCATCACATCCAGCGGCCACCTCATGACCAGCATCTCTTGTGGACCAGGAGCCTCCAGTGCTTCCGAGCTATCACATCTAGCGACCACCTCATGACTAGCATCTCTTGTGGACCAGGAGCCCAGTGCTTCCGAGCCACCACATCCAGCGACCACCTCATGACCAGCATCTCTTGTGGACCAGGAGCCTAGTGCTTCCGAGCCATCACATCCAGCGGCCACCTCATGACCAGCATCTCTTGTGGACCAGGAGCCCATCTCTTGACAGACTTCACGTGTCATCCGGAAAATCTGTTTTCTCGCTTCCCTTGTAACCCTCTAACTATTTCTTAGTTTCTCTGATGGCTCCCCATTCCTTCCTAGCCCCTCTTTGGAATCAGCTTTTCGACATCTGTAGGCTATTCCATCCTGGCTCCTCTCTGTCCATGTTACTTCTAGCTCTGGCCCCTCTTCTGATGCAAATCCAAGATGGATACCCAGGTGCCTTGTGGCATCTCCAATGCCCTCCCATCCCTTATGCTTCATGCATCCAGTACTCAGGGCAAACTTCTAGGAGTGTTCCTTGAGGGTTCTGTCTCCATGTCCCACACATCAAATCTTACCACTTTACACCAATATCAGAACTACTGTCTTTCCCGTTCATCTGAGCCCCTGTCCTCTCCCATCTGAACTAGGACAAATAGCTCTAATACACCATTTGACTCCAAATCTAGGTTCCATCAGTGACTTTTCAGATCCAGCCAATTCTCATTCAGCGTCGCACAATATGTTCCCATCACACCTATTATACTGTATGAAGTCTACATCATGGCCAACACATTGCTTGTATGATCTGGTCCTCAGGCTTCTCTCGTGTTTCTCCCTCTCTCTAGTGTATCTCTTAGGTCTTTGAGGATGTTTGCAGAATGGGCGTTCCCCTGAGCCTCTTATCTACAGTCGTCCTCGCTCCCTGATGTCTTACCAGAATCCCTCAACCTTTTTTCTCTAGAGCATATGTTAATATGTAGCGTTACATTTTCAGTGATTGGTTCTTGCTTTTCTCTATCTCCTAAGTTACGCTCCCTGAAGACAAGCTTTCAAAGTGTGTTATTGTGTATAGTTTACACAGTTTACAATTCTCCGTGTCTCTGTCTCACTTCCGATGGGTGAGGAAAAACAGTCTTCCTGATGGAGCCAGGCGATGCTGCTCTGCTGCCCGACTCCAGTGCACTGACATTTGTCATTGTGGTGACCCTGGGTAGCAGAGTGATTGGAGGCTGAGTCTTCACCCCTGCCCCCAGGGTTATTTCTCCCCAAGAAGTTCTAGATATTTCAGCATTGCAAACAGTACAAAAGAAACTGGCCAACTTCGATGGACTTTAGAACTGGCTTTTTGGTAACACTATTTTTTAAAATCTGGGCTCTTTCATCATTTCCCTTCCTAAAATAGTTGTGTCAGGACAGGGACTGTAGAATCAAGCATTTAGGTTAGACATGGAAGAGAGTGAAAGACAGACAGAGAGTTAGCTAGCTTGGGCTTGGGCCCCAGCATACAGAAACAGAATCAAAACATTGAGGCCAGACTGGTAAGATGCAGGGCAGTGGATAATAACAAAGAAGAGATGGACTTCACCGTGGGAGCTCTCAGATCTTTCTTTTGGTGCAGTGACCACAAGTGATGATTTAAGAATTTATTAAGGGGCTGGAGAGATGCTTCAGCAGTTGAGAGTACTGACTGCTCTTCCAGAGGTCCTGAGTTCAATTCCCAGCAACCACATGGTGGCTCACTACCATCTGTAATTGGATCTGATGCCCTCTTCTGGTGTGTCTGAAGACAGCTCCAGTGTACTCATATACATAAAATAAATAAATCTTAAAAAGAAAAAGAATTTATTAAGGACCCACAAATGCCAGCTTCAGTGCCAAGCACTTGGAGTGGGTAGCCCAGGGTCCTTCTGGTCCTCCGTGGCTCTGCGTGCACATGGCATGGGGGATAAATGACGATGGTGAAAGCTGGGTGAGGCCAAGGGTCAAAAGAGGGGGCCGTAAAAGGAAGGCATGGCTGTCTTCTCGAAACGGAAGAACTTCTGTATTATTTCATCATTTATCGAAGATATCATCAATAGGATGCTCCCCTATCCCCTACCATTTTTCTCCCTACTTTTCACATGGCTGGTGGAATGGGAAGTATGAAGCCAATTAAATAGACAGGTTATTTCCCATAGTATTTGAACATTTTATACAAGGCATTTCAGATATGTAAATATGTATGTATATATATATATATATAATTTTTATTGATGGTTTGTGAATTCCACATCATGCACCCCAACCCACTCATTTTCCAGTCCTTCCATATTTGCCTTCCACCCTTGTAAGTCCCACTCCGCAAAAGAAAGTAAAAAATAAAAATTCAGTAAAACAAAACAAACAAAACCAAACAAGCAAACTCGCTGTGGAAGCTGCACTGTGTGATGGTGTGTCTGTGTCATGGTGTGTCTGTGTCATGGTGTGTCACACAGTATATACCCTTTTGCCCAGACAGCTTTACCTTGTAAAGGTTCATTTGCAGTGAGTCATTGGTCTGGTTCGAGACCTCTGGCTTCTGTGACGCCATCAACACTGGATACTCTCTGGGACTCCTTCCAGATGTCCTGCTGTTGCTCAGAGTCATGGAGATCCTGCAGGTTTGATTCTGCAGGACTGGCCCCTTCATGTGCTCCATTAGCTCATACATGGGGTTGATCTTGGGGTAGGCCAACTCAAAGCTCTGGATCTGGGTCTGAGTCATAGTTGAGTTGGTCAGCCTGCCAGCTGTCCTGCACCTACACCACCAGCTCTCCCTGTTGCCTAGGTGAGGGGCAAGGCCAGCTCTCCCTGTGCTGCAGCCTAGGAGGATCAGGGCATAGGAGGATCAGGGTATACAGGGCATAGGAGGATCAGGGTATACAGGGCATAGGAGGATCAGGGTATACAGGGCTTGCTAATATGTACAAACATCTAGAAATGCTCTTATCACCTGTGATCCTCACCCCTCAAAACTGACATAAAATCAGTGTGTGTCCCAAGTAAATCAACTGCAGCTGTTTTTAAATAGCAGATTGTATCCCAAAATATCCTCAGGAACCAGGGGAAGAACTGCATGCATGCCTGTTTATGGATTACCCTGATGGAGCCTGGCACCTGCAAAGTAGAGCCATGGAGAGACACCGTCAGTGGTGGCTGGGACACCGTGGCATGCTAAATGAAAGGATGACACTTGGGAGCTTTAGTGTGAGCGGCAGCTCAGAGATGCCAGCTCGGCCACATACAGAGAAGTCCTGCTTCCTTTGGCTAGAACTTCTGCTGAGAATGTTCTTTTGTTGTTGTTATTTTAGACTTGTTTATTTTACTTATGTGAACATTGTATGTGACTGACAATGTACTAACTCTTGGTCAAGAGGATCTCTGTCAGCTTTGGTAGGCTTGTGTAAGACCCTTAGTTAACCTGTAAGCTCTACCCACCCAGGGACCGGGTAACTTCCTGGAATGTTGGGAGTTGTATTTCTTGGGAAATAACAAAGGCTCATGGGAAAATATGGAGCCTTGTAGGGGGCGGGGGTGAGGGGGTAGGGGAACGGTGGTCCTAACCAAACCCCATCCTGGTTATTATTTAATTAAAGGTTGCTTAGAATTTGGCTCAAGTGGTGGCTCAAGCTGTTTTTCTCCAGCGCATTTCAGGATTAAAAGTTCATATTAAAATGTAACTACTGGGCTGGCGAGATGGCTCAGTGGGTAAGAGCACTGACTGCTCTTCCGAAGGTCCTGAGTTCAGATCCCAGCAACCACATGGTGGCTCACAACCACCCTTAATAAGATCTGACGCCCTCTTCTGGTACATCTGAAGATAGCTACAGTGAATTATGCTGGAGAGAGCAGGTCCGGAGAGAGCAGGACCAGAGCGAGTGGGGCCCGGCAGAGGTCCTGAGTTCAATTCCCAGCAGCCACACACATGATAGCTCATGGCCATCTGTACAGCTACAGTGTACTCATACACATAAAATAAATAAAAATAAATCTTAAAAAAAAATGTAACTACTAACAGAAAGCTCGCAACCGTCAGTGTCGGTAGAACATCACCCAGACTTGCTCTAATCCTACCACTGTTTGTAGTACTAGTCAAGTGGTGTGTACTGCTTTCAATCTGAAGCAAACAACTTCTTGTGCATTTCTCATAGTGTACTGCCTCACGGCATTTCGCTTGTCTTTCATTCTTGATTTTAGTTAATAATATATAACTAGTTTCTCTGGCTTCTATAGGTTCTTGTGCACAGAGGAGCTTGTTGTTGTTGTGGTGGTGGTGGTGGTTTTGTCTTATTTTGAAGGTGGGACTTGTAGACCCAGGCTGGCCTCTACTCTCCAGGTCTGGAATCAGTACCTTAAGCTCTTGATCTTCCTGTCTTCACCTTCCGAGTGCCAAGGCTATGGGCATGCGCCAACACACTTACTTAATCTATAAACCAACAACAACCGAGCTGCGTCCCCAGCCCACAGTGAGGATTTTTAAAATGCTTGTTGAATGTAAAATGCTACAAAACAACAGTCACCAAATTGAAAAATGTCAGAAGTTCTGCTCCTTCCGCTTCTCTACTTGGAGAGTGCTAGACGTCTGATGAGGTGGAGACCTTCTTGGCTCATGCCAAGGTCACCCTCCACAGGTAGCTGTGAAGCCAGAGAAGCCTGACTCCAAGCATGAGGCTGTTAATGAGGCTTGTACAAGGTGATGTTGACCATTCACCCAAAGCCACCATGGAGTCTAGCTAATAAGCACAATGTGAGAGATCAAGAGTTTTCATACAGGGAGAACTTATGGGAAAAAGATTCCCCTAAAAATAAAAGAAATGACTATTTCTTAGATAGAGGTAACCTGGTTGTTTGGATGTGGCAGGGAGCTCTGGTCAACCCTGGGGAGCCAGACTTGACTCATCCATGTCAACCACCAAAGACCTCCCCAGCTTCCAAGGCACACATCTTCTGTCTGCTGCTCTCCTTCTTACAGAGGCAGAAAGTCAGAGGAAGGATAGAGTTTAAAGAATTTCTAAAATGGAGAGCCTAGAGTAGAGCAGCTATAGAACCCAGGGATGACACCACCCACCACGGGCCAGGCCCTCCCCACCACCTGCCATGGGCCAGGCCCTCCCCACCACCCACCATGGGCCAGGACCTCCCCCACTGATCACTAACTGAGACGATGTCTCACAGCTGGATCTTATGGAGGCATTTCCTCAACTGGGGCTTCTTCCTCTCTGATGACTCTAGCTTCCATCAAGTTGACACATAAAATCGGCCAGTACACATGCCTATGTGTGAACTGTCATGGAATATAAGGAACTGATCTTGAAACGTTGACACTCAGAAGGTCCTCCAGAGTGGCCTATGTCTCTCCACCACCAGTCAGCTGGTTAATGCTTAGATATGTACAACGTTGGTCCTCCGGTGTAGCATGTGTCTCTACACTGTCAGCCAGGAGGTTGATGCTTAGATATATACAACACTGGGCTAGTGAGATGCTCAGTGGGTATGTGCTTTTACACTAGCCTGATGGCCTCAACTTGACCCCAGGAACATACAGTGGAAGGAGAGAGGTGACTTCCAAAAGTTGTTTTCTGACCTCCACACATGTGCCTACCTACATTTACAAACACACACACACACACACACACACACACACACACACACACAGAGGGGGAGAATACATACAAACACACCAACAATACAAACCCTTATGTGTACAATTTTACCATTATTTATCTTTTAATTGGGTGCCAACAATAAGCAAACTATACAAAAATTTCGATGTCTGCCTGTAGGGATATGCAGGGAAATGGTTCATACAGGAATGGCATGCTCTCAAGCTGAGAAAGACTTCATTCTTCTGCCTTTATCTGAGAGTGAGGGCAGCGGCCTACTTTTTCTTTTGGGTCTTTCATCCCTCAGCCCACCAGCCCAGCCTTCCATTCCTCCCTTATTTGTGCTCTCAGACTTGAGCAATTGCTCCCCCTCCTGCGTTCCTGAACTATGTGCTTGAACCCTGCTTTGAATAGCGCTGAGCTTGCCCCCTGGGTTTCATAGCTAAACCCTAATGCTCCCTACTGATCCTCATTTGTATCCAGCACTCTGTGCACATAAAGGTCTGTATTATGGCTGTGCGTGTATTCTTCTCCCCCAGTTTTGTTTGTGTGTGGGTGTGGTGCGGGCTAGCTTCTTTTACCCTAATTAGTGAAAGTAAGATGGTAACATGGGAGCTCTGATCTTGTATCAATGTGCGTTTGCTAGAGTATCTACTTGTATCAATGTGTGTCTCCTGGAGTAGTTTTCTTCTAGTTATAGGTCTCTGTGCTGGATACAAGCGAGCATCAGCTGGGCCTGGTAGTGTTTGAAACAGAAAGTCTTTGATTTCTTTCCAGAGTTTACCTTGACTCTCACCCCTTATTTTTCCCTCTCCTCACACTAGTCAGAAAGGCTAGTTTGGAAGGTCAGGAAAGCCCTTCGCCTCCCAGCCTCAAGGAGAGGAGCTTGTTTCTGAGGACTAGAACCTCTTCCCCACACAGGGAAGTGTCTGCAAAGGCATTTGCTTCGCATCTGGGCGCCAGCTGCCATCTTTATGGTGGCCTCCGCGCGCGCGCTCTCTCTCTAGTCACATATGAATGGCTGTTCAAATACAAACTCAAAAGCTCCCTGAGATTATGCCCCACCCTAAAGCCATTAACCCTTCGAAGGCAGAGGGCATCTCTTTAAAAAAAAAAGAAAGAAATGAAAAACTTTTCTATCCACATCATCTTTCTCAATCATTTGATAGATACTCAACATATATTTAAAGACTTGAAAAAAGTTGTTGACTATAGAAGACGATTTCTACCTTAAGAGACGCAGGACCTCGCTCTGTACGAGGCACGGGCCCACATTATTACTCCCCGTGCTCTAGAGAAGGAAACTGAGATTGAGGAGACTAGGTGTTCAGTTCCTGGAACTACTTATTGTTTTCCATTGAGAACTTTGAAGAAAGACAAGCCAACTTCATTTTGTTTCCTTTAAAAACATTATATTTTATGTGTATGAGTGTCTTGCCTGCATATATATCTAGGTACCATGCAGATGGCAGATGCTCATGGAACCCATAAGAGAGCCTGGATCTCCTGGGACTGAAGTTATAGACGGTTCTGAGCTGCCAGGTTTGTGCTGGGAACTGAACCTGGGTCCTCTGAAAGGGCACCCAGTGCTCTAACCATTGTGCTACCTCTTCAGCCTCATGTTTCCTTTTTACTGACCATCCGTTGGTTGCAGGTCTTTGTGAAGAACAGTGTAACATTTTTGATTTTTGCATATAGTATGTGATAAAGAATTTGGGGTCATTAGCTTTTCCATCTCCTTTATTTTTCATATGTGGACATTTTGAGTTTTCTTTGCCAGCCCTTTCCAAGTATAAAATGCATCTTTGTAAACGTGAGCTCATCCTCCAAGTGTGAAGTTCTAGAACCTGTGGCTCCAGCTCTTTGCTTTGCATTGCTTTCCCACCCTCTCTTTCCGCCAGGTAGACTCTTCCTAGAGTCTACCAATCACTATTCTATACTTTGGTGCTGTACAATCAGCCTGTTCATTTTTCAGCTCTCTCAGGGATCTCAGGTCTTTGCCTTTCTGTGCGTGTCTTGATTTAGTTAACACATGCCCTCCAGTTCCAACCACATTACCCTTTCCTGACTTAACAGGACTCTAGTAAGTATACATACTATATTGAAAAATCCACTCATCAACTGACACCAACGCTAGTCCCATATTTTGGCTATTATGAATTGTTTTATAACGAATGTTGGAATGCAGGTGTCTCTTGGAACAGTCCTTTGGATCTGTACCTAGGAGGTCCCGTACTACATCACCAGGCTTGTCTCCTGCAAGCAGAGCTGACCCAGGCTCAGGAGCCCATTATGTGGGGTATTTTATCTTTGGGCATAAGAAACATGACAGCTCCAGTGTACTTGTGTGAACATTTTGCCTGTCACTGTAAAGTCTGACCTGTCACCTCCCACAGTGGCTGCAAGAGGAAACAATCTTTGTGTTGAATGGGCATGGAGCAGGCAATGGCTTTCCCTCAGAGCTTAGGTCACTACATAATGCACAGAGTTTAATTGATGCCTGATCAAACTCACATCTCATTGGAATGTGGAAATTAAAGTTCTCTGCAGTGAACTTGGAGGGATTTTGTCAACATCAGATAATGTTCCTCTGCAATAATTACTGAGTTTAATCTCATATAAGCCTGACGACAGGCATTTCTCCTGACATGGGGGGATTGGCTTGTGTCTGGTCAGTGAGGGACAGCGTCTACCATGGAATGAAGAAGAAATTGGGAGGGGTGAACCCAGGATAGGAAGGGCTGAGTTAGGCACTGATGCTGCTGGGTAAAGCCTATAGGACTAGCACAGCTATGGTCCTGTGCTATTCAAAATCTCAGAGCCATTTTGGATACCTACACAAATCATACATATATACATATACATACATGTACATGCATATACTATACACACACACACATATATATATATGCACACTACATACACCAGAATATATCTCCTACACTACAACATACACATGCCATACACATACATAGACACACACACAAACTACAGTATACACTTTTTTTAAAAAAAGATTTATTTATTATTATATGTAAGTACACTGTAGCTGTCTTCAGATGCACCAGAAGAGGACATCAGATCTCATTAGAGATGGTTGTGAGCCACCATGTGATTGTTGGGATTTGAACTCAGGACCTCTGGAAGAGCAGTCAGTGCTCTTAACCACTGAGCCATCTCTCTAGCCCCCACATTTACTTTTTAATGAAGGCTTTTAGGAGGGTAGTTTAATAACATTTGCCTTGCAAGAGTGAAGATCTGATTTTGGTCCTCAGAACCCACATGAAATACTGAGTGTAGAGGCATGCATTTGTGACCTTGTTGCTGGGGATGGGGAGACGGATGGATTTCCAGGATTCATTGGTCAAAAAGCACAGCAGAATCACTGAGTTCAAGGCCAATGAGAGGCCCTGACTCTAAGAAAGTGGATGGCCTTTCGGAGGAGACACACAGAAGGTTCTCCTCTAGACTTCTCACATGTGCGCACACATCCACACACTGGCACACATATATGCACGCTGCATACATATATCCACTTACAAACACATAGACACGTGTTGTTCCCATTTTCAACA
The DNA here is from genome assembly GCF_008632895.1 of Mastomys coucha. Lineage (NCBI taxonomy): Eukaryota > Metazoa > Chordata > Mammalia > Rodentia > Muridae > Mastomys > Mastomys coucha. The sequence continues at coordinate 129,406,718 of NW_022196896.1, forward strand.
GTGTTTCCCTTCTTAAAAACAAAATATTTTTGTCCTTCCGATACCAATCTAGAAATACTTCAGCCAAATCTCCATTGGCCATAACAAATAGGGTGAAGCAGTCCGTGGCCGAGCCTGAAAGTCATTTCAGACTGATGGGGTAGAAGTCCCTGTCCTCAATGAAGCAGCACTAGGAAGTCACCTACCTTGCGGCTGACAGCTCACAGTGACGCCCACATGGGTCACCTGCTCCAGCTGGCTTCTCTGTCGCTGCCATGCTGTGATACCACGATAAACAGCAACATGGGGAGGGAAGGGTTAATTTCATCTTCCAGTTTCAGGTCACAGTTCATCATGGAGAAAAGTCAGGGCAGGAACTCAGGGCAGGAACCTGGATGCAGAAACTGAAGCAAAGACCATGGGAGTAAAAGCACTTACTGGCTTGCTTAGCACAGCTCACTCGGCCTGCTATTTTACAGAGCACAGGACCATCTGCTCGGGGTTGGCACCACCCACAGTTGGCTGGGCCCTTGCACATAAGTCATTAATCAAGAAAATGCCCCCATATCCCATAGCTTGTCTATGGGCTAATCAGATGGAGGCATTTTCTCGGTTGAGGGCTTTGTCTTTATAGCTTTATAGTTGAAAAAAAAATTAAACCAACACCAAACCCAACAAAAAACCCAAAAGAACAAATGAAAAACTCCCCAAAACAAACAAACAAAAAAACCTCAATCAGCATAGCCACAAAACCAAACCAAAACTGAAATAGAACAACAGAAGACCTGGGAGTGGGAAGGGGGTGGAGGAGTGGGAACTCTTAGTGCGGGAGGTGAGGAGAGGGTGGGATGCCGATGCTGAGCATGACTGTAATGTATACAATGTATCAAACTGTCAAATAACACACTGATTACACTGATTAAAACAACAAAACCCCATAACAAACCCATCTTAGGAGTTAGAGATGCTGAGGACCAGTGTAGGACGTGCTTCACCTCCACTCCCACCCCTAGCCCCCACCCCCTCCTGCTATTTGAATTCTGGTAGGACCTGGATTTCAGTGGATATTCTCTTGTTCTCTTCTGCTTCTACCACTGAGAGCATGCAAGGAGCCCGACAAGTTGATGAGAGATCTCCTCTCATCTTCCTGTAGCATCCAAAATTTAAATGCTGGAAATTGGTCCCTAAAAGGAGGTGGGGATTTACTACAAGGATCTTACAACATGATACCACCATTCTCAGAAGGGCCTGATGCACTTAGCCCAGGACTGGGTTAGTTGTCACAAAGGCAGATGGTTAGAAAGGAAGACTACCATGTGTGTGAACCCCTCTAGGCTTCTTTACCGTGTTAACATTCCGACAGTGATCTCACAGGATGACACTGGTGCCAGGGTTTTGAGACTGCCTGGCCATCAAAATTAGGGATTAAATTAACCTCTTTGCTTCCTAAGTTACTCGGCCTCTGATATTTTGTTTGAGTAGCACTCCAGAGACTACGACAAGGAGGATCGTATAGTATAGGAAGGAAGGACATCCGGGTGGCCACGATCTTCTCGACTATCACTGGACAACTCTGGATGCCTTTCTCTGCCCTTTAGAACTGACACGGTGCTGTATGCTTGCCACTTAGAGTGTGCATGCTCAGTGTTGTAAGGAACCCAAGGCCTGGGACGTGCCTTCCACAGCTTTGCTATTCCTTTTCTTCAAAGGTTAGCATAGAATCTGAGAGAACAGCAAAGGACTGTGAAGGACACAGTCTTGCCATGGAGAGAACAATCAGGACGCAGACGAAGAGAGAGATAAGTGCACAGTGCAGACAGTCATCAGAGGAGCACCCAGGGCTGGGACAGCCTGAAGACCTCAAGGACCATCCTGGCTAGCTTAAAGTCAACTTGACACAAGCTAGCATCACTTCTGAAGAGGAACCTCAGCTGAGAAAATGCCTCCATAAGATCCCACTGTAAGTAAGGTGTGTTCTTAATTAGACATTGATGGGAGGGCCCAGCCCATTATGAGTGGTGCCATTTCTGGACTGGCAGCTCTGAGGTTTATAAGAAAGCAGCCTGAGCAAGCCATGATGAGCAAACCAGTAAGCAGCATCCCTCGATGGCCTCTGCATCAGCTCCTGCCTCCAGGTTCCTGCCCTGCTTGAGTTCCTGTCCTGACTTCCTTTAATGATGAACAGTATCTTAATTAGGGTTTCACTAAAAGCAAGTTGGGGAGGTTTATTTCGCTCATACTTTCACATTGCTGTCTGAGACTGCTGGACGTCAGGACAGGAACTCAAGCTGGGCAGGAAGTGAAGCAAAGCCATGGAGGGGTGCTGCTCACTGGCTTGCTCCACCTGCTCCTTTCTAATAGAACCCAGGACCACCAGCCCAGGGATGGCACCACCCACAATGGGATGGGCCATCCCCACTATAAATCACTAATTAAGGAAATGCTCTACATGCTTGCTCACAGCCCGATATTATGGACACATTTTCTCAACTGAGGTTCCCTCCTCTCAGAAGACTTTAGCTTGTGTCAAGCTGACATCAAACTATACAGAATAATGATGTGATGTGGAAGTATAAGTATAAATAAGCCCTTTCCTCCCCAAATTGCGTTTGGTCATGTTTTTCATCACAGCAATAGCTACCATAACTAGGACAGAGACAAAGTGACTTAACCTAGCCTCAGAGAATATTCCAGACCTGAGCAGAGGTAAGAACAAAGGACAGACCTTTCATTTTGCAACAAAGGTGTCAGTCCGGACCAGGGGGTTCTTTAATTGCGGACTGCATTCCTGAGACAGAGGGAGGACCTTCTTTACTAGTGCACATGATCTTCTGTGACCTTTTCAGAAGACTGGTGTCCAGTCTTCAGGGTCACAGAGCAGCTGAGGTGGCAGAACGCTAGGGCGTAATCTGTGTAGCTATGAGCTTCGAGCACTTCTCCTTTGTCCTGTAGCGCTTGCTCACAGCTCCTGACCCCTTTGAAGTTCGCCCAAGCACAGGTGTGCTGCGTCCTGATGACAAACACCGGGAGCTGCTGGTGAGACTTTTTGAATCCTGGAGCTTCTGCAGCTGCTCGCAGCCTTCAAAGAGCTGAAGGGAGCTGCAGGGGCGGGAGGGCCTCTGACTTCAGAGGTCTGGGGGGAGGCGTACTTCCCAATCTCTCTCGCTCTCACCCCCCTTCAGAACCAGGGTGTTCTGGCCCCTTTCAGAGGAGACCTGGGCTCCCTCCTGTTCCCACTGCCCTGGCAGTGCTAAATGTCGACAAGAGGTCCTGGCTGCTTTCAGCTAAGCATTAGTCTTAATGGGTTTGGCAGGATTTTAAAATAATCAAAACAAAGCAGGTTAAAAGGTTCCAGGAGGGAGGGATGTGGTGACTGCCTGAGCTTAGACCACAGCCTAGACCGAGAACAGCTCCAAGGCCTGATGCCAAGGGTCTGGGCTGAATGGAAACTGCGGTGACTTTATCAGAGAAATTAGTACATGATTAGAGCTGAAAAGAGTCACAAGTCCTAACTCATATTTAGCCTTCCCAGGATCAGGTGTCCCACGTGGCGCTCAATTGCTCCTTTTCACTCAGGCAGCCCGAAGACTGAAAGGGATGCGGGTCGCTCCCCACCAAGTGAGCTAGGGCTGATCCTTCTGTTTGACTTGGTGGAGGGTAAACTCTTCCCTCCTGATTTCAGTACCTAAGACAAGCGCTGCAACCGAGAACCCATCTTGGATCAGGTTGGGTGCCACATTTTTGGTATAGCTGTACTATGGGCCAAAGAGCTCTGCAGGTAAAAGCTGGGGATGCAGGGCGTTCATTGTTGTGATCATAAAAAGAGAAAGAGCTATAAGAATATGTCCTGGCGGGGTGTGGGGGAAGGGGGTGCCTCAGCAGGCCCGTGCGGAGGCATCCCTCCCCTCTGAGGGACCAGACACACACCGGTACAGTATAGAATAGAGTTTATTTAGGGCATGGGGAAGGGAGTTAAGAGGGTAGCAGAGGCAGAGAAAGGCAGAGAGAAGGAGAGTAGAGAAGTAGGGGCCAGCCATGACCACGTGGAGAGAGGGGGAAGGGAAAGGGGAGAGGGGGGGAACAAAGGGGCAAGAGGCAAGGTAGAGAAGCAGGAATAAGAGAGAGAGGAGGGGGCAAGCAGCCCCTTTTATAGGGCCAGGCCTACCTGGCCGTTACCAGGTAACCATGGGGAGGAGCATACCTGGTTGCTGCCAGGTATCTGTGAGGGTGGAGTGAATGCTAGCATTCATTGTCTCTGTAACTCGCCCCCTCCCTCCCCCTTGTGGTCCATTGTTATATTTCAGGCACAGGAACCCAAGGCGATAGCTTTCATGGTGAATGGCGGGTACCTGGCAATAGACTGGAGTGGCGGTCACCACAGCTCGCTGCATTCGTTCTCACCTCTGACCAAGTCTCCCCTGTGTCCAGGTATCTGTATCTCCCAACCCAGTTCTCTGTCAAGCGAGGGCCGGCGGACAGGCCTTCTGAGACAGGTCGTGAGTGGGTACAGAGACGTTCACCAGACACCAAGCTCCCAGCTGTCGGCAGGATTAGGACCTGGCCAGAGCCAGCCCTGTGCCCTGCTCTCTCTTGGAAGTGAGACTGCCTCAGTTTTCTTCACCCACAGACTCAAGTGAAGCATAGGATGGATGCTTGAGAAATAGCTAACTCCAGAAGCCTGGGAAACATTGCAGCTAGGCGTGGACCTAGAACATGAAAATCTTTGGAGAGCAATATAATTTCTGTCTCACATTCTTAGTATATTTGTTTCTCCTGCAGCCTCTCTCTGGCTCTTCTCTTATCACTGTATGTCTGTTTTGTTTGTTTGGGTTTTTGTTTTGTGTTTTTAATCTCACCACACTTGGCTCTTTCTTCACAGTCAGGTCAGAAGATGGCCGCCACTCACCTTCCAACTTTGTAAAGCCAGAAGTCCAGGCCCACAGGGGAGCTTATGCTAACAGCAGCTGCAAATTCACAGAAAGGAGTCCGATCCATTTGGATTAGGTCAGAGGATGTTAAAAGGTTTCAAAGGGAAGGCTGTGGTGAGTGTCATGAGTTCTAATCTCAGCACAGGACTAGCAGCCAGTACTCAGAACAGATCCAAGACTATGGTCATGGATGGGGAAGGGTACGTCTGTGTACAAAGAAGGCCAAAGAACATTAGTATGGCCACCAGGGCCTATATTTCCCAAAGATTAGAGTTTAAAGGTTCCTGTGTGTGTGTGCATGCGAACAGCAGAATCTTAGAGTTAAACAGAGAACCCTCCAAGTATTTATCATATCATATACAGAAAAGAAATTTAGATCTACCGTTTATCAAGACATTTCTTCTCTTAAAGGAACCTTCCCCGCTGTGTACTTCAGCTGAGCTCCTCATTAGCATAGCCCTCCTGAATTGGGGGGTTCAGTCACAGATTCTCTAATCATGCTTGGTCTTCCCAGGATGGAGAGGCTGATGTATGCTGGGGAGCCCTTCGTGGATTTACATTCCCTTTAATATGCATCCGCACAGATGGTTACCGGGTTGTCTCCCTTCCATAAGTCTTCTTTCATCAAGGGCTGATCAAAATTTAGTGCGAGCAGGTTTAAAGGGACAAGCTTTTAGGCTTGGAAATGTGCATATAAATAAAAACGTTGCTGTAGCGGCTCCATTGTTAATGAAAGAAAAATGATCCATGTCCTCTTTCGGGATAACGGAGTCTCTGAATATATTTATTTCAAGATTTAGGTGCTGGGGGAACTGGCCACAAATCACAGAGCAACCATTAATGAGCCTCTGTCCCTACCTGTTAGGCTTATTAACTGCCTGTTACCTGCAGCTCTATGTCCCACTTGGGGAAAAAGAATGGATTCTTCAGCCCGGCAAAGGCTGAAAAAAAAAATACAGAAGTTAATCAAAAGCATAAGGGAGGAGGGCCTAGAGATGCACCCAGATGTGCTGCCTGAGCTCACTAAGGAAGATCTGATGCACCCAGATGTGCTGCCTGAGCTCACTAAGGAAGATCTGATTTGAAATTTAGCTAATTACCTCTGTGTCTCCTCATCCAGTGTCCTTCTGCTCTGTCTTCAAGGAACCCGTGTGTTAACTGGTGATCATATTCCATATACCCAAGCTAGGTTTATTTGGGTTTAGAGCAGTGTTGTGTGAGTAAGAGCTAACCAACAAAAGCCACCACAGTGTGAGACCACAGGAAGCGGGCCTGTCAAGGAGACAGAGGTCCTTACGCTGGGCCCCAGCTGTACAGCAACACAGTGCTTGTCACCTTTAAAGAGTTTGAACTTGGTCATTTCTAAAGGTCACTAACGGAACGCACTCTTACACCTGTGAAGCAGAAGGGATGGAAGCTTCATGGGTCACTTAGCAAGGTCTAGGGCTTAGTTCACAGGGAGGGAGAGAGGGAGGGAGGGAGGGAGGGAGGAAGGAAGGGAGGAAGAAGCTACTCTTGGTGGGAAAATGGGTTGTCAGACTTCTAGGTCAGTGTGTGCATACAAAAGAGATGGTCTGCTCTGGAGTATGGAAGCCAGGGAAAGAGGCTAGTTAGCAATCACCAGCAGAAAGATGGGTGGATCTACATAGGCAGGTAGACAACACCAAGCCCAAAGTCCGAACCCATGGTCACGTTTCTCAAGGCAAATATTTCCCATAATCTTTTCAACAGCTTTTTATCCTTAAGGCAAGATTTTTTTTTTTTTATCAAAAGTAGCAAGCAGAACTTTTAAAGTCATTTGAAGGCAGATATAAAAAGTGGAAATGGAAAAGCCGTGGCTATATCATTAATTAAAGGGCTCATATCAAATTTAGAAATTGCTTAAATAAAAGAAGACAGAACTGCATCCCCATGACTCTGTATGTTAATTATAGCTATTTTTCCTTGTTCTTTTTTTCTGCCAACACTACAGCCATGCCTTATCTATCACTTGGTTCAGGCATCATCATCCATCTACTACTGTACCATAAACAGCATGCTGTGCACGCAGCCAATGATAACATCATTTAACCAGACACAAGGAGACAATTCCTCCACCTCATTCATCCCATCTCAGGCCAGCCAGGAAAGAATTCCTTACTGACCTAGTCAGGCAGATGTAACTTTATGATTTTCCTGGAGCAGAGAAGGCAAACCCAACAGCCTCACCATAGAACAGCCACTATGACAGGCTCCACAGATGCACTGTCACCTTGTGCCCAAAACAGCGCCTGGCACATGTAGACACTCAACTGCTGCATGCCAGCGCTATCACTAGCTCCGAATTTTAGTTCAGGAGATGGATGTTAAGTGTCCTGGAGAATTCTTCCTCACCAGCAGAAGGGATGTTTTGACAGCTGAGAAGAGCAAGATAATATGAAATCTCTCAGTGACCAGGAGCTCACTGCTGTGTCATCTCAGGCTCCTTATGGAACCGACCAATTTTCTCCCCTTTCTTCTCCAAACACACCGAGTATGAACAGCCTACCATCTGTTCAGCTTCATGATTCTTGTCCCTCTGCACCCACAATGTCTGTCATATGCCCATGTGCAAACCAAGAGCCAATTGTGTTTGTCTCTAACTCTCTTCTGTCCAGTTACTCTTCAAGGTGTTGTCACCAAATTTATTAATCTCGCTTAAACTGATGATAAATAGAAGTATGGAAAAATAAATTGAGTGCGCTAAAGGATCTCAATACAATCAAGTGCTTAAGAAACATACGTGTAGTTAGTGGGCAAAGCACCTGTGCACCGTGGGGATCGTGTGTGTGCACAGGAGAAATACATGTTAAACTTGAAAAAAACCAAAACCTGAAAATAAAGGCTTTGAATAGGTCAAACAAGAGGCTTAGCACAGACAGGATGGTAATAACTCCAACTGGCCAATACTTCCTCAGAGAATGCACACAAGAAACAGTGCCCGGATGTTGTTTGAAGTGTGTGGATCTTTTGGTTTTGTTTGTTTGTTTTGGAACATGCATTTATAATTTTTTCAGTTGACCAAAGACATTCGCTTCCCGATCGACATGTAGTTATATTGGGAAAAAAAATAAAATGAGCGTGCCCTATGAGTCAGCACAGAGAATCTGCAGGCAGCTCTGCAGTTAAGGCAGAGAGACTGGTGGTCGCACTCTTGGAAACCGTGCATCTTCCGAGCAGCAGGTGATGCAGCCCAATGGGATGCTCCTGAGACACCCTCAGGAGCAAGCCCAGCTTCTGATATGTAGCACTTGCTGGGTCATCCTCCCCTTTCCACCCCCCTCCTTCCTTCCTCCCCTCTCTTCTCCCTCTGTTCTCCTCTCCCTCCCTCCCTCCCTCCCTCCATGCTTTCTTCTCTTTTCCAAGTTTTTATCTTATTTTTGAAATTATAATATAATCATAACATTTCTCCTTTCCTTTTTCTCCTTCAAATCCTCCTATACCCCCCACATATATCATTTCTTCCACAAGGCCTCTTTTTTCACTAATTGTTATTGCATGCATATATATATATAATGTATATATGTATATATATTCTTAAATATATACTTCCTCAATACATTACTATATTACATATTTGTATGTTTACTGTCCCCCAGTTTGACTCAGATGTCTGTAGTTATTTGTGTAGCATTGGGGCTTTTTGAGGTCTTTTCTACACAGTTTGCAAGTTCACTGGCATCATCATTGCTCAGCCCACACTTGGGAAGTCATTTTAGGGGGACTTTATGGGTGTAGCTCCTGACATCACTAGGAGATTCAGTCTCACAGTGAACTCCCTGATCCTCTGGCTCTCACTGTTTTAACCCCTTCTTCAGCAGTGTTCCGTGAGCCTTAGGTGCAGGAGTGTGTTGTAGATCTGCTGGGACTGGACTCCACTACTCTGCATTTTGATTGGCTGTGGTTTTCTGTAGCAGTCTTCATCTGTTTCAAAAAGAGGTTTCCCTGATGAGGGGTGAAGACTGGATTTAAGAACAAGTGTTTATATATTGTTAGTGGTGGTTCAATAAGTTAGTGGTGCTGTGGGTTGTCCTGACACTGTTTTCTGATGTTAATTTTGCTTCCTGAAGAGGGGTTGTCTGCTGACCATCCATGGATCACATACTCAAGTGATTTCATGTGAATCCTTTCCCCATTTTAACTTGTCAATAAAGGCCAGAACCTGTGATTGGACAATGGGAGGTCTTTGAGAGTGAGGGCAGATAGAGAGGAAAGGAGAAGAGGAGGGGAGAGAAGGTAGAAGAGGAGGAGGAAGCCATGATGGAGCAGAATCAGGTGGCCAGGAGAAACTGCAAGTAACAGGGGTCTCATAGCTGGAGAAAAAGTTAGTGTTAGATCTGCCTAATCTAAGCTTAGAGCTTATAATTATAGTAACTTGATTGCATGTTTTTTTTTTATATGAGCTTATTGGGACTTGGAAATTCTAGCAACATAGTGGTTTTAGATTCTCTTCCAATATCCATGATTTTACTAGCACTGAGTAGTTACCAGGTTTCCAGTCATGGTTTCCCATTCATTGAGTGAGTCTTAAGTCCAATTAGAGACTCATTGGTTACTGCCACGGTATATGTGCCACTACTGCCTCTGTAGGATTGTGGTGTAGTGCTGGTCATTGATGTGGTTCATAGACTGTGGCTGGTAGGACTGTTGATCGCCTCCCTCTTCTGAAAGTTTGCTTTGTCACCTCTGCTATCATGAAACCTAGAGCCAAGAAGGGGAATTGCAGGTCAGTTACAGCTCAGGGGCCTCTGGACACTGTCTCTGAAATGCATTCAGCTATAGGGTCTTACTTTCCATCTCTGGGGGAAACTAAGAGCAACAGAAATAGGCTCTATGTGTTGGGAGTTTGCTAGACAGCCCTGGCCAACATCTCAAAGGAGGGTTTCTCGTGTCTGATACTAAGGTTTTGTTAGATGGCCTTTGGTTCTCAGAAGGAGATGAGAAAAGTTCATTAAAACTATGTAAAACTGTATATTTATATACAGGATTACATGTACTATAGGTTCTTTTTTAAGTTAAATACTTAATAGTGTGATTCCTTGTGACCTTTTCAGGCATCTTTATTGTTATCCTTATCCATCTTCCCATTTTTCAGTGTTCAGTTCCATTTTCCTCCCTAAAAAGCCCCTTTTTGCCAGTTTCTGCATCTCATCGCTGGTACCCTGGTATTTCCCTCTGGCCCCCACTTTCTGATGTAGTTACCCCCCTCTCACCCCCTAAGTAGCTCCCACTTCCCATTTCTCCAATCAGATATTTGTGCCCTATTATTCTTTGGTCCTAATTAACTTTTCTGGTTTCTGTAGTTACTACTCCAGGCTGTGTACTCATATCTGAAGATTTGGAGCTAGGAGCCTACCATAAGAAAGAACATGTGACATTTGTATTTCTGGGTCTGGATCACTTCACATGATTGGATCTTTTCTAGCTCCACCCACTTATCTACAAAGCCCGTGATTTCATCTTTCTTAACAGTTGAAAGGTATTCTGTAGTGTATCCATACCACATATCATTATTTACTCATCGATTGTGGGACATCTGGGTTTTTTTCTTCTCCTGGATAGTGTGCAGAGCAGGAATGAGCTTCACAGAGCAGGCTGTGGACTAGAGCGTCCAGCCCTTCCTCAATGCTGAAGAGACGACACCAGCCCTTCATGTGTGGAGCCGGTCGTATGGAAGATTTCTTTTTAGCTTTTTGAGAAGTCTTCACACTAAGTCCCATGATTGTGTCACTAAAGCTGACATCCCACCAACAGATATTGAGGGTTCCCTCTTCTCTGGGCACCCCCTCTAACATTTGTCGTCAGTTGTTTTATTCATTTTTGTTTGATCTTTAGGGAAGAAGAAATACCAAATTTCTTTTGATTGCATTTCCGTAATTGCTGACAATGACAAACATTTTCTTTGTGATATTTCTTAGACATTTTTTTCCTTTCCTCTCAAAGTACTATTCAGGTCCCATGGTTCATATTTCAATTATTTTAAACCTTTTTGTATTTTGAGTTCTTTGTGTATTCTGGATATTAATCCTCTGTCAGATGTATAGCTGGCGAAGATTCTCTCTCATTCCCTGGTTAGCCTCCTCGTCCCCTGGTTATCCTCCTCGTCCCCTGGATGATTGCTCCTTTAGCTGTGCAGAAGTCTTTATTTTATGATGTCCCATTTGTCAATTTTGGCCTTAATTCTTAGATACATAGAGTCCCATTCAGGAAGTCCTATCCCACACCTGTGTCATGTAGGCTCTGGAGTTCCATTCAGGAAGGCCTTCTCACAATTGTGTCATGTAGGCTCTGGAGTCCCATTCAGGAAGTCCTTTCCCACACCTGTGTCATGTAGGAAGGCCTTCTCACACCTGTGTCATGTAGGAAGTTCTTTCCCACACCTGTGTCATGTAGGAAGGCCTTCTCACACGTGTGTCACGTAGGCTCTACCTGTGTGTTCTTTTGTTTCCAGCAACATCACTGGTTTAGGTTTCCATTCCGAGATAGTTTTGTGCAAAGTGGTGGATAGAGGTATGATTTCACTCTGCACATGGACATTCGGTTTCCCAGAACCGTCTGTTCATGCTTTCTGTTTGTCAGATTGTGTTTTAGCATCTTTGTCAAACATTAAATGACTCAAGTCATCCACGCTTCTGTTTGGGTCTTCAATTGTATTTGATTATTCTATTGGTCTATTTGTCTGTTTTGTGTCAGTACCATATTGTTTTTGAGTACTATGGCTCTTTAATGTATCTTAAGATTTGTAATGGGCTGGGCAGTGGTGGCGCACACCTTTAATCCCAGCATTTGTGAGGCAGAGGCAGGCGGATTTCTGAGTTCAAGGCCAGCCTGGTCTACAGAGTGAGATCCAGGACAGCCAGGGCTACACAGAGAAACCTTGTCTCGGAAAACCAGAAAAAAAAAATTTGTAATGGTAAGCCCTCTAGCATTGGTTTTGTTTGTTTGTTTGTTTGGTTGGTTTTTTTCCCCAGTATTGTTTTGGCTATGTGGAATCTTTTTGTGGTGCATGTGAACTTTAGGATAGCTTTTTCTATCTCTGCGAAGAATTAGGTAGGGATTTTGGTTGGGATTGTATAGAATCTATAGATACATTTGGAAGAATGGTCACTTTCACAATGTTAATTCTACCAATAGATGGGAACGAGATGTCTTCATTTGTCAGTGTCTAGCTCTCTCTCTTCAGGGGTTTAACGTTTTCATTGTAGAAGTCCTTCACTTCCTTGCTTAGGCTTATTCATAGATATTTTAATATGATAAAGCCTACTGTGACTGGATCCATGATCTCTTTGCCTGTATGTCTGTTACTGTATATAGAAAAGCTACTGATATGTGCATGTTGATAGTTTCCTGCCATACTCCTGAATTTGTTCATTGTTTTCAGAAGATTTCTCATAGAATTTTGGGAGATCTCCAACATATAGTATCATATCACCTTCAATTAGGGATAGTTTGACTTCTTTCCTTATTTTTCCCCTTAATTTCTTTTTTTACCTTATAATTCAGCTAGTATCTCAAGAATAGTTTTGGAAAGCATTGGTCACAGTAGACATCCCCGTCTCATTCCTGACTTCAGTGGAATTGCTTCAAGGTTTTCTCCAATTAGGATGATGTTGGCTGTGTGTTTCTTACATATGATTTTTATTGTGTTGAGGTATGTACACTCGATCCCTACATTCTAAAAGCCTTTATCACGAAGCCGTGTTGGTTTTTATCAAAGGCTTTTTCTGTATCTCATGAAATGATCATGTGTTGACCTTCATCAACCTCTGTCGTTCTGTTTTTGCGAGCCCTGAGATCTAAGGACCCGGAAGACAGCATGGGATGGACTACAATCGAATGCTGTAGACAACCTTACTTCAGTTTCAATGTAACAAAGAAAGCAAGGATCCAAGGAAGGTTGTTTGAGTTCAGAAAAATGTGGTCAGAAAAATATGATTAAAGAAAACACATAAGCTCGCCGCAACCCCTGCTGTAGCTGCCGCTGCTCCTGCTCCCGCCATCACCGCCTCCAAGAACATGGCTGTGCCTCCCATGTACGCTGATCTTGGCAAGTCCACCTTTCACCAAGGGCTATGGCTTTGGCTTAATAAAACTTGATTTGAAAACGAAGTCTGACAATGGATTGAATTTACCAGCTCAGGCTCGGCCAACACGGAAACCACCAAAGTGAACGGCAGTCTGGAAACCAAGTACAGATGGACTGAGTATGTTCTAGCATTTACAGAGAAGTGGAACACAGACAACACCCTGGGCACTGAGATCACTGTGGAAGACCAGCTTGCTCGTGGACTGAAGCTGACCTTTGATTCATCTTTCTCGCCTAACACTGGGGAAAAAAATGCTAAATCAAGATGGGGTACAAGAGGGAGCATATCAACCTGGGCGTGATCTGGACTTTGACATCGCTGGACCGTCAATCCGGGGTGCTCTGGTCACAGCCTGACAACACTAGGGATCTCAACTGACTCCTCTTGTAGCCTCACCACTATTCTTTAACAGTTTAATGGGTACATTATAGAGTCTTTCATTTTGTGTGGCATTAGCTCCTCCCTTCCATATGCTATAATTAACATCACTTAAAATAAAGCTTGAATAAAATACTGAAAAAAATGAAGAAAATAAAACACGTAAACAAACACCCATAAGTACATACTAAATGTTGATGGAGCAGCTCTCCCCCAGAACTTTTTCAAGAGAGAGCAATTTAAATACATTTGCCTGATATGTACTATAGGTTATATCTGGGAAAGCATGAAAGCAAGACAGAGGCCATGTCCAGATTCAGGTTACACTATCCAGACTGGGTTCTGTAGCTATGATCTGACATCCAACAAGTATAAACATGTCTTACAAATTGAATGTAAATGCTTGTCACAGGAGGCATGAAATCATGTTCAAGAACAATCCAGGGAATAAAATTCCTCTGAGGTAAAAAACCAACCAACCAACCAACCAACCAACCAACAAACAAAAAAGCAACTCTCTGACATTTTTCCTGGAGCCTCTCTCACATTCTCCAAAGCATTGTTGACTATCTTCCAACAGTCATGTTCTAACAGTCTCTCTCTCTCTCTCTCTCTGTGTGTGTGTGTGTGTCTTTAAGTCTCTTTATGTGGTTTATTTCATTATTGACCAGCAGCGTATGTTGAACCATCCCTGCATTTCAGGGATAAAGCAAACTTGATTTTTATGCTGTCAATTTTAAGTTTTATTGGATTGTGTTCAGATTCAAAGAGTGATTTTAATCTTTTTGAAAATGTAAAGGTTTGTTTTTATGTCCCAACATATGGTCTACTTTAGTAAAGGTCCCTTGTGCTGCTAAGTAAAATGAGTCTTCTTTGGAGCTTGGTTAGAATATTTATAGATGTCTGCTAAGTCCTCTGGTGCATGAAGCCAATTAATCCTGATGTTCCTGCTTAAGCTTTTTCCAGATAGCCTTATTAGGGAAAGTGAGGTATTGAAATAACCTACTATTAATGGATTGGTGTTTATCTGTGTGTTTACATGTGATAGTACTTTTTTTTATTAAATTAGGAACTCCAAATTGGGTGAATGTAAGTTTAAGCTAGCAATGTCTTCTTGATTAACTGTTCCCTTGATAGAATGTAGTGTCCCTCTTATTTGTTCAGATTACTTTTAGTTGAAGACTGTTTTGTCAGATGTTATGATAGCGATGCCTGATTGCTTCCTGGTGCCATTTGATTGGAATACTTTTCTTCATTCAATTACTCTAAAGCAGTCTCTACCTTTAAAACTAATATGTATTTCTTATAGGCAACAGATAGATGGATTTTCTTTCTAGATCCATTCAGTCACTCTGTGTCTTTTGATTGGAGGATTGAGGCCACTGATATTTACAGTTATGGAGATATGTGTGTTAATTGTGGTCATTATGTTATTGACTTTTGATGTTATTGTTTATGTTCGCAGTGCTGTTTTGTGTTGTAAGTTATGGCTTTATAATTTTTACCCACTGTCTCTGTGCTATGTTCACTCCTCTTTTCAGCCATGAAGAATGATTTCTGTATTTTCTTTGGTTTGTTGGATGCAGATTTTTAAAAGACTTTTTATGTCATGGAAAGTTTTTCTTTCTCCTTCAATCATGGTGGATAGTTTTTCTAGGTTGGCTTTCATAGTTCTTTAAGACATGGAATTAATTGTTCCAGGCTTTTCTGGCTTTCTAAGGTTCCACTGATAAATCAGCTGTTTCTGATTTATCATTCTGATACATGACTTTCTTTTTCCTGTAGTTTTCAATATACTTTCTTTTTATGTGTACCTAATGTTTTAACTGTGATATGCTATGGGGATTTTCCATTTTTGGTCTTTTTTATATGGTGTTCTTTGTACTTTTTATATTTCTATAAGTGTTTCTTTCCTTAGTTTGGGGAAGTTTTCTTTTAGGTTATTGTTGCAGATTTGGTCTATTCCATTAGCTTAGGATTCTCACTCATCTATGTGTCTGCTGCTTGCTTGCTTCTACCCACAAGGCTTTTGTTTGCATTTTCTAGATGAACGATTGGATTTTCAATTTCTTCTTCAGTTAGGCTTGAGTTCCTTTCAGTGTTTATATCTCCCGGTTGATTCTGTCCCCAAGCCATGGACTGTCTTTATCATTCCCATCAGCCTTTGCCTATCATTCCCATCAGCCTTTGCCTATCATTCCCATCAGCCTTTGCCTACCATTCCTATCAGCCTTTGCCTATGTTTTCTTGGGCATCACTCAGATATTTAGTCTTTGAAAACTATTTTCCCTTGATTTCATTGTCGTCTTTAAACTCTTAAATATTTAAATTCTTTGATGAAGTTTGTGATTGCTCAATTAAATTCTGTATCCTGGCGTAGGTAATTCTCATTGGCAATCATATCTAAAGGACTGGTAGGTTTTGGAGAGATGCTGCTAGCTTGATCTTTCATATCTTTGTTACTCCTGGAATGTTACCTGGATTAAAATTTTGTTAGTTCTGCATGTATTATAGATAAAACATCTTAAGGAAGAAGAGAAGATGTGGGAGCAGGTTGAGTCTAGAGGTTGGGAATATCTTGGGTAGAATGAAGTCAGGTGTGCAGAGGGGAACTATGCTGGTATCCAGAATGCGCCTCCATGTTCCAAGCATGGAGTATGGAGGTAGAAATGTCTTGGTAGGAAGTTTCAATGTGAAATAGGAATATTCTGTTGTTTGGTGGTTAGCTAGAAGGAATACTGGGTCAGACCTAGAGCTCCTTCCAGCTAGGAAGTCCATCCTATTCTGGTGCACTGTGTGTAGCACCCAGCTATAGCCTGCAATGAAGGTGTGTGTGTGGAGATCAAGATACTAACTTTGAACCTAGGGGAGGAAGGGGAAGTCTGGATTTTTAGTAGGATGGTGGAGGCTGTCAGGAAGGGACCTGTGGGTGGGTGTAAGAAGGTGAGGTCCTGCAGGAAGCTAGAGCTGCCTGAGATATAGGGAAGCTGGCTGGCTTTCCAGTACTAGACATGATCTTCCTCATGTTGAGTAGGACTTAAGTCTAATTGGACGCTATTGGTGCCCACCAACATGTGAGTGCCACTTACTCCACCATCATGTGTATCTGCCATACAGGTAATTATCATGGCTCAAGGGCGTTGAAGCTGGGTGAGATAGTTTAATTGCTTCTCTCCCTTGGAAGCTTGCCTAGTATTTTCAGGATCCATTGAAGCTCAACTCCAGGAATGAGGCTTTCAGATCAGATCCAGCTCTAAGCCTTCAAGTTTTCTTAAATGTGCTGTGTCTTTAACAATGGTGGCTCACCCTCCACCCCTGAGAGACAACTAAGGACTAAACCTATAATCTATATTGTTTAGGGGTCACTTAGACTACCCTGATCAACCACACAAAAAGAGGTTTCTTGAGGCATCAACGGCTGGTGAGGTTGTGGGGAAAGAAGAAACCCCATTCAGTATTGGTGGGAATGCAAATTGGCACAGCCATTCAGCCAAAAACAGCGAAGAATCATCATAAAACTTAAAATAAATCTACTGTATGGCCCAGCTAGACCACTCCTTAGCATATGTCCAACATCATACACTCAAACATCACACTCCATAGATGCTTGATCAGCAATGTTCATTGCTGTTATTCATGATAGGCAAGGAATAACAACATCCTAATGTTTTTCAACAGATGCATGGATAATGATACTGACAGTGCAGTCCATATATGTGCTGGAATACTATTCATCTGTAAAGAAAAATGATGGACCTAGAAAAGATTACATTGGGTTAAGTAACCCAGATCCCAAAAGACAAAGGTTGCATGATTTCTCTCATCTGTGGTTCCAGGCTCCAGTCTTCAGATGTGAGTATACCATATAGTCTAACCACAGAAGCCAGGAAAGTATAAAGGGACCATGGGTTGGGGTGGAGGCACTGGAGAGAGGAATAGCAGGCTACAGATGTTAGGAAGTGGGCAGTGGAATAATGGGCAGGGACTACATCTAGGGAGGAGGGAGAGCGGTCAGCACAGGGGAAGAAGTGGCAAATGACACAGAGGTTGTGTGATTTGAGCCTCAAGGAATCACTTAATATCTACCTAAAATTAAAATACCTATAAGTATATATAAAAGTGGACCATCAAAATCATTCAGTTTGTCCAGAAGTTGTAATGAAGATTTGTATGGTTCTTATGTTCCCACATGCTTGCCTTCTTTTTCTGCCAACCTCATAGATTCTTAGTAGTTTTGATCTTGTTGGTCTTAACCCCATCTGTTCTTACCCTATCCTGGATACAGAACCAAACTATGGGAGATGTGTGTGTGTGTGTGTGTGTGTGTGTGTGTGTGTGTGTGTGTGCGCGTGTGTGAACAAGGTTGGATTGTGTGGAGGAGTTGGGCAAAAATGGAGGTAGCTTGGAAAGTACCATGCCATGGGAACAGAAGAGAGGAGACGGAGGAGGCCTTTTAGGGGTCTGTCCTCAGAGTGAACTGTCTAACACAATGGCATCTATGGCAAACACTAGACCCCTGTGAGCAAGGCATCACTCTACTTAATTGTTCTACCAAGTCAGTGCTTGACTTCTTCCCCTTTATTTGACGCCTACACATACTGGCACTTTACTTTAAAAAATTATTCAATTTTATGTGTGTGCATGTGCGCCTGAGTGTGCAGGCACATGTGTATGCAGGAAGCCACAGAGTTCAGAAAGCAGGTTGGAAGCCCTTGTACTGGAGTTACACATGGCTAAGGTGCTGTGTGGGTGCTGAGAACTAGACCTAGGCCCTCTGCAAGAGTGGCTGGTGCTCTGAAGCGCCAAGCTGTCTCCCCAGCTCTGCCTTCCTCATCCTGCAGCACAGCATTTGCAATAATCATATCTTATGCACTACCGTTATAGTCTCCATTTCACAGGTGAGGAAAGGCTTTAAGAGACTAGCCTACGATGCTAGAGTTGATATCCAGTGGTTCTGTCTCCAGAAGCCACTCTGGTGGTTCAGAAAGTGGGTGTCAGAAAGTGCTACCTCTGACCTTCCAGGCAGAGTCCCTTGATGGAATTTTTAACAAAAGTATGCTTTTTCCAATGTCATAATTTGGTGTTGTAGTTTTCTTCTGAAAATGGCAACTCTTCTTAAATAACTGACTCTTAGGGTAAATAGCCGTGTTTACCATGATAGATGGTACCTGGATGGTTGGAAAGATTCACCAGAGACCACAGGGAAGCATGAAGGCGGTCCTGAACACAGCTCTGAAGCTGCGTCTTAGAGAGACTCAAACAAGAAAGCCACACAATGTTCAATGGAGAGCTTTTAATAAAGAAAACAGTTTTGTGTACCTGTGCTTGTTCTAATTTGAAGGTGCGGTTTATCATAGGAAGCAGCTTTATCATAGCTGAAAAATAAAAGGCAGTTTCCCACATTCTCTGAAGGTTCCATTTCAGCTTCACCTAACTCTGAACTGCTCTTTGAGTCATCTGCTTCTGGAATACCCATGACTTCGCTGTTTATGACGTAAACATGACCTGTGTTCAAGTTAATCTTGATATTCAAGTCATGGTGAAGTTCTTTAGGACTGTGCTCTCCTAGTTGGCTCTGGGAACAGACACTGGAGGTGAATAAATTCTTACAACACAGAGAAGATTTCTGAGATCATTACCATATTCAGAAGAAAAATGTATAACCTCATGAAAATGTTAATGATTAGCATTAATTGAAAGCAGAGGCCAGGACAGGAGTTCCCTGTAGGTTCTGAGAGCCTCGGAGCCCTCTGGGGGAGACAGAATACATCTTTAGGTAATAGATTTATGGAGCTAGGCAAGGAGGATATTGCCTTAAACTTTTTTGCTTCACTTCATTCCCTTCTGGTCTATTTCTGCCTTTGTTCTGAGCTTCTGTGAGCTCTCCCTCTCCCTTCCCTTCAGCTGTATGTTCCAGCCTCTGCTTATGTTTCTGATGTGAGCATTAGAGATCAGTGGTAAGAAGAAAAAGGATAATATGCTGACTTCAGAGGAAGCAATCATGGCGCATCAACCAGAAAATTATTAGGTCAATAATACACAGGGAGTCTCCTTCTCATGCTTCTGTCTAGCTATTATCATTTCTTTTAATCGTCTTTGACAGATCAATATGCAATAAACCCCACAAATAACTGTCATATTTTAATTTTGGCCTCCCTACTTGAAAATTATGTTTATTGTACTGAATTTGTTTTTTCTTGGTTGACTTACATTCTTTTCAGAACACCATGGGATACAAACATGAACAAGCATAGACAGTGTGCCCACCTGAAAAGTAATCGATGTGTTCCTGTTATTCATAATGGTAATCAACAATCTCTATAGCATGGATCATTTTGGGGTACCATTTTTGAATGTTTACATATATTGACCCAATCTCCAACAGTTCCACGAGTTAAATCCTATTTTTCAGAAGGAGGGAAAGCTGGAAACTAAATGTAAGCAATTTCCAAAGTCACATCTCTAGTGATGAGAAGCAGAACTGGAAATCTTAGTCTAGACTCCATGCCTGCAACTACCATGTGATGCCAATCCCTCAGATACACTCTCCCAGGTAAGAAGAGCAAATACACATGAATTCCTTAGCGCCCCGTGAACCTGAGGCTTGGAATATAGTAGACAAGGGCACACGACTACCTCGCAGGAACTGGAACACACCTAGATTTAAAGACCACATAATGTGTGTCTCAGCCCCAAGGGATCCCACTAGAGAATCCAGATTGCAGGAGGACTATTTGCCTTATAGTTGGGTAGGCCCTTATTGCTAATTTTATGCGGTGATAAGATGCGTGCTTCCTCGTGCAACCAACAGTGTTTCATCTTCCTCTTGTTTATCTCCCCCCCTCGCCCCGATGGTGCTTGTCGCAGCCCAGCATTTTCTACTCAATAGATAGTAGTTCATTTGCCTCCAAAGCAGTCTCACCAGAGACTGCTGCACCCTGGAAGCTCATGTTCTTTTGCCAGAGAGCAGAGCCAATTTGGCTCAGAAGCGATGGCTAGGGGCTACTGACAAATCTTGAATCCCTTTGAAGACTGGATTTTGTAGGGCCTCCTTGTGGGATAGAGCCACCTACTTCAAAGCTAAATAGTTCTGTTTCTGTCCTACTCAGCCAGCCAGCCAAACATGGTTACAGCTAAATAAATGGAGAAGTTGGCTTTTGTATACATGATAATTGTTCTTGGTTGAACTGGAAGTCCTAGCTGAATCCAAGTCCTTTGATGTGCTGATGAGAGTGTCTGGGTAAGAGGAGGGGATGCTCATTTTCTTTTAAAAAACAACAACAGTTGGCTTGGATCTCTTCAATCTTGGCCAATGGAGCTAGCTATGGGTTAGATTGTTTCTTGCTTGCCCATGGTGCTTCTAGCATGGGCTCCTGGAGAGAGACCAGTTTGAACGCTGCATCTGGCAACATGCTGTTATACAAGGTAAGTTTGTTGACACTCCAATTTCAGACAAAAAATGGTTTTGTGAGTCATATGGAGAGGAAGCTATCTCCTGGTTTTGAGTCATTAAAAGTCAACTTCAAATTTTCTGTCTTTAATGAAATCTTAACTGTATGGCTTCCTTTCCTTTGCTCATTTCAAATAGCTGCTCCAGTTGCCTTTTATCAGTGTCTTGTCAAGATGGCTCCCAGGGACCTGCAAAGGAGTCTATGAATCCCACTTAGCTGACATTTCGGGTTAGGTTTTAAGGTAACAGAACCTTGTGTACACATGGGTATTTGGGAGATGGATTGTAACATGTACTTTCTCATCTGACAAGCCATGTTTTCCTGAGTGTTCTGAGTTTCCATCTATGAGAAGAGGCATGATGATTCTTTGTCCAGAGAACTTAGACCATGTGCCAGCTAGTAGGAATTTTGCCATGATGAAAGAGAAAATTGGGATTCCAACCAGAAGTCTATCAGCTTGGCAAGTGAAACAGTCTGTAAAATGCTTACTGGGCAAATATGAGGACCCAGGTTTGATGCCCAGAACCTATGTAGAAAATCCAGATGCTTATAATTTTAGCACTAGAGAGGTATAGACCAGTAGGTGAATGCCTGGGGCTCATTGGTCAGCTAGTTAAGCCTAATCAGTGAGTCCCAGACCAGTGAGAGACCCTTTCTCCTGAAAACTAGGTGCATGTCACATGAACAGAAGCAATGCCTAAGGTTATCCTTGGCACATGGACAAGCACACATGTGCATGCACGCCTACACACATATGTACCCACATAAACATGTATACAAATGTATACACAGATATATACACATATAAACGCACAAAAAAAGCTTGAGGGAAAAGGAGAAGATGAATTAGAGGTAATTCTGTTGCAAAACAGAAAAGTGCTGATTTGAAATGTAGCTGGGAAATGGTTTTTACTCAGAGCTGCTTAATAATTGCTCAGGGGTTCTCCAGGGGCTGTGAGGTCTCACACCATATTTCATGTCTTGAGGCTTTTCTATGTTCTATTCCCTATTTCTTGTGTTCTCTGAGACAGCACTTCTGTGGAAATGCAAAGGTGTTTGGGGATCTGGTTCTACTAAATATTTAGCAAATGAAACAAGGTTGCCAAACTGGCAAGACCACTAAAAATTGGTCCAGACACAGCCAGGCTCAAGCAGCTGTTTGCAGCTGGTTAAACATGAGTTATAGTAAAGCAACTGATGTGTCTGTTAAGTACAAATGTCCAAAGGAAAGGATTCTTTTCTCTCCAGGCCTTACAAGCCATTTATTATTTTTTTCTGAATAAGAAAAATTGAGATGTAAAGAGTCAAAATGTTCATTTAATGATCCTCATCATCAACGTTTGCTAAAGGAAGCACATACAATTCTACTATTCAAGTGCGATCACTGTTAAGATCTTGGCATGATTTATTAATATCCAATCAGAGTCATAGCATTTTATATGCCATTTTCCTCAAATTATCTGAAAAATTTAACATGATAATCTATGACATACATTAGCAACTTATCCTTATCTTGTTCTATAAAATATTGATAATTTGATGATCGAGGCAGTATGTTGGATGGTTTATCTTTTTTAGTATAAAACTCCAGTTGACACTTATACAAGTTGCCTGTGTTGAGTCTCACTTTTGTGATGTTTCATGATCTAATACTTCCCTAGGAATCTTGATGTCCCTGTCTTGATCACAGTTTTATTCAAGTTATTTTGAGAATCAAGCTGACATCAGGAATGGAGGGAGAGCACAAAGTCAGTTCTTCCTTCATAAGCAGCTTTCATGGACTCACGTGGTCAGCCCCTGGGTACTCACAACATATTCCGATCAAGACTCTAGGGAGCACAATTTTCTTATTTTACTGCCTTCTTTGGATCTATGTTCTGAAAATTGGACTTCAGTCTTCCTTTGGATTTCAGTTATCAGTACGTTTTCTGAAACATGGTGCTCCATCTTCCCACTGCCCCTTAGTGTTCTTAGATCTTGTCATTGTCACAGAGAAACCTCCTCGCTGCAAGAGATAGTAGATTAGACTCTGGGTTGTCTTTCTGCTTTTCTTATGGAGAAAGAATGCTTTCATAGATTCTATGCCCTGTGAGATAACTTAGCAGTTTATGGTCAGTGAAGAGATGCCCAGTAAGTTTTCCAAAAAAAAAAAAAAAAAAAAAACCCCAAAAAACAAAAACAAAACAAAACAAAACAAAAAACCATAACATTCTAGTGTCTATTCTTTTGAGTAATAAGAAAGCAATACTTCATTGAGCTCTCGATAACTCTTGGTTGGTTTGATGCTTGCAATATTTCAATAGCATTTTGCCAATGTTCTACCCTTCCCTTGACTTAAATATACTCAGTTTATTAAGCAGTTATTTTGAAAGGGTCACTTTTTAGAACCACTCATACCTCCACAAGCTTGTGACACTCATGTAGGATGAATGTGGTCAGTCAATATTATATTCTTGAAATATTATGCCTATGTAAACCCATTTCATATGTTATCCAGTATGACAAGCCATCATTCGAATAATGCAGCATATTTATGTGGCCAGGGTAGCAGAATTCAGAGAGCTCAAAATTAATTATAACCACACCCTGACACATACTACTACTTACTTACCATAAACGTTTTGTTCTTCTGTAGTCTTTGAGACAACAACCAAGACCAATGCTCATATCTTCCTATTTGGTTTTGTGGGATTTCCCTTTTTATTTATTCTGGTGTAGAATTTTACAGCACTCAATTTTAAGTGCATTTAGTTATGTTTAGGTCTTGAGTCTTAGTGCTGTACCACACACCTAGTAGGTACTTAATAATGGTTGTTAAAGTGCCTAATATATGCTTTTAAAGTAAATAGACAACACCAGAGGCATTCCACTTAGGTTCCATTTATCTCCTCCTCTAATTTGTCTCTTCAGTGTGTTTCATCTTCTCTTTAAGTTGTTGAGAAAAAAATACATTTTCATCTCTTGACATGCATTAATGCAAAAAGATAGAATTTGTCTCTAATGGTCATAATGCTGTAATTTAAACAAAAGGAGAATAAGGGGAAAAGAGAGACATGCATGGGCTTATTCAATAGTGCATGCTTTCTGTTCTCTGAATGGCTTATTATTTTAAAACTGTGGACTGGTATCTTTCCTATAACAAACAGAAAATGTATCGGTAAACTAAAATGACTAGCATTTGAGGAGAAGGCTTGGGAAGGTTCATTATAGCTTGTCCTTTCAATGTGTCTTCTTTTGACATCGTCACCCTGGGTATCCTGGCAACAGAGCACTTCACCAAAACAAAAGTCCCATAGACACTGTTTGCTGAATTCCATCAGAATAATAAAAAGACTGTTTTGTCTAAGCAGTTGCTGAAGACAGTAATTTAGAAAAACACCAAGACAGTGGCGAGATGTACTTGATTCAGAAGTAACTGTCATGGAAGGGAACCCTATCATTTTATTCCAACATTTGCAGGGAGGTACAAAGGGGAGAAGAAGAAAGATGATTTGTGGGCTAAATGAGCAGTAAGCTAGGATGAAGGCACTACAATAAGACATCCCACCAAAGGCTCATTCATAGGATAAGTACCTGTGCTCATGCATCTTCAGTACCTGTACAGACAGCTGCAAACAGACTCTTGGTGTGCACATGAAGCTTTGCCTTATTCAAGACCAGGCTACATGGAGTCTCTGGGACAAGGCTGTATATATATGGTGAATATAGATATAAATACAGATGATATAGATATAGAAGATATAGATATAGATATAGACATAGATTGGGGGATCTGGTAACTCTTGTATAGCAATAATGCAGGACTTCCCCTACATGCTCAGCATTGGGATGATGGCAGGGCTTGGTAGGTTAAAGAAAGATTGGCATGTTTGGTGCCTGAGATCCACATCTATGCTTTCTCTTCTTGTCCTACAGTTTACCTCTCTCTTTCCTTTGCAACCAAGGGGTTAACTGCTCTTCCCAGGGCCAAGAGCTCAGCAGTGTTCTCCCACTGCCCTGTTGATGACTTTGTTGGCCAGAGCTCAAGGTTCACGAAGAGTGTGAGCAGGGAAGTGCTTTAGGAGGTGGGATTTTCAACTCCTCAAGGGATGGAATTGAAGCAGGCAAAATGCTAGCATACATATACTCTGGCACTATAGCCCACCCAAGAAGCTCGTCCTGGTGCCTGCTCAAGCTCCCTGCTTCTTCCTTGGTGTGTACAAACTTCATGGGCTCCCTCTTCATGTTCCAGACCACAGGTGACCGACTCAATCCATGGAGGTATAGTCTCCAACCTGAGACCTTGTGAACAAGGCTTAGCCACACAGCCAGTTCAGCTGTTTTATTGATAGAAATATTTACACCTGGGGGGTCACACTTCTTCTCCAGGGCGTGTAGAATAGTAATACGGAGGACAATAACCCACACCGGAAATAGAAAAGGGAAAGGAAAAGGACAGGGCAGAAGGAGAGGGACAGTTTTGACGTCTGAGGGTGGGTGGTTTGAGTGAGAAATGTCCCAATGGCCTCTTCTATCTGAACACTCCATCTCTGGTTGGGGAGCTTACAGAATCTTTAGGAATGAAGTTCTGCTAGAAGAAGAATGTCAATGGGGACAGGTTTTGAGGGTTTTATAGTCCTGCCCTTGTTTCCTGTTTTGGCTCTTTATTTCCAGTGTGTGGTTAAGACGTGGTCCCTCAGTTTCTCATTCCTGATACCTTCCCAAACACTACCAGACATCCAGCTCTCTAGAATTGTATGCCCCAGCAAATTCTTCTGGAAGTTGCTTTGGTTGCAAATCAGTGCAGGTGGTTTCCTCATTCCTAGCTCCAGTTTATTCTGAGGATCAACTAATTGGCTTCTATATGACATATATAATCCAGACCTAATTTGACTTAAATCCATTTTGAGGAAATTTTGCTCAATTGTAACTAACAAAAAGATCACTGACCAAAAGAAACTGGCTGAAGGCAGCTTCAAAACCAGCACCTGAGTCTCAGGGTGTGGGCCGGTGCTCAGCACAAGTCTCAGGTGTGGGCTCAGTGCTCAATGCACAGTCTCAGGGTGTGGGCTCAGTGCTCAATGCACAGTCTCAGGGTGTGGGCTCAGTGCTCAGCCCACAGTCTCAGGGTGTGGGCTCAGTGTTCAGTGTACAGTCTCAGGGTGTGGGCTCAGTGCTCAGTGCACAGTCTCAGGGTGTGGACTCAGTGCTGCTCAGTGCACAGTCTCAGGGTGTGGGCCGGTACTCAGCACACAGTCTCAGGGTGTGGCCTCAGTGCTCAGTGCACAGTCTCAGGGTGTGGGCCGGTGCTCAGTCCACAGTCTGGACATCCTGTACATTTGCTGACTACAGAACATAGCAGACCCTTGGCAGCCCTGCTGGGTCTTGGTGGGGTTTTAGAAGAAATATTATCTAAATGCTCCAACTCTCTAACCCTTTTCCCTGGCTGCTAGAGAATTGTACTGTACCCACAGGATCGGCATGTTTGAAGAATTCATGGCTCCCCGTGTTCCTGTTTCTGTCCAGTGTCTCCAACCATGGCATGATTAGTTTCAGGCAGTCCTATCTTAGCGTTCACAGGTTTGAGGTTGGTGCCTTCTGCTCTCTAAAGCTCTTTTGGGAACCATCAGGGAAGGTTTCAGACATTTCCTCACTGCACTGAGCTGCCAGTTCTTGCTGCCTAGGAGTGACAGGCCATTGGGATGGGGGAGTCTGATATTCTGAGCTAGGCTAAGTGTTAGGGCAGGAGGGAGACGGGCAGACGACAGGGCTTCTGGGTTTATAGGCAACATTTCTGCAGCTCCTGTTGTGAGAGGTGCCTTTCCTTCAGGACAAGGCAGGATTCGCTTCGGGCATTTGGCATGAATAAAAACCATAGAGTAAGCCAGCTTTGATCTCTGCACAGATAATCTTCCTGTATAATTTATAGCTTTAGAGTGGGTACTCTTAGATTTCTGGGCAGAAAGGGGGGCTAACATGTTATTGTGAAGCAGCAAAGAGAATCAGTGGGCCAAGCAGTGCTCAGAGTGTTCTTGACTACCCCCACCACATCTATACACACACACATACATACATAAACACACATATACACACATACACACACATGCACACACATGCACACACATATACACATACACATACAAATATACACACACATTACACACACGCAATACACACATGCACATACATACACACATACACATACACATATACACACATGCACATGTACACACATACACATACAAATATACACATACATGTACACACACAATACACACATGCACACACATGTGCACATATACATATACACACATACATACACACATATACACACACATGCACATGCATACACATACACACAAATATACACATACATGTACACACACATGCAATACACACATGCACATACACACATGTACACGCATATACACACACATACATATATACACACATATACACACATGCACATACACGTGTGCACACACACATACACACACAAATATACACACACATTACACACACATGCAATACACACACATACACATACACACACGAGTATACACATACATACATATACACACATATACACAAACACACACACACACACACACATACATTGTATGCACATGAGCTTGGCATGCCAAAACACACATGTGGAGGTCAGAGGAGAGCCTAGAGGAGTCATTTCTCTTCTTCCACCACATGGGTTCAGGTTGTTACGCTCACAGGCACCGAGCTGTCTCACTGGCCTGATGCTGATTATAGTTTAAACAGTTTTGTGAGGAGCTAAGTTTGCCCACAAAGCATGAAACCTAGTTTAGAAGGAAAGTTCTGGGCCTTTTGTGGTCATTATTGTAGTAACACCTTCCTCGCTAATAGATAAAGCAAAATCTGCTCGTACAACTCATATGTTGATAGAGAACCCACCACACATTAATATCAAAGTGGACTAGGACTTTGAACATTCCCAGCCTTTTCCCCTTATCTGTAGATCACCTTCTTCTCCCTTCAAAGTACATACATATGTATACACACATGTATAAACAAAGCCACAGGGTTCCGGTGACTAGGCAGCACAATAAATTGTGCAGAAAAATTTAACAGATTTTACAAAAAATATTGCAGGAGAAGATAGATTTTTACAGAAAGGCAGTTTCAGTAAAGTTGTATGATTTACAAAATCAACATACAAAATCAGTAATGTTTCTATAAGCCAAAAATGAATAAACTGAAAAAAATAGAAAAAGCAGTTCACCATTCTTAGTCTAGTATGGGTGAACTTATTGCCAAGTACAGTTGGCTATTATAAGAAACAAATCAGGAAAATACAGTAAGTAAAGGAATAAGATAACCCAAACCATTGCAATTAAACTGCTAATATTTCAGTAGATATGTACAGTTTTGCCTATGCAAATAGATGTATTACTGGCCGTCATTTGTCTGTCAATCATTTTGTTTGCTTTACATACTTGTAAAAATGTTTGGCCTGAGTTATGTGTACATTTCTTAATCTTCATCAAGTTTCTTATTGCAGTCAATATTTTCCTGGTCTTACCAGCATGAGACATGAAGAAACTATTAAAGATGTTTGCATTTGAATCAAGAGTCAGAAAGAAAGTGGATAGGGGGCCCTGTGCAAGGAGACAGGAGAAAGGCCATCATTTCTCTGCTAAGTGATGTTCAAATCTTCCTTTGGAAAATATTCTGAAGTCTATGTTCTTTTTCTTTTCTTTCTCTAAGTACCCACTTTTTGCTAAAGGAAGGGAGTGCTGTGGAGAATTTCCCCCTGCGAAAGCACTTATTCACCAGACACCCCACTGCCTAAAACCTTTACCCCAGGGAAACAGACAAGCTACCTGTATCTGCAAGTTGCAGATGATGAAGCTTTAAGATAATACGTTCTGCTTCAGGTAGCACAGAATGAAATCAAATCACAGACGAAAACTCTGAAACATTGCCTGTAAATCCTGGGGTTAATTGCCTGGCTGGAAAGTCCAGACAGGACACACTGGCTGGAATGGATGCCGGCTTCCTGGCTTACAGGTCCTGTGGAGGCAAGAGGCCAGTCTCTGAGCATGCATCCTAAGTAAAGCCTAGGATTGCCGGTAGCTCCAGAATTATATAAAATAAATGCCAGGCGGGTATCTGCTCCATCAGAAGGTTGAGAATATGAGCACAACCCAGTGAGCAAGGCAGAGCCATAAGATCAAACTCTTATGAGTATGAAGAAGCCACAAAAGGTAGATTCCCAATGTATTTAATCTATGTAAAAATTCTAGAAAAATCCTGAATCTGGATTCTGTCTACCTTTTTGGTTTTGTTTGAGAGGAGGTGGATTAGATCAGGCTAGCCTGTGGACCCCAGACATTTGGATTACCAGTGTATAAAACTACCTTGCTTAATTTTTTCCAATTATTTTATTTTATTTTATGTGTACAGATGGATATTTTGCCTAGAGGTGTGTCTGTTTACCACTGGCATGCCTGGTGCCTACAGAGGCCAGGAGAGTCCTCTGGAACTAGAGTTATAGATGGGTGTGAGGTCTACTTGAGTTTGGGGGCTTCAACGTGGGCACTCTAGAAGAGTAGTCAGGGTTTTTAACTATTGAGTCATCTCTCCAACTCCTTGCTTAACTTTTTTTCCTTCTTGGAAACCCCTATCCCATCCTCCCTCCCCCTGCTTCTATGAGGGTGTTTCTCCACCCACCTCTCCATCCCTGCCTCCCCACCCTCAATTCCCCCACACTGGGGCATTTATCTACCCTTCATGGAACCAAGGGCCTCTCCACCCACTGATGCCTCACAAGGCCATCCTTTGCTACATATGCAGCTGGAGCCATGTGCACTCCTTGATTGGATATGGCTGTCTCCTGAGAGGCCTTACCAGAGCCTTACAAATACAGAGGCAGATGCTTGCAGCCAACCATTGGACTGAGCACGGGCTACCCAATGGAAGGACTGAAGGAGCTGAAGGGGTTTGTAACCCCATAGGAAGAACAACAATATCAACCAACCAGATCCCCCTACCCCCAACCCCCAGAGCTCCCAGGGACTAAGCCATCACCAAGGAGTACACATGGTTCCAGCTTGCTTAACTTTTTTTTTT
>NW_022196896.1:129444468-129460237 GCF_008632895.1 Mastomys coucha
TGGGAGTCGTGGGGCTTGTGGCTCCCGGCTAGCTGCTCAGGTCTCAGAAACTCACCCGAGAGAAAATGCTTAACTTTCTATGTGTAGGTTTGTCATCAAATTCAGGTCCCCATGCTTGTATAGCAAGTACTTTACTGACGGAGCCATCTCTCCAGCTCCTGCTACCTTCTCCCAACAGCATAGATGGATAGCAAATGAGTTAAAGATAAAGAACCATCTAGAGAATGCATAAGTTACCTTATTTCTACTCTTATAAATATTTAAAGTGCCATTTGTTACGTCCAAACTTGGATGAGAGGAGGGACAGGCCTCTCCTTGAAGCATCCGCTTCCCTGTTTTTTTTTGCTCTCGTCTGGCACAGAAGACCAGTCTCCTCTGCCTTCTTGGAGTATGTCAGCACTGAGGCTTGCCAACATAACCTCGTATCTGCTAGATGGTCCTCTTTATAGATTCTCACAATTGCTCGAGTGCAAGTTTCCAGTCATTAGTCACCAAAGTCAGACATCTCCATATTTCTGGGGTGTAATCTAATGACTGCACAGCCACAGAAACAAACCCCTTTTGAATATCGTAGGGTTTGAAATCAACACATTATTATTATTATTATTATTATTATTATTATTATTATTATTATCATTATTATTTTGGCAAAATGTCAAGATAAAATGCCATTTCACCAAGAATGAATGAGTATCTCAAGTGTTTTTATTTTATTATTTTTCTTTCTGTAGAAGAGTTTTGCAAAGCAGTAATTGCTGGAGCTTTAATTTGAAAGACCCTTTGGCTTTATTAGCTAGGAGCCATTGACCTTGGTTGGCTTCCCAAGCTGCAGAGAGGCTGAGAGACTGTTGACAGTCTGGATATTATAACAAACGCCCTGAATTTGCTAGTTTACCTCAAGTAATGTTAGCATTTAGTCAAAACAAGATCCAAACCCAGTAACACGGAAGGACAACATATAAATGTTAGAAAATAGTGAAATGGAAATGTATGCTGAATGCAGGTCTTCTCCCAATAAATAGATCTTAATTCTGTGGGACCGTGAAAGGCAGCCTGTTTTCTGGTCGAGCTAGCTTTAAAGTCCAGAGACCCAGTAGGGTTTCCTGCAAGCGATGGAAGGCCCGTATGCCATGCTCCCAGATACTAGGCTTCTGACACAAGGCCCCAGCTCCATAATTCTGTGGTCATCAGTCACATAGGGCAATGCCCAAAGTCCCTGGTTTTCTATCTGGACTCCATCTCCACAGTTACCTAGCAACAGCCAGGTAGGCCTGGCCCACTATAAAAGGGGCTGCCCCCCCTCCTCACTCTCTTGCTCTCTTACTCCTGCTTCTCTCTCTTGCCTCTTGCCCTCTTGCTCCCCCTCTTTCTGCATTCCCTTACCCCCTCTCTCTCCACATGGCCACGGCCAGCCTCTACTTCCCTACTCTCTCCCTCTATCTGCCTTTCTACAATAAATCCCTTAAAACCATGGACTGTCTCTTCTCATCTGGATCCGCTGTGCTGGAGCAATGGAGCAGGACTCCCTCTAAAGAACTGTGTGTCTAACCTCCTACAGGAAGGCTTCTCAGGGCTTTCAGCCAAGGTCACAGCCAACCCAAGTTGCTGACTGAGTAAGACAAGGACTCTTCCTGAGGGAACCTGCCAGAGCTCCCTCCTCCTGCCCTTTTCCTTTTGGCCCCAGGCCAGAGCCCACCCGCAGGCCTTCACTCTGTTCTTGGCTCTTCGGCTACATCCAGCAGTGTCTGGGGTGTCCAAGAGCCTGAGAACCTGCCAGTCTTGACCTCCATGAGGGCCTGGACCCCCAAACCAACTCCAGCGGGTCTGTGGGGACCTCAGACTGAGTTTCCCCACCCCAGAGCAGGGTCCTGCGGCTTCTCATAGCCCAATGCCCACTCAGTGGCTGCATGGGTTGCGCAGTCAAACTTCCTATGTCCCACCTCACCCAGAGGCCCAAACCCCGGGCCAGACGTGGGACCCCATTTTTAACCCACATAATTCTAAATATTATAACTTACCAGTAGTAAATTTAGATAGCAAAATATGTATTATTTGTTTCTTTACTCATTGCTCAAACATATTCATTCAAATAGTCACAATATACCTACCTTAGCATACTAATTAAGGTAGAATTAGCATGTTGTGATGACCCCAACCGTGAAATGATTTCATTGCTACCTCATGACTGCAATTTTGCCACTGTTGTGAATTGTGATGTAAGTATCTGATTTGCAGGATATCCGATGACTTGTGAGCCCTGCGGAGGTTGTGACCCACAGGTTAAGAGCTGCCGATGTGGGCGGCCCAGCTTTGCTTTGGTGAGACATTACCAAATACAGAGAACGGGTATCACTATGGGAGCACCTGACAGAAAGAGAAGACAAAACAAGTCACTATGCTCCAGTCAAGTTCAGTCTGAATGCCTTCTTCTGCCTTCTTGGAAGACAGTAGTGAGTGAGCGAGCACTGTCCTGAGTAGCTTAAACAGGCTTTAAGCCAGTCATTTCTGGCAGGGTGTGATGTCCAGGCTAGCCACCTCCCCAGTGCCCCCTGATATCTGATGTGGGAGATGTGGGTAGCTTTGATGAAGCTGGGGCTCCATGCTGAGGGTCCTGTCCCTAGATATCTATGCAAATACCTCTCTAACGGGTTTATGCTTCAAGGCCACACAACAGAGCAGGACTCCAAAGATCCTTTCTCCCTGGTCTGAAGATCTCATTTCTTCCACAAGCCACAAGAATTCTCTTCTATACTTTCTACTTCTCCAGGTTCCTCCTACCCTCAAGGTGTCAGCGGATTTAAGGTTAAAAGATCACAAACAAAAAACCCTCCAGTATGCTTCCTGTTTTGGACTTGGATAGAAACCTGCCCTGAGGCAATAAATCAAAGAACAGGCCTACCTTCTTTGATGAGGGAAAGAAAAGGAAAGAAAACAGGGTGGAAGAAAACTTCATTTAATACCTTAAAATATGTGACGGCTTTGGTTATAGCCCTGAAGGAGGAAGGCAGAAACTCCAGGATTTAAACCTATCACAGTTGGGCTGTGTGTGTGTGTGTGTGTGTGTGTGTGTGTGTGTGTGTGTGTGTGTCGGGGTATGGGGAGTGTATAGTCTGAAATCTTGCTGTTGGCTGGGGAGGGAGGATATATGTGTCTCATCTCTCTCTTCACAGGATGCTCAGGGCTCCATGGAAACCAGAGGGTGGGAGGGGAGTGCCCTGTGGTTTTTGTCTTGTTTTGTTTTTCTTTTTCTTTCCCCTTCACTTTCACTTGACGAGCGGCTGAGGGGAGGTTCGCCCTCACTGGACTTTCTGAACCATCCACTCTTGTATCTCTGCTTCCTGCTATGCCTTCCCCAAACTCAGAAGGAGGCATCGCTGGAAGGAGGGTAGGGGTGAGTGCAAGGGCAATGTTAGTGGATCTGTTGCTGGGCCGGCCCAGGTCCAGTTCTTGTTAACTTGTGGATCAGGGGAGACAGGCCTGATGACGCTCTTCCCAAATAAATCAGCATGCTGTGCACGGAAAGGGAAACCAGGTTTGAGAGAACTGCAAAGGCAGGCTGAGGAATGATCAAACCACAGAAGGTCGGGCACCACCAAGAGGCTTCTGCAGAACCAGAGAGCCTTTTTATTGAAGAAGGTAGGCAGCTAGGGAATGGCATCAAAGGAGATGATCTATTCAAAACTCCCGAATTTCTATGTGGCCTGTGTCTTTGAGTCTACTCAGAAAAGATCAAGAGAAAAGAGAGGAGGGAGTGAGGAGACCTCAGCTCAGGCAGAGATGTGGTGCAGGGAGGGAGAGACCCCAGGGCCATGCTGTGCCTAAGGTCCCCCTGCACATCTCTGTGGGTAGGGAGCAAGACTGAGAGACACCAAGGGCCTCTACTCTCTCTCTTTGTGGATCCCAGCACTGTGGGATGGATAGAGGGAAGCTCTGTTCTCTGTTCCTCAGGCTTGAGGCTCTAAAGGAGCAGACTTGCCAACTGGTGTGTTTTCATTCTGTTGCTGTGATGAAAAACTGACTGGAAACAGTCTGTGAGGAAAGGGGTCATTTAGTGTTCCTTCCAGGTCACAGTTCATCACTTTGAGGAATCAAGACAAGGGATAGGTACAAACTGAAGCATAAACCTGAGGCTAAGGCTGCTGAATGGGTCCTTCAGTGGGTTCAAGTTCAGTGGGCCCAGGCCCACCCGACTAAGGCTAGCTTTCCTACGACGGTCTAGGCCTACGTGCATAAACTAGCAGTCAAGACTATGCCCCACAGACACGCCCATAGGCTAGTGGAACAGAACCAGTTCTTGACCTGATGTTCCTCCCTCCCAGATGACTCCAAGTGATGTCAAGTAGACAGTAAAAATTAACCGGCTCACCTGTCACGGACACACCATTTTCCTTGATATTTTTCCCACCTATGGGGTGATGATTCACTACATAGTTGTGAGTATTAAATGGAGCCCTCATTTGAGTATTCATTTATTTGAATATATATTTTGGGACAGTGATGTTAGAGCCATGCCAAAAACAAGGTCTCTGTTCTCATGGAGGATGCAGATAATAAGCAATCGAACATAAAAAAACAAAACAAAACCCAGGAGTGTTAGCCCTAGAGAAGTGAGAGGAAGCACTTAATAGATTTTTTTTTCTCAGAAAATTATCTGGACTTCCCTTGTGGACATGCAAGCTCTGTAGACCCCTGTGATCTCCACCCACGGCCCTTCCTTCCTCAGTCATTGGCATTGAGGCCAATCCTTCAGCTTCCCCAGTGTTCCTGGCCTCTGGTCCCACTGGGACGACTGTGGTGTGGGTACCATTGCCTGCATGCTCTCTTGTGGCCAGGATTACACATCTGCTCACAAGGGACATCTGACTACACCCCACAGCAGTCCCTCCCAGGCTGTTGGGTTCTTAATTCTTCATGTAGCTGTCACCCCTAGGCACAACTGGTTCCTTGTTCATCTTCTGCTTGTATTTTCTCATCCATCAGTGCTCTGTAAGAATAAGGACATCTGACTTGCACATCAGACATTCATGGGACCAGAAAATAAAGACATATTCCCTAAGTGGATGGATGAATTTTTATTTTAGGAGCTTTATGGGAAATTTAAGATGATTTATGAAATCTTTCCAGGACACATTCTGTTTTGGAGATGCTATGGTTGGAATATTCTGGTTAGTTACATCAAAGTGCTTATGGTGTTGATTTTCTGTAGGCAGAAAGGCTTTGAGATCTTCACAGCTGCAGAATAAATAATTCTTTGGCTTCCCTTCATAATTTATATGACTAATTTCATATGTTATTGACAGTTCTTTCACGTGACTATGAGTTGTTTTTTTCTCCTGTTACCTGCTCTGAAAGTCAAGATGCATGAAAATAATTATTTTTTCGAGCCTAACTACATAATATTTACATACAAATATTTAAAAAACAGAATCCTCTAATTAACCATCAATTAATTGGCACATTAATTAGCACATTTAGGCATTAATTGAGTACCTCTATAAAGCAGGTTCTGTGCTACACCCTGGAGCAAAGCGACAAATATGTCAAAGTCCTTGCAATGAGTTTAAAATTTAGTAGGAAAGACAGTTAGAAAGATTACGACCCTCGGAGATGAACTCTGTGCTAGAGGGGCAGCTCAGGAAAATGTTAGATGTGTGAGAAGGGGAACTTGGCCCTAGATGGGAGCACATGCCGGGTACTGGGTACACTAATTCAGAGGACATGGGATAGTGCAGCTTTGGTATTTGATCCTATGGCTTGCAAAGTCTGCTTTTTTTTTTTTTTTCAGCAGCCAGGGTCACCAGGTCCAACAGTGGCACTGCCTACAGTAAACTGGGTCTCTTCCATCTATCCGCAACCAAGAAAAACATACCACAGGCTTGCCAATTTGATGGGGGAATTTTGTCAATTGAGGTTCTCTTTCAGCCTGTGTCAAGCTGACTTGAAACTAGCCAGGACACAATCATGCTAATGCTGGTCTCTAAATTGGGTGAGATTAGTCAAAGGAGGTTACAGTGTAACTTTTGTATTTTGTAAAATAAGAGATCTAAAGAAAGCAGGAGCCAGCACCTTCAGTGATCAGTGCCACCTTTCTGATGCTGTCTAAGCCCTCGGACTGTTTGTTTCAGTTTCTTAGATTTTTCACTATAATAAATGTTCTCTCCAATCCTTGGCCACACACGGCAGCGGTGTGTATCCCTAATCTCAGCAGTCAGGGTGCTGAAGCAGGAGGATGGAACATTGGAATGATGTATGACTTTGCTAGTGAGATGCTATCTCAGAATAACAACAACAACAACAACAAAACCCAGAAAGAAAATAAAGTAAGAAAGAAAAACAGGAGGGGAATGGAGAAGAGGCGAGAGAGAGGGAGGGAGAAAGAGAGAGAGAGTAATTGCAAGTGTGTTCAGGAGCTGGAGACTGCAGCAGACAGGAGACAATGAAGGTGGAGGACAGGCAAACACCTCAGCTTTTGTGAATGTCAATTTTTCTTGTAACTTACTCAGACTCTACTCATTTTGCGTTTCACTGTTGCAGTTATAGTTCAGGAGACAGTTCTAGCAAAACGAAATGCTATGGCCTTTGCACAGGCTTTCCTTTTATTGTCAGCCTTGTGAGGTAATGTGTGAGATGGCCTGGAGGGCTTTAGCTAATTCTCAGAGTGAACGGAGCTTTCCTGGTGTCTTTACAGAGCCTTATGATTGACGTGAGGTTAATGGCCATTAGTTACACCTGTAGGTAGATAATATGGGACTGGAATTTGAGTGCCGGAGCCTTGACCATTCTAAGGTCAATACTGACTTAGGAGAGTTACAGATAGAGAGAGCGGGTGTCAAGGGGCTGACCATTCCCATTCCCATAAAGTTTTAGAAGGTGGGCGGGTTGAAGGGCCAGCAGTGATCTAGGGCCTAGAGGACCTGAGGACAGCACCAGTTTATAAGGTTTGAATTGCTCTCACTTAAACCCACATCAGTGGAAAAGATGGGAAGGCTTTAATGACCAAATTGAGCTGATTCAACAAGATTGCGTGACCTTACAACCAAGTTCAGCCCGAGGAGATAATAAAGAGAATTGAATCCAAGAAGGAAGGCCCAGTTGTTTCAATACTTAACTCACAGAAAATGAAGTTTCTATGGATCCATGCCTCTGTCCTTAAAAATGGTCTCAAAGGAGATGTTCTAAAACCCTTTAAATTATATATGTGTGCATGCATGTGTAGATATGTCTATCTATGTAGACACACACATATGTGTACATATGATAAATATATCAAGAATATCTATGTTCTATGTAGTATATGTATGCATGCATGCAGCCTGTGGAATGCAGACCAATCCTTATGATCAGTGGGTGTACAGTGGAAGTGAGTGTCATGCACAGCAAGGAGCTTAGTCAGGCTTTCCTTGTTTGGGACTACAGTGACTCAGCAGTTAAGAACACTTTGCTGCTCTTCCAGAGGACCCGAGTTCAGTTCCCAGCACACACGTCAGACAGCCCACAACCTACTGTAACTCAGACCCAGGGATCGGATGCCTCTGGCCTCTGTGCCTACCTGCACACACATAAACACACACATATACTCACTTGTAGACATACACCTATACATTATGTTAAAAAATAAAAATAGTTTCTTAAAAATATCTTATATTTATTTTTATTTAATAGCATCATGCTTGTATGTGTGTGATGGGGGCTCCATGTGCCAGGGGGTGACTTAATGAAGACAGTCCTTTTCTTCCACCTTTGTTTGGGTCCCAGGAACTAGTGAGGCTTGCCCTGTAAGAACCCTTACCCCCCAAGCCATTTTGCTGACCCGCCCTGCCCCTCCTCTCCCCTCGCTCCCTACTGTTTCCATGGCTTCCAGAGAAACAAGCATATGTTTACATGGTAAATACTTAAAAATTAAGTTAAGTTTTTCAAATCAGAGATTAGTGGTACGAGTCAGATGCTTCTGGCAGCTATGCACCTGAAACTGCAAGGGGAGAGGCAAAGGGATAGATGCCACGGGTTCCCTGGCCAGCCAATCTCTCCAAACTGGGAGTTCCAGGTTCAGCAAAAGACCCTATTTCAAAAACAAAGGCAGAGAGTTATAATAGACAGACACCTAATGCTGACCTCAAGCTCAACACATGCAAGTATCAGTTTGTACCATCCCACTTAAAATATGTCTACATAAACGCTCCCCCCCACATGTTCTTCTTTTCTTTTATGTTTCTTATTAGTGATAGGGGTGTGTTAGTCCTCCAGAAGAGAACTACAGTTTTTGGACAGGTATCACCTGGGCCAGCAAGACAACTGGAGTCTCAGCAGGGAAGGAATAGGGAATGAGGAGCCTTCTACTATCTATCAGGACAGCTTCCATGACCATTGCCGGCATATCGGTTCCCATTCTCCTGGCTGAGCAGGGTCAGGCTTCTGTGTTTAGAGAACAGTCTCTCTGGCAGACTGTTTCCTGGGCTCTTGCCCTCGATCTCATACCGGCTCCCGTCCCCCCCCCCCTCACTAGATGTCTGGGTACCAGCATCATCATTCATAGAACTGAAAGCTCAGGAGTTTTGTTTAGAGCTATGGAACTGAGAGATGCCAGAAGTAGCATCATCCTTAGGCAGATGGCCTCAGACTGTGTAAGAAAGCTAGCTGGGTATGAGCCCAGTGTTAGTCAGGGGGAGCCAGCAAGCAGCGCTCACACCCCTCACAGTTTCTGCTTCCAGTTTTCTGATTTCACTCAATGATGGACTGTGACTGAAAATGTAGATGGGATAAACCTCTTAGTTGCCTTTGGTTGAGTGAGTGCGTGTGTGTGTGTGTGTGTGTGTGTGTGTGTGTGTGTGTGTACGAGCGTGTATGTGTGTTTTATCACAGCTATAGGAATGAAACTAGAAAAAGCAGTGAATAGAGGGATGTATAACGCAGGTGCTCACCCCAGCAGTTGCTGAGAATGGCGGGATGCTGATCATCTATGCAAAGACACCGCCAAGTCATATATTTGACCTCAACAGCAAGAACTTTTATTTCTTATCTCCGCACCGGATGGAAGCCAGCATAACCTGAGGAAAGGGACATGTCTGAAGCTAGTTAAACGTGCAGTAAAGTCACAGACCTGCCGCTTAATGGTTTATAGCCTTGGGAAATTAGCCAGCCTCAGAATTCGAAGCTCTGGGATGGTGATAGTCGACCATCACCAGGGCTGGCTTGATTCTGGAGGAGGGCATCAAGCGGCACATGACAGGTCACAGGTCGTAAATCTGAGCCAAAGCCCTACGGGAGAAAGCAGTGTGTCCTATTTAGGTTTTGTGAGGAGCTGGTCCCCAGAACCCCAAATGATGCTCTAGCTGACCTAGGCAGGCATTTGTAGAGATGCTAATCTGCCTCTGGAGATGGATGGTCACTATGAAGATGTTTCTACCCATTCGTTGCATTCTTTACAGTGTCCCAAAGGTGCAAGTCCTCTGCATGTGAGTGGTTTTTAAAGAGAGTGTCCATCCGAGAATGGTTTCTCTGTATCTGAGTCATTGACATAGGTACATCTGCAGAACAAAGCACAAATGACAACCATTTGTCATAACATACTTAACATTTACTTCATTCCAGGCATGGGTTTGACTGCATTAATATTTTAATCTTCCAGTCACACAGTCAGGTAGGTAGCTACCTATTTTCAGTTTGCTTCTTTTTATAGCTGCCAAAACAGGTGGGAAGTCCTTATGTACCTTGACCCAAGTCAGTGCCTTCTGTGGCACACCTGGGGTTTCTACCATGGCAGTCTGGAGTTAAAGGCCAAGCTCAGCTGAAGGTAACACCTGGTACTTAGAGCCCCGAAAGTTCCTAAATCCAAGCAATGGAGCTGTGCACAAAGGAAAATGGCAGCTAGCAAAGGAGTTTCACTCTCTGACACTCAAGGCTTTCACCCTGTGTTTCCCAACACCGTGTCCCTGCATTTAATTTTAGAGCCATTGGAGAGCAGCAGGGTGTCTACCCTATACTTGCTGAAATCAAATGAAATAGTTTCTCATTTTGTTATCTTGAAAATGTCCCTTGTTTATTTATTTTTTTTTATGTCCCTTGTTTTAATGAGATACGTAAGTAAGTGTGGTAAGATCACAGACAGCACTGTCTTTGCCAACTGTGCATAGATTGGCTTTTTTGGGTGCTATTTCTTTTGGAATTTATGGGGTGGGTTCATTGACATATAAGTTTGACAGCTCCCTAGTTCCCTACCTTTTTGCTGTTTAAATTCCTTCGCTTATAACACAGAGTATTGCTACAGTCTGAATGTTTTTGTCTTCCAAATCAAAGCTTATCTGCTGAAACCTAAGCAGGGTGATAACCTTAGGAGATAGGATTAGTGGGAGGTATTTAATCTTGATGTCATGCTTTGGTAAATGGATTCATGTCCCTATAAAAGAGGCCAGAGGGAAACCCTCACCCCTCCTACCATGAAAGAATACAGCAAGACACTAACATCTGTAAACCCAGAAGTAGCCATGCATCAGGAACTAAATTGGCCAGAGCTTTGTTCTTGGATTTTTCCAGCTTATAGGATTGTCAAAAAAAATTAATGCTTATTTGCTACCAGGTTTATGGCATTTTGTTAGAGTGGCTTGAACAGACTAAGACAAGTATATTTGGGGTTCAACTAGCTGGATGCAGTAGCCTAAGAGTTTCCAGGCTCAAGGGGTTCTGGAATATGCTAATAAATTTTCAGTCAGACAGAGAAATGAGCAGCAAGAATCACTTGGGAGAACATACAGCTATTCAGTTTCTTTCTGCTAGTTCCCATTTACAACATTGTCCTAGAGATGTGGTGTTTGCCTTCTGTGCCACAGAGAGTTGTGGGCCCCCGAGTTGCTATTGTGGGCATTGGCATAGCCATTTCTGCCTGATGAAAGGAGACTGCTGGTCTGCAAGTAGTTACATCATTGCTCTCTCATAGAGCTGCCATTAGTACCGTGGGTAAGGACATGTGCAGACAAGTGATGTGGTGGCTTCTCAGTCCAGATTCTGCCCTCTCGGGAGCTCCCCCCTCCCTTTCCCCCTTTCCTTCCCCCTCCCCTCCCCCTCCCCTTCTCCCTCCCCCTTCCTGTCCCCATCCCAGATGATCCCACATTTGCTCATGCTGAATCATGCCTTAGCCGAGCTGCTTTCTTATAAACAATCGGATTTGAGAAATAATTTGATAAAATCACTTGCAGTAATAGGTAGTTGGCTAACAAGATTTTTTTTCTCTCTATTTGGGGATTTGTGGATTTTAATAGAACTTGGTTCAGTTTTCATCCACATACATAAGTGATTTTAGGAGCAAGGAATTGGGCAAGCAGGAAAATTTCTGGATTTGGAACTTTTTTCCCAGTGGCCATGAGCATATAAATGACTATTTTTGCTGCGTATTTAAAGGGCCAGCCTTGCACATTTAGCAGATGTCGTGAAGGATGTTTTCACTTGAGAAAAATAAATTGTGTGCTAAGGCTGCTCACTAACTGTTAAGGGCAAACATTAAGAATTATAAACGATCCTTATCTACCGTGCACTAAGGAGGTATGATAATGCGTGTTTTATTTATGAAAATTAGAAGTTACTTTACATATATACTTAATATTAAGTATATCTGGCATTTGAATTTTTTAGTGTTTTGGAGTAC
Source organism: Mastomys coucha (assembly GCF_008632895.1). Classification (NCBI taxonomy): domain Eukaryota; kingdom Metazoa; phylum Chordata; class Mammalia; order Rodentia; family Muridae; genus Mastomys; species Mastomys coucha. The sequence continues at coordinate 129,456,104 of NW_022196896.1, forward strand.
AATTGAGCAAAAAGCTACCTTCACAGAGCAGTTTCCCAGTGTGGTCGCTGAACCAGCAGCCTCAGTAAGACAACTTGCTAGAAATGCAGGTTTAAGGAGTCTACCTGAGAAACACTGAATAAGAGACTGCTAGGTGGGCTTGGCGATCTGTGGGTTCATAATCTCTCTCCGTAATTTTAAAAGACACCAGGGTTTGACAAACCAAGCTTGTAGGGGATTATGTTTGAATCCTCCCTTTTCACAGATGAGTAAATCAAGGTTCAAAAAGATGAAGAGTCTGAACAGCTGGTTTCAGCAATACTCTCTTTTACTCCCCTAAAATAATTCCCTTTGGCTAATCAATTGTAGTGAGTGAGGTTTTGCCCACAGCATCCTTGATTGACAGGCTGGTCAAATCTCTTCCTGATTGTGTGGTTTTACCCTTGTAAAAGCCTGGGGGTGAGACTCGAACAACTTCAATCTCTCCAAGCCTCTCAGGGATCAGGCTGCTTCATCGTCACTCTCTTAAAAAAGATCAGCCCTCATTTTCCTTTAAAGTTGGGGTTAGTCCGCCTGAGTTGCATACAAATGAGATGAATGAATTCATTACCAAAAGGGAGATTAAGTTTTGCAGCTGTTCTGCCTGGGGATCTAGGAGAGAGAAGAGCTGGCACAACTCAAAATCCTTTGCTGATCAAGGCAGTCATAAAATACAATCTTATGTGGTAAGCTGCATTCAAGGATACTGAACTGAACTGAAAAATTAAAATGACTTCTGCCTAAACATGTGGGAAATGGGAAGATCCTAGGGAGGCAGATATGCATGGGAACCGCCATGTCCAGAGGCTACACCTTATCGAGCACTTCCGAAGACTACCACAGTGACACAGGAAGGAGAGTTTGCATTCAAGATTTCAAAGAAGCTAAATATGAGGACAAATATAGAATTTTCCACCATATATCTCATCTACCATCTACCAGTATATAGAATCTGATTTATTTATTTTTTTTATCTAGTATCCTAGGAATGTCAATTCACTAGGAATATCCTGTTCACTCTCCCCTTGATGGTGCAGCCATTTCTCATGCTAATATTTGAAATGTCTTCCATGTGCTAAGACTATTCCCTACTGTTTTTTCTTGCTCCTCCTCACCTTTGCTGGCCTGTATCCTTGATTTAATGAATAGTTTTATCTTGTATTTTTCTTATTCTTATTGGAAGCTGATTATTCTAGCATTCACCATGGAATGTTTTTACCAAATACAGTTAAATTATTAAAACCTAAAATTAAAATTGTAATTATTTTTCTTAGTGCAAGTTATTTTGAAACTCCATTTATTATCCCTTTGACTGTTTTATATAAGTCTACTAAAACCTCACATTTTTATTGCTCTCTTATGCAACTAACATTCTTGAATAAAGTTTATTTCATTCCTTCCTACTTCTCAGCCTCTGCATGGTGGCTTATTTCCTAGTCTCAGAAGATCCCTTTGCATATACATAGCCATGCTGAATTACCTTGAGTTTATTATTGCCATTATTTTTGCTCCATTGCTGAAAGATATTTAAAAAAATTTTTTTTGAGACATGATCTTTCTATGCTACAGCATTTTCTCTGTCCAATCACATTAGGGCAGTGACAGGCCTGTGATTGGACAAGAATAGAGAGCTGGAGCTAGAGTTGGAGGAGGAAAAAGGTCAGGAGCAGATGAGGATGATCCAGACCCCATGAGGTTATGCAACCAAGCAAAGGTTTTTACAAAATAGATTAATTGTCTTTATTTAGAAATAAATAGATTATTGTCTTTATTATTTGGTTCTGAAATTATTGTATTGGCATCTTGTAATTGTGATTTTATTATTATATAAATCTGATTGGATATTAAGGCCTTAAGAGTCAAGCTTTACTTACTGGGTCTTAGGCACTATTTAGATGAATGACTGTGGGAGTGTGTAAAGAGTTGCATGTGAGCAAGATGTTTTTAATAGTTGGTAGAGAATAAAAAGAGCCCGCCAGGACGTGGTGATGCTGGTCAATACCGGCTCAGAGACGTGGCCCGGTGGGAAATGGAGTTTGCAGGGTGGATTCACTTTTTAAATTCCTGCAACATTTCTATGTACCCATAGTTGGTCTGGAGCTCATTATGTAGCCCAGGCTTACCTTGAAATGACAGCCATCCATCCTTCTGCTTCAGCTTCTGAGTGCTGGGATTATTAGCATGCACCGTCATTCCCGGGCAGCTTTTGCCAAGTTTGAGACTTTCCCCACCCCCACTGGAATGAGGGGTTTGTTGCCATTTTGAGACGTTAGGGGTTTGTCCTCAATCTTTTGCTCCGCTCACCCTATTGCTGGGTTACAGCCATTTTACCAGAGGGTCTTTACTTAGAATCCTTGTAACTTATCTATTTGGCATATAGTGTATCTCTTGGCTTTTTTCTTTTTAGGTAGCCCTTGACAATTTCCACATAACTTTTCAATATTGTTTCTGACTCGTTCTGCCATTGATTGATTGGTTGATTAGTTGATATTCTAATTTTGGATGTATTCAGCTTGCTCTTTGCCCTCTCCTGTTTTCAATGCCCTCTCTACTCAAAAGAACATCCAAGGTTATTTATCCTGGCTCACCTTCTTAAGATATGGAAGACAATCAGTAAATCTTTATTGAATGAAATGATATAGTTTTTTTCTTAATATTACATGAAACTAATGTTTTGTTAGGCATGCAAAGATGGAACTAATACAGTCTCATTAATTTTCTATTGTAAAAGTAAATTCTTGGCCAATGCCATGGAACTTAATAGAGTCAGATGTGATTCCAAGATCACTGTTCTTTACAAATAACATAGCATTTCTTGTTTTGATCCAAAATATTACAATATGGATAACGACAATTGAGATGACGGCTTTTACTATCCTCTCCCCCAACGCCCCCCCACCACTCCAAGACATAATCTACATCTTCTGTTGATGACCATAGAGAAGTAAGAAAGTTGGAAGTGAAGTGTGAATGGGCAGTGTGAGATTTAAGACTTAATTCAGGGGGCTGGAGAGATGGCTCAGTGGTTAAGAGCACCAACTGCTCTCCCAGAGGTTCTGAGTTCAAATCACAACAACTACATGGTAGCTCCCAACCATCTGTAATGGGATCTGATGCCCTCTTCTGGTGTGTCTGAAGACATCATGATAGTGTACAAGCTCATCCACTTTAAGAGAAAAGCAGAAATTAGGCAAACTGCATCTGTGGATGCTCTGGAAAGGCCTGAGTGACGAGACAAAGAAAACAACAGATTAAAGAGGAGGTGAACCCCAATGCACGCATGAACCGAGAGGTGGGTGCCGAGTTTATACCAGTTATCAAGGGCACAAATGCTGGTGCCATCTTCTGGGGAAATCAGTGAAGTAGCCTAAAATATTTTTATGAAAAATTAAATTACTCAGTTATGTAGATTACAGTTTTGAGAGGTTTACTCTATTTGAAATAAGTTCTGAGAAAGTAACACTTACTTATTCACTTGTTTAGTCTTTCCAGTTATGTTGTTCTCAGTACTGAAAATGAAACTGTATGAAAGGGGAAGGCTATGTGGACCCCAGGGACTCTCTCTCCCACTTACCTCCAACCCTGGCATTGAAACATTGCTACATTGTTGTTCAATCTCTCCCATTCCCTTTATGGGATGCTTATACTTCATAAGAATGGGCTACATAGCTTTGCGATAATGGAAACAGGGGAGGTGGGTACTTCAATGTTTCTTCACTTTTAGAAACAGTATTTTTATAGGTTTTTTTCCCCCTTAAAAGGAAACTCACCAGTTCTAAGCCACCATGGAACATGACTCTAGGAAGGGATATACAGCCCTGTTTGAAGACCAAAGGTTGACCAATTTTGTATTAGGGTTCTCTAGAGTCACAGAACTTATGGTAGTCTCTATGTAGTAAAGGAATTTATTGATGACTTACAGTCTGTAGTCCAACACCCAACAATCAACTCCCAACAATGGTTGGCAGCAGCTGTGAATGGAAGTCCAAGGATCCAGCAGTTGCTCAGTCCCACAAGGCAAGCAGGCGAAGCAGAGCAAGCCTTCGTACTTCCAATGTCCTTATATAGGTCTCCAGCAAAAGGTGTGGCCCAGATTAAAGGTGTGTGCCACCACAC
>NW_022196896.1:129460332-129509556 GCF_008632895.1 Mastomys coucha
ATCTTCTGGGATTCATAGCCACTATACCTCAAGATCTCCATGCCAAGATTCAGGTTGGAAACTTGTATTTCTCAGCCTCCCGATTAGGGCCACAGGTGAGCCTTCTAATTCTGGATTGTAGTTCATTTCAGATATAGTCAAGTTGACATTAACAAGTGACATTGCTAAGGATGGGAGAAGATGGACACATTATCTTCAACCAGACTCCAGCCTACAGACATGCCGGACATGGGCTTCTTACCTTTACCATTCAAGGGACAAAGTAATGGGGTCAGACTAGCACACTTCCTGTTCTTTTCACTCCAATAAGGACTGTCATTGTATCTCAAAACAGAGAGACCTGAGGTATCAGAAGATACTGTCTTTCCAGGTGGCCATCTGCATGTGAGCCATCTGTCAGCTTCTCTAGTTTTTATGCATGTCCCTGAGAAACCAATTGCTTTATTTACTAATCCTTCAAAGGCCTCAAAATACTGTTGATCAAAACTGAAGAAAGATGATACTTAGCTGAGTATAGCTCTCATCCTATGCTGTAAAATAAAATGGAATATTGAAATTTTAATTTTAATTAGCATACCAAGTTAAACTAGAATGTTAATCCTACAACACGTATTTTTTTTCCTGCCAACTGCCCTTTGTTTTATTTAAAATTTAATTAGCATTGTTGACAGAATTAAATGGTTTTTTGTCTTCATGGTTTTAGGTTGCTTGCTTATGACACAAATGTTCAAAAAGAGGTGATTGCTCACTCAAAACATGTATTTAATCTTACTCTTTTCTGAATCTAGCACTTAACCAAATTCAAGGGAATTTTGAAAATAGAATCATGGGAAGAGCACTGCTCATTTTGCAGAGAGCTAGCAGCTAGACTGATTCCTTTACTTACCAGCTCTGAAATTTCAGTAAGTTATTTGATTTGACTGTTTTTTTTAAATATATAACTTAAAACTAATGATATCATTTTCTTTAATTTTATTATTAATTTTATTTTATGTTTATGGATGTTTTACCTACATGTATGTCTATGAATTACTTGTATGCCTAATGCCCATAGACCATGAGAGTGTCAGATTTCCCTAGAATGGGAACCACAGAACAATTATGTGGATGCTGGAAATTGACCCTCAGTTCTTTGGAAGAACAACCAGTGCTTTTAACCACTGAACCATCTATCAAGCTCCTAATAATACCTTTTTAATAGCGAGGAGTATTCTTCCAAAGTGTGAAATGAGCAAATTTATATTCTGCCTTCTCTCCACTCAGCAACCCACTCAATCCAGCCAGCCAACAGCCCACTCTTTGAGCAGATAGCTATTGCTAGCATGATTACTGGGCATAAGAAAACAGAACAAAAAATAAGTCTGACTTCATCAAGCCTAAATTCTAGTATGGAACAAAAAGTTAGTTCATAAAATTATTGTACATAGTGATATATAGTATGCACACACACATACACATACACATATACGTATATATCAATTACTTGGGGTGTCTTTGAGATTGTATAGCTTGGCTTCACTTATGTCACCCCACCCCTCTTTGAGATTGTATAGCTTGGCTTCACTTATGTCGCCCCACCCCCTTTCTTTCTTTTTGTTCATTGTGTGAGTTTATGTGATATGATTCTTCTACTTCTTCAGCAAGTTGACCTCAGGCTCCTGCTGTCAGGTCTTTCCCACCATGATGGATGGACGGTGCACTTCCCTTCAGAGACTCTAAGCTAAGTGAACCCCTCCTCTTCTAACTTGTTTTTGGGTGTGGTATTTTATCACACCGAGAAACATCATTGATACAAATGGGAACTGTGGAAAACTTGGGGCAGAAGAGTGAAAGCAGACAGTTTGACTTAGGCATTGGTTTTCATGTCGGGAAGAGACTATGCTGGTGTGGGTAGGGAAGTTGGACAAAAGTGACAGCAGGAATAACTCAGGAAGCTGTTACCTTAGTCCTGGACCAAGACAATAGCAGTAATACAGTGAGAAATAAAAATACTGTTACAAATCAAGGTGTTTGGCCAACTATTTAGAAATGAAAGAAATAAAAATGAAAAGTGATTACTGGTCACACAAAAACTTTGAACAGCAGAGATTTATTACTTTCTAAACTACTGGATGGGGTCAGAAGGGAGAGAAGACAGCTTGATGAGGACAGATATGAGATGGGTGAGTTGATAAATATGTATATGTGTGTGTTTCCATAAGGTATATTTTGTATATTTTTGTCTATAAGATATGTGATATATATATATATACAAATATATATATATATGTGTGTGTGTGTGTATGTGTGTGTATGTGTATATATATATATATGAATATATATTAAGGGATATAAAATATAATTGTTTAATAATTAAAAATTTTATGTTTAATGAATATATATGTATTGATATATATCATTATGTATATATGATATATATAAGATATCACATATCTTATGGATTGATGAGAACCCAACTAAGAGTCAGACCACCCTGAGAGCTTAAAGGTGGGCAAAAGATCTCAAGGCATTTACTCTTCAGAGGGAGATGGACATGAAGAAGTTAACCACACCAGGAACAGACATAATGTGTTTCCTACCCAGAGCTTGTCCTTGGGCTAGATAGAAGTGGCTCTGTCTATGGTTCAAATCTTTAGTACATTTTTCAGCCTTCAGAGAAGGAACAATCAATAGCAGACCTCATCTGATGATAATCACTTTCTTGATACCTTCAGAGATAAGACCAGAAGAGATTTTTATTGCCTTGCACATACTTGTAAAGCACACTTTGATGGGTATATGATGATGTACCTCTTTGAAAAAAGACTTCGGTGACATCAAATCCTCCTGCTGATTTCTCTCAGCTTCCTCATTTCTGTTTTGATAACTATTTTGCTCCATGTATTTGCTCAAGGCTGGGGATTGTGCAAGTTAGCACATGCCTTCACCAGCATCTTACCACAGACAAATGACATTGGTGCTGTGCGCAATGGTGCAGTGAGTTGGTAAGCAGACATTGGTGTTGTGTGCAATGGTGTGGTGAGTTAGTAAGCAGCCTCATGAGTTTTCACAACGTCTTTTCTGAGGTTGGTTTTGATGAAAGTAAGTAATATCAAATATAATTGTTTAAGAACTTAAATGTTTATGTGTAATGAATATGTATGAGAATTAAAATAATTGTGGTGGAGTATGAAATTTTAAGCATTTTTCTTTTCTAATATTGTCAATATTTAAAATATATTTAGTAAAGAACTAATATCATGACCTCATATTATATTAAAATAATGGTACTCACCCTTTCTTTTTGGTGTATTTCTCCCTCCTTTCTTCTCTCTCTCTGTCCATATTGTTTAGAATGTAATTCTGCCCTTGTTTCACCAAAGGAACAAAAGGGACCCACCCACTGAAGGGAACAAAAGGGACCCCACCCACTGAAGGGAACAAAAGGGACCCCACTCACTGAAGGGAACAAAAGGGACCCCACCCACTGAAGGGAACAAAAGGGACCCCACCCACTGAAGGGAACAAAAGGGACCCCACCCACTGAAGGGAACAAAAGGGACCCCACCCACTGAAGGGAACAAAAGGGACCCACCCACTGAAGGGAACAAAAGGGACCCACTCACTGAAGGGAACAAAAGGGACCCCACCCACTGAAGGGAACAAAAGGGACCCACTCACTGAAGGGAACAAAAGGGACCCCACCCACTGAAGGGAGACCTAGTTATTATGCTTTTCCTACACCTGCACTCCAGGATCAGAGGCAGGGAAAATGCCAGAATAAAAAACTGCTGTGCATGTCTATTTCGCATTGACTATACCTCTGTTGACTGCACATAAGGAACTGTGTTCCTCCACTCAGTGCCATTCTACAAGAATTGCTGACCACAGGCTCTGCCTACTCTAATAGGAAGGAAACAAGCTCATGTGGTCAAGCTGGGAGTGAACATTCCCTCTTTCCGGCCTAGGAACTCTATAACCATGATCCTGGTGAGCCTAGTTCCCCAGAATACAGACTTATAACTGAGATAACAATACGGCCCCTAAGCTGAGACAAGAAGTAGAAAGGAGAAGTAGAGAATTGAACACAACTGAAAAAAGATCAAAGATCACAGTTCCTTGATGTGGCATCAAACGGATATTAAATTCTGTTTTGAATGTGTGACCATGTTATCTATGAATTTCAGAATAGGCAATATTTTCTTGCTAAAATTTCCAGAAAATAGAAATTATTTGTACTTTACTAGAAACTGGAAATGAATTACTTGGTTCAAGAACAGAAATACGTGTAACATAGTAGGCCTACTACCTTAACCTTTTGCTGAACCCTCATGGGTAAATATTTTTTACTTTGGATCATTTTTTGATATTTAATTTAACAGAAGCAAGCAGACAACCTTACTGGGATGAAACATTGTGGTCAACCTTAGTATGAAAAACTTTCTATCTGATAACGTCTAACCAGAAAGAGGTTTCATAAACTTTATTAATTAATTTTATTTTTCTTTTATCAAAACTTCCCCACTTTTATATCACTAGAACTTTCATAAGTATTTTTAACATCAATGGCTGCCTGTGTTCAAGCTTTATTTGAACTGTCTTTCACATTGATTTTTTTAACCTCCTTAACTTTGCACCTATGGTTATTATATATTAAAAACCAGACTCATTAACAAACATGAAGTCATACATATGAAAGCAAGCTGACTTTCCTCTTGTCCCTCTAGCCTTTCTGATATTCACCTCTTGTCCTGTAGACATTTTTACCAGCCCGAACCTGACTTGGGATGCCTCTGATGTTCTCAGAGCCTATCAGGAAAGCATCTTAGTGGATCCTAATATTCCTTTTGATAGAACTATCACAAAGATATTTAGCTCAAACACAGGCACTCTTAGAATCCACTTCTGAAACAGAAGAGGTAATTTCAAATGTGTCATCTTAGACTATTTTCAAACTGAGTTCAATGAACATACACTTAATAATAAGGCAGAAATATCCTAAAGATATCGTTGAATTGCAAACAATCAGAAAATACATGGAATTTCAGAGGAGTTGCCTCCTTCCTCAGTCACCCTACTATCCAAAGTCCTCCAGGAATCCTGTCCTGCCAGCTTGGAAGAGGATCTTTCATCATCAGAACTTTTATGTACCTAAGATGTAAGAATACAAAAGGAGAAGCTCTTTAGATTCCTTGCCCCCCTTTTGACAGAGTCCTGCATTGACTCTCATGTCTCCCAACTTTGAAGTCACACGTATCTTGTAGCTGCTAGCAGCTACACACGAACAGGGTCTCTGGAAGAGAGGAAAGGGGCCTAAGAAAAAGGAGAAATCAGGTGGTGAGGGAAAAAATGGGACCGAGTCATGGTTTCTGATCAAGGTCCAATGTGTATTATGAATCTGCGAATCAAGCAGGCAGGAACTTCGAGAAAAGCAGAGAAGTGGGAGAACGAAAGGGCTTTGTTTATGTCAGAAAGCCTCACCCTGGGTGGGGTGGGTGCTTTGTGGCAAGGTGAGGTCCGATTCAGCCAGCTTATGGCTGAGGGAGGTTACAATTCCTCATTATTTATTTATTTAAAATTAGCTGGACTGGGGCATAAGATATATTTATGCACCATAGTCCTGCCTGGGAATTACGGTGGCTGGCGGCCCCGCCTGTCTTAGGTCTAGATCTACGGGTCTCTCCCTGACTTATCTCGGCTATCAGGTGCAGCTAGTTTGTGTTTATTTGCACAAACTGGGCCTTTTAGTGTTTATTATTAATAAACATGGCCTCTTGGCACATGACTCTGTCTTAGGTTGGTGAGAGCCATAGATCCAGTGGTTCATCTTTGGCTGCAGGCCCACATAGTACACTTTTTTCACATACAGACCAAAGCCACAATATGCATTTAATACCTCTTTTTTAAGTATTAATTTTTTTTTATTTTTCAGCTGGAAAACTAGACAATCCTCCAGTGCAGCAAGGTATTAATTAATTCTCTTCCTCATCATCACCAGCTCCAGCACCACCCTGGCCTTTCTTGGCATTCTTCCTCTTCACTTGGCCTGGACGGCCACCACCATAAGGAGAATGGAGGGAGAAGTCAATGTGTTTCTGAAAGTCCAGACTCACAATGAAGGATGGGATATTTGCGACCTGTTTGTGGACCCTGATGTGATGTTGGCAGATGAGCACTAGGGCATGATGAATAGGTTTGGCCAAGCTCAACTTAAAGACCTGGGTCTGCAGCCATCTCTCCAAGAAATCCTCAATCTTCAGGCCAAGGATGTAATCCAGGTTCATCTTGCACTCATCCAGCACCCCAATGCGAGCAAGTCGCCTCAGTAGAGCATTGCCTTCAAAGAGACGCCAAGGATCCTTCTCCTCCAGTGTCAACAGCTCTTGGGCTGCCTTATGAATCTTAGCCAGGGTAAATTTGACCCTCCGCCTCACATTTGTTCCAGAGTCCATACTCTCCAATCCATTTTAGCTCCTGGTTGAGACGCAATTTCTCGAAGGGTCTCCATGGGGGTCACATAGGTTTTGCGGCAAACCTAGCTTCTGGCAACTGGCATGTTGACTTTGCTAGGCCCACTGCACTTACAAACTCAGGCCCAAGACAGAGAGCACATTTACCACTTTTTATTCATCACAATGAATAACTGCTATGCAGAGCCTCTCTCAAATCCAGCGTGGAGTAGAGCCTGTATGTCTGTAACAAACCTGCTTGAAATAAAAACTCAAAAAGTTTAAAAGCAACAAGCTTAACATTATCTTTGAGGATGTCCCAGACACTCAATTCATTTGCAAATTAGCAATGCTCAGGCTCAAGGTCTGGACTCCAAGTTTGGGGGAAGTGGCTCTGAGAATCATAAATGAACTGTTAACTCTCAGGAAAATACTGGAGGCTATTTCAACCAAGTGAGCTTTGCTGGCTAATAAAAATTTCTAGCTACTGTTTAGTTGAAAACATGTTTATTAAAAAGACTCTGGACCTGCATCTACCTGACGAACTAACCTTTCAGGCAGCCATCATGCTCCATCTTCCTTTGTGAGAAGACACAAGCGGAGCCTCTTCCCCAAATTAAGATGGGGTCAGGCCCATACCACGTGTTAGTAAGTGGATCTCGCCACTTCACCATGGCATAAGAACTGGAAATGTGTGGATGCCAGTAGCCATCTGAGGCAGACTGTCCTTTAGCATCAGAGTGCTAAAGTTTTTTTAAAACAAGCAAAAAAGCGAGATATGCTTTTGGAGGTAGCTTTGGAGAGTATGACATCTCAGTGGGCAACACAGATTATTTCTTGTAAACCATATTAGGCACTTGATGTCAGAGTTTGAGGGAAAAGCTCCTCAGAGTGGCAAGTGTTGTTCTGAAATGTCAGATGGGCCATCAGGTGATGCAGGTGCTTAAGTCCCAGCTTGACTCAGTGTATGGAACTTTGACGGTTGGGGAGCATGTGGATTTGATTTCACTAAGAAATTCTTGGAATTGTAGCCACTTGAAAAAGGAACAGATTCCCCTAAGGTATTCAAGCAAAGATTGTTAAGGACTTCTCAGATTCCTGGGAGAGCAAGACAGTTAGCTATACAGCCATTGATTCCTAAGGCTGGTGTGCTCAGAACGCTCTGAAAATGAAGGAATAAATCTAATTTCTTAGTGTTGTTGGAAACATCCAAATTCCTACTGGAGGCTTTAGAAGCACCTCCATGCATTTTTGGTTTTGAGCAGGCCATACTTATTCAACAAAGCATTCATCCATGTAGGAAGGGAGAATAACTAAACAGAATGGTCTGGTTGTGAGCCTGATGGGTCACCCCCTTTCAAAATACATGCATCTTGTAATGTGGGTATTAAGACCCAATGTTGCCAGAAATGCAGAAGTTCCAAGGGAGGCAGGAAATCTGATTTTTTTTTTTTTTTTACCTGTGAAAGCTCTTGCTATTTTAAAATTGCTGGCAGCCAACATTTTAAAATGTTGGCGACAGTGCAAAACTAAGAATGGGGAAAGTCAAATAAAACTTGTCTGTGAGTCAGACTTGGTCCCCAGGATACCCTTTTGTGACATCTGGAACAAGCAAAGAGATAATAAAACTAATGAATAAATAACTACCTTAGTCCCAGATGAGAGCAGCAGTCAGATTGCCTGACTTTAGAGTCATGGATGGGTAACTCGGTCATTTCTGTGCACTTATGTTTTCATCATGGTGCTAGCCCCATTCTTTGTAGTCACAACTTAGAGTCCATACACTATGTAGAGACAGGCTAGATATACACAACCTTTGGGGGCCCTCTGTTACCAACAGTGTACAACCTTGGCCATATGGTGGGGTGGTGAGTTAGAGAGAACTGAGCCATCTCCCAGTGAAATCCTATGATGTGTCTGGGTTATGGGTTCTGATCTAACAATAGGGAAACTGATACTTCATAAATTGGCTGTGTGCTTTGGTGGACCAGGGTTTACTACAAAGCTAGAACATGAGGAAGTTATTCCTCCAATCTTTCTCCATGCTTTTTGCTCTTCTATTTAAGATGCTTTCTTTTGTTAATGAGTGTGAAAAATAATATAAGTTTACTTAGGGAAATAAATAAGCAAGCCAAGCAAGAATCAACACACTCAAACATTCTCCACCCTCAGTGTAAGGGGGCTGTGAAAGTAATCAATTCACCAGAAGGTGGTAGGCTAGCAATGACATGTGATGCTTATGTGTCAGAAACCCTGCAGCCTCAGCTTCTCCTTGAAAGGGGCAACAGCCTTGGTTATTTAAGTGCAGTTGAAATCCCTGGTGAATGCCTATCCAATAGAGATGCAAGTGGCTGGGCTGCTGCCCGTGACTCCTTCAGGAATTCCACCTAAGTGCCTGAGAAGAAAACAGCTGCAAGTATTTGTCCTTTATAACTTTTCATTTAAAAAAAAAAAGCCTCAATTTTTCAAGAGGAGGCTAGAAGTGGCATTTAATTGGCTTGGGTTATACTTGCTTACATAAGTCTCCGTTTGAGGGTAGACAAGATGACTTATGGAAGGAAGGTCTCACATGGTGCTCATGGTGATGGATAATCTGACTGCCAGAGATGTTCCATAGTATTCATATAACCATGTCATACACAAAATAAATTAGTAAGATATACAAAGAAAAATCACTTAACATATACTCCTTTCACTATACTGCCCACTATTTGAAATAAATTAAAATTCTAGACAGTAATATTAACCATTGTAGAATCTGGCTTGTTCTAACTGCATCCAGAGAGAAATGAACAGAGCAGTATAGTGATATAGAAATCACTTCATTTATAACTTGATAAGATATTCCAGGGTGAGAAGAAGTCAGTAGTTTTACTCTTATTACCAAATAAGTTGTGTATACACACACACATACACACACACACACACACACACACACACACACACACACACACACTGAAGACATGTCTGTGTTCCATCTCACAACATATACTCTAAAACATAAATGAATCCATTACTGTTTCCCAGAAAAAATGAGGAATTCAATCAATATATATTTTGTAACTTATAAGTAACTAAATGACTATTATTTGGAAGCTAACCAGATATAGGATTAAAAACACTTAATTACCTTTATTTTGAACTTTTGTATAGCCTTTACGGTAAAAGTAGATATGCATGTTTCTCTTAAACAGATTATTAGAAAATGAGGTTTGATCAAAAACCTTTAACATGTTAGAAAGTGAAAAGAAATGTTGGCATGACCACCAGTGAGTGCATTTTATTGGCTCCTCTACTTGAGAGAAGCACAGGGTTTTGATGCTTGACAAACACTGGCAAGCATGATTTCAAGGACAGCATGCAGATTTCCATTCAGAAAGATGTTTGAATTTAGTGAAATTGGGACTCTCCTTCCACAGTGACACATTTTCTGTTTCCAATGTGACATGATCTCAGCTGTAATTTTTTTTTTTTAATAAATGTGTTTGTATGTGTGAATGGTCTTCCTCAACAGTCACATTTCTGTTTGTTCCATGTGTTTCTGGGCTCATGTTTTAAGTCAGGGATCTGACTCTGAGTTCATATGCTTTCTCCTTAGGCTGTAACTCTCTGTATCTTGTCATTAGATTCAGGCCCATATAGATGACACAAAATGATCAGCTCTTAGAATGCTTGACTTACTAAGATCACATTCACATGTTTTGGGGGTAAGGACATAGCTATGTAATTTTGAGAACACTATTCAGCATACTACAGAATCAATGCTCATTATTTCTGTTGTTATTAATAATTTCATATTCAATCTTGCATTTACTACATGAAATCTGGTGAGAAAATGGAGAATGGACCAGAACATAAGGTTTATACTGTGTTCTACTCCATGCTTCTTGTTTGTATTTAATGTTTACATTTTTCATGAGTAAAGGGCTTGTGGGCCCATGACACGTGGGAAAATGGAAAACAAAGCAAATATAAGACAGGTGTGTAAAGTTTCTAAGTAGGGCACATACAGTCCTAAGGTGCTACACTTTCTATTCAGACAAGAACTTGCTTCTAATACACAGAGAAGGTAAAAGTGTTCTAAATACATAATGACCAAGGAGCTCTGGTGTGTTTTCCTTCTTTCCTGTATCAATGCATAGAAAGAAAATCCCACAGGCCCTCTTTTCTCTGTCTCTCTGTCTGTCTCTTTCTCTCTGCCTCTCTCTGTTGCTCTCTGTCTCTCTCTGTCTCTCTGTCTCTCTCTCTGTCTCTCTGTCTCTTTCTCTGTCTCTCTCTGTCTCTCTCTGTCTCTCTCTGTCTCTCTCTGTCTCTCTGTCTCTGTCTCTGTCTCTCTCTCTGTCTCTCTGTCTCTGTCTCTGTCTCTCTCTCTCTCTCTCTCTCGCTTTGCCTGTCTCTTTGCCTCTCCCTCTCTCCTCTCTCTCTTCTCTCTTTAACATGGCATGCAGAGTCAGATGACAGCCTTCAAGGGTCTTTTCTCTGTTTCTCTCTCTTCCTTGTTGAACCAGAATCTTTCTGGTTAGCCCTGTGCTAACTGGCCCAAGAACTTCTGGCTGTTCTGTCTACCTCTCTGCCCCCACATCTGGCTTGTTGCATGTGTTCCCTGCTTTAAATTCATGTCAGCAAGCATATGAGACTAGAACTTTTCCCTGCTGAACCATCTGCTCGCTCTTTCTTTCATTGGTTCTTGACTTAGGAGTAAGCCAAGTATAGAGAATATAGGTAGGGAGTGATCTTTATCAAGGAGTAAAAGGGAAGTAGCTGAGATGGTTTTATACAATAAGATAGTTTTGTTCTTCCATTGTTCTGGAAGAAAAGCAATATACACAACTCTACCAGATATAATAAATAAGTTGGTCAATTTCAATCATTCTGTCTATAGGTTAAACATTTTTCTGTTTGTACTTTAAAACTGGAATTAATCCAGGAACAATAACATGTTCCTATAATCTCAGCTTCTTATGAAGCTAAAATGAGATGATTGTAAGGTTTTTTCTCTAAATTATTGTTTATTATAAATTTTCTCATATAGTACATTCTGATCACACTTTTTCCTTTGCCAGCTCTTCCTAGATCCCCCTACCCTCTCAGCAATTCAATTCTGTATACTTTTTTCTTTTCCTTCCTCCTTTAATTTCTTCCTCTCTCTCTTTCTTTTAAAAACAACAAACAAACTCAAACCAATAAAACACACAATCAGAAATGATAATATAAAAACAAATGCTAGTAAGATTTAAAACAAAACAAAACAATAACGAATAACACACACATACACACACACACACACACCCCACCACCACCACCAATAACAACAACAGCAACAAAAACCACTGAATTTATTTTGTATTGGTCATCTACTCCTGGCTATGGGGCCAGCACTCAGGTGTGGTTAATATACCCAGTGAGACTGCATTGGAGAAGACTAATTTTTCTTCTGCATCCAGGTACCAATGGCAGACAGCTTCGTTATAATCTGCTCCTACCCATGTCTACTTCTTCTTAGTACTAAGACTGCCTCTGGCTTAAACCTATGCTTGTCCTCTGTACAATGCCACAGTCTTGGTGAGTTCATATGTGCATCTGTCCTGCTGTGTCTGGAGGCCACTATTTCCCTGGAGTTGTTAATCCCCTCTGACTTTCATAACCTTTCTATAGCTTCCATGTAGCTCCTTGAGTCCTGAAGGGAGGGGTTTGATGAAGACATTCCACTCAGGACAAATGTCCAATTTTAGGGCTTACATTTTAGAGGTTAGTCCATTATCATCATAGAAGGGAGTGTGGTGATAAGCAGGCAGACATGGTGCTTGATAGAGCTAGAACTTGCCCCCTCTTTCAATTATATTGCATGACCTTTCTTTTGCTGATTGTTTCCTTCATTGTTTAAGCTTTTCTCTTAATTCCTTTTTACAAGTTGGAAGACTTGTAAAAAGTCTCCTGGGTGGAGACTTGCTCTGAGTTCACCACTCCCTATTCCATTTAGCATCAGGCTTTTCTTAAAACTTTTTATCTCCTTGAGAGCAAGATTTGGCTCCAAGAAAACATTTCCTGATGCTCCTTTCTCTTTAAACTGTGTATATGGTATTTTTTGTCCAGATTGTTTCTTTTCAGTATAAGTCTGCATAATAGTAATTACTAATAGCCACATGACAGAGTCCATATTAAGCTGTCTTGAAATCTCCTCTGCTAACACCATTAGTGCAAAACTCTTCAATTTAGCCCCAGGCAGATTTTTAGGGCAAAGGCAAAAAGCAACCATATTCTTTGCCAAAATATCATGAAAATGATCTCTATGTCACTTACTAATATTCTTTCCTCTGAAACTTCTTGAATCAGGCTGGTAAAGTTCAATCAAACTCAGCACCATTGTCCATGTTCCATGTATGATATTGTCCATGTTCCATGTATGATATTGTCCATTGTCCATGTATGATAACCCTTTAAGAAACCATTCTACTATTTTTCTAATCCAAAGTCTCAAAACCTTCCCTATTACTCCAACAGACAGTATGGTCAGGCTTACCATAGCAATACCTGACTCCCTGATACTAAATTTTGTCTAAGTCACTGTTCTATTGCTGTGTAGAGACACCATGACCACAGTAACTATTTAAAAGACAACATTTAATTGTGACTTGCTCACAGTCTCAGAAGCTAGGTCACTATCATCTTGCTGGAGAGCATGGCAGCATGCAATCCAACATGGTGCTAGGTGCTAGAAAAGCAGCTAAGAGTTCTATGTCCTATGCATAAGCAGAGAGAGAGAGAGAGAGAGAGAGAGAGAGAGAGAGAGAGAGAGAGAGAGAGAGAGACAGACAGACAGACAGACAGACAGACACTAGGCCTGCCATGTGCTTTTGAAATCCCCAAACCTACCTCCAATGACACATTTTCTCCAATAGGCCATACCCCGTAATCTTTTTAATCCGTTTAAAGAGCTTCTCTCCCTAGTGACAAAGTATTTAAATACCTGAGCCTATGGAGACCATTCTTGTTCAACCCACTATAGGAACCAACTCAAGTCCTCTGGAAGAACAACAAGAACTCTTAACTGCTGAGATATCTCTCCAATACCAGAACTTGGCCTTTTGAGACCAAACTTAGAAACTAGAAGTGTCAGTTCTCAACATGTGTTCTTTGGAGTCTGTGTTTGTTTTGTCCTTAAATTTATGCATTAAAATCAAACTCTAAAATTAGGAAGTGGGACTTGGGGAGGTAAT
Source organism: Mastomys coucha (assembly GCF_008632895.1). Lineage (NCBI taxonomy): Eukaryota > Metazoa > Chordata > Mammalia > Rodentia > Muridae > Mastomys > Mastomys coucha. The sequence goes on from NW_022196896.1 coordinate 129,473,978, forward strand.
TAAGGTATGGAAGTGTGCCCTTCCTAATTGTAATTAATGCCATAAAGCAAGTATAGACAGATGATTTTACTCTTGGCTATGTGAAGACATAAAAAGATTGTCAGATGAGAGTCATAAAAGTTCTGATACTAGGCACTAGATTTAACATTCTGATCTTGGACTTCCAGGAGTCTAGAATTGGGGAGAATCAATTTATGTACCTGAACTACCAAGAAAATGTGATTTTTTTCCTCCTTCCTCCCCCATATTGAAGAATCTTGCAGAAAAATAGATGTAGCATAAACACACTTTTTTTTTTTTTTTTTTTGGTTTTTCAAGACAGGGTTTCTTTGTGACTGTCCTGGAACTCACTCTGTAGACCAGGCTGGCTTCCAACTCAGAAATCTGCCTGCCTCTGCTCCCAAGTGCTGGGATTAAAGGCATGTGCCACCACCAGCCCAGCATAAATACACTCTTTGAGAATTTTGTAACCCTTCCAGCTACAAGCAGACCTTAATCATCACCTGGAAGCCCTGATTGTCTACTTGTAGTCACTCCAAATCACCAAATTATTATACAAATTAACACCAGAGAGGGGTTTTAAATCTACTTTTAGATTTTATTCAATGGAATTATACATTGTAGTACTTTTGTGTCCAGTGCAGTATTGTGTACATAAAGCAAAGCTACCAGAATGAGTTGCAGTTGTTTATTTCATTCTGTGGTAGCACCAGAGTTTCTATTGCTGACAGACATGTAAATGGTTTCTAGGGTTTGGTAGTCTTTATAAATACAGGACACAATGTTGTTGTATGTGTAATTGATTGAATGTATGTATCCATTTATGTGGGCTATATGCTTAGTATGCAGTTACTGGTACTGGGCATTTTAGTGTCAGCTTTAATAGATGCCACCACACTGGGTTCTGAACTGATTAGAATACTTATGCTCCAAAGAATAAATATGAAAAGATAAGTTGGTTCACATATTTGCTAATAATGGATACATGTTTGTTAATTCTTTTTTGGGGGGTGGGCTTTTGAGACAGGGTTTCTCTGTGTAGCCCTGGCTGTTCCAGAACCCACTCTGTAGCCCAGGCTGGCCTTGAACTCAGAAATCCACTTGCTTCTGCCTCCCAAGTGCTGGGATTAAAGGCATGAACCACCACTGCCAGGCATGTTTGTTAATTCTTGATTCATGTAAGCTATTCTAATGGGTTTATAATGATAATATATAGTATTTAATAATTTATACCTGATTATCAGTGAAAGGGCATTGTTTCACATGTTTGTTAGATACTTGATGTCTTCTCTTGTAAAGTATCCGATAGAACGATCCTCTGTTCAGTTTAATGTTTGTTCTTAAGTAAAACCTGCAGAGACTCATAGACACTGAGGCTGTACCAAGAACCAGGGGGCTTGGGAAGAGACTGGACAGTGACGATTTTGTGCTTGTGCATGGGATTGGTGCCATTATTTAAAACAATGAGTTTTCTTTTTCATGTAACACCTCTTGCTCTGATGACATAATAAGGTAGCAGTAGATGGCCAGATGTCAGAATGTCAACAGTGGAGTTCTAACCCACCAGCACTCTGACTCAATAAGTGTTTATATTCATTATAAATTAATATGTTTGTGGCACTAAAAGTTATAAAGACAGTATTTATTCTATATAATTTTTGTGATTATTTTCTGTTGGATTTCTCTTTCTTCTACACACACACACACACACACACACACATAGAACACACTATGTATTAAATATAATATATATCTTTTTCCATCTTCAGTGTGTTCTTCATTTCCTTACCCTAATGGCATTTTTGATTACTTATTGTTTTTTGGTTGGGTTTTTTGTTGTTGTCATTGTTTGTTTGTTTTGGTACTGGGGCTCAAACTCAGGACTTAGTCCATGCTGGTGCCTGCATGTAAAACACTCTACTGCTAAGTTACATTATGAGCCCCTTCAATGGCATATTTTGATGAACAATTATTTGATTTAAACTTGTCAAATTTATTACTTTTCATTTCTGAGATTAATGACCTTTCTGTTCCATATAAAGAAATACTTGGTTACTCAAATACTTGGTTATTCTTCTATTTTCATTGAAAATTTTCATGTTTAGAGCTGAAATTGTTTTTGTGTTCTGTAGAATTTTTTTAATTTTAAATTCACAATTTAGTGTGAATTAATTGACCCAGAAAATTTTTTTAAGAGAATACATTTTTTTCCTTGAAGATAATATCTTCTAAACCCAGTCACCTGAACATGCTTACTCAATGTGTTCTACTTCCCAGACCAGTATTTACAGAACCCCACACTTTTCTTTTGCTGTTTTTTAAGTCTTGTAGTGTCCACTTTCTTCAAGAGTGCTTGGGCATTGCAGACACTTTAGGTTCTCACATATAGTTGGAAATTTGTCTTAGATATAGAACCTGGAAACATGGTTCATATGAACAACATGAGGGGATTTTGTTTGTGAGTGATTGACTTTGTTTTGAGAAAATTGCCAAAAGAACTATGTTCACTTATTCTTTATTATTTTTGAGACAGTGTCTTACTGTGTAGCCCTGGCTGTCCATCTGACCTGTGTTGATTCTAGAAACCACACACATGAGAAATATCTAGGTTTACATAGTGTATATTTTGTAGCTGTGATTACACAGTATTATTTACAAACTGAGTTCATCATTTATACTTTTATTAGATATTATTCTAAGCACCTGATATTCTTTGGTTCAACTCCAAGCAGTATTGCTGTAATGTTTCTGTTTTACTTGTTTGCTGCTCTTTACAGATTAAGTCAAAGGTACAAGCAATGGCTAAAGTTTATGTGACATATTTCAGACAAGAGTTGTTGCTGTAGAGACAGCTAGCATTCTTGCTCTGGAGAGATAGGAATCTGCGGTAACATGAGCATGTTAATGGGGAATTTTCAATATAAACTCTTTGGAATTCTATTTTTTTTTTTTAGTTAATTATTTAGACCTTATATATATACAGTCATATGTCTTTAGTTGATAGAGTTTTGATTTTCCATTTCCAGTCTTTAATCTCTTTAAATTTTATCTTCTCATTGTATTGCACTTCTTTGAATCTTTAGTTAATGCTTCATAGGAATGGTGATGGAGAACATCCTGATATTCTGTATTCAGAGAGAACATGATCAGGCCACCATACCCCACCTAGGTTCAGGAAACATCTAGGATGAGAAGGCAGAAGGACTTATTTGTTTTGTTCAGTTATTTTTCTCAGGAAACTGATTGTTTCATCTGAATTATGAAATTTCCTTAATTCTAAATCTTTCTTCGCAATATTTCCCCTCTATTTTCACTAGATTTAACATATTTTTATTGAGTTCCTTGGGTTGAAAGTTTTTGATGAGATTAAACAGTTTAAAACTGTTTCTCATATATTTGAAGGCTATTAACTTTCTTTTGTTTCTAACTGTGACACACAAATGTGAATTCTGAAAGTTCTCGTATCTACACCAATTTAAACTGATTTCTTCTGAACTCATAGAACTACAATAGGAAATTGAAGTTGCTTTTGATTTTGGGTCACAAACAGGTGGCTTAGTTTTCACACAATACAACTGTCCAGTTGTCAATGGGTGATTTGTTCCTAAATGGTTGTGTTTCAAGGTTGATCATTGTGGCCAAAATACTCTGAAATTATTCATATCCTTGAAGATGTGCTGACATTTGCTTTACACGATAGCACATTGTCTAATAGAAACTTGTCCTCATCTTGTCAAAGTGTGGGCTCTCCCTTGTTGGATTTAGTATCTCAATATGTTGATTAGTTCTGTTTAATTAATAGTGTTACTGATTTTTTTTTCAGTATCTTTCCTGAATTTTAAAAGTCTGCTTGTTTGCCCAGCAATACAGGCTATGAAGTTGACTATTTCTTACCTAATCTTATAGACTTTTTGTTTATATATGTATTGAAAATATGTTCCTCGGTGAATGGAGATTTAGACATATTAGATAGATCTGTTGTTTGGATCAACTCATTAGTAGTTAGAAAATATACTTTGATACATGATCATATATCAAATCTTGCACACTTTAAAATTTTATAGTTTTAAAATTTTCTTGATCTTGTGTTTGCTCCCATAGTCCATCTTTTTCAACGTAAGCTTTTCCATCTTTTTTGGTTTTGTCCTAATATTTCAAATTTGTCTCCTGAAAAAAATTAGAGTTGACTATTTTAATTTTAAAATCTTGGATAATAATCTTGGTTTTGAGTTCTGGTTTTAATCCTTTAATATGCATAATGATGTGTATCAAACTTATGATTTGATTTTATTTTCCTGTCTTATGTTCCTTTTAATTTTTCTTTCTTCTTAAAAAAATTAAAATTAGCATACATGGTAGGAGGTATCATTTTGGCATTTTGAACAAAGCATATTTTAATCTTAGTAACCCATCCTTTCCTCTTATCTCCTCCAGCTCCTAGGTACCACCCTGTTTTGGTACAGTCTCTCTCCCTCTGTGTCGCATGTGTACCTTTGCCCTCCTTTCATGCATTTTTAATTTGTTTTTACATTTTTGTTTATTTTTGAGATTAGAATTTAATCACAACATTTTTATGCTTTTATAAATTTTAATCTGTCTTTGCATTTCCCCTTTTTCTAGTATCTTTTGGGGAGGGGTGTTCTCTTGTAAGTCACCTGTCATATTACCAGCGAAGTGCTGAACCAATGGTGAATGAGACAGGAGCAGGGAGTGAGTCAAGGTTTAAAAACTGCATGAGTCTGTGCCACTCCAACAGATGTTTGGCGTTGAGCGGCCACAGCCCTGTGGCCTACTGTGGCATTTGGAGCAGATTCTGCTTTGGTTTGAACAATTCCCCTGTCTTTCTTCTCAGAGAGTGTTTGCCTCCATGGCCAGAATGGAGGTGACAGTGAGCTAAGGGCACAGAGACACACCACTTAGTGATTGTTTCCCTCAACTATGCTATCTTTAACAAAGACTACTGTCATAAAAATACAGACATTGTTCCCACCAAAGAAATATTAAGGGATTCTCTTCGTCTATCTTTTTTTTTTAACTTTTATTTATTTTTATTTTATGTGTATTGGTGTTTCCCCTGCATGTATGTCTATGTGAAGGCATCAGATCCTCTACAACTGGAACTACAGACAGCTGTGAGCTGCTATGTGGATGCTGGAATCGAACCTGGGTCCTCTGGAAGAATATTCAGTGTTCTTAACTGCTCAGCCATCTCTCCAGTTCTGTTTTTTGTTGTTTTAATACTAAGTAGCATGAAGTGCTTTATGTACATCACAGTTTTGATGGCGCTAGTATCCTGCTGTGGACCATGGGCTGTGGTCATGGCATGACTGAGAAGAAAAGTGCAGAGGAAACTGGCTAGATGCAGCAGGAGCCTCTTTTGAGAGCTAACCTAGCCCTAGGATGCTAACCCACTGCTGTGAGGTAAGTATTAGTCCCTCTGAGGGTGGTGCCCTCATGATCTCATCATCTGCCACTAGGTTGCACTCCACCTTAATAACATCACAGTGGCAACAAGGTTTCCAGTTCAGGACCATTGAGGAACAGATCAGAGCAGGGATCCACATCCCACCAAAATGGGAGCAATGTACTTTCCTGCTCCTTTACTGATTGGATTAATTTTTGACTGAAAGATAGATGTCAGCAACACTGTATTAATGGACACCTCTCTTCCTCTAAAGAATTCAATAGGCGAGTCGGCTCTTGTCAGCCATCCTGATTGCACTGGAAACTATGTGTAAGCATTTAGAGTATGTCTTAAAGAATGTGCTACGTGTTCCTTTAGTCCCACTCTTAAGAATACCATGCCTTGGATCTCTACCAAAAGGCCTATGTGCTCAATCAGGACGTTTTCCTGTTGCTGGCCATGATCCACACATCCTCTAGGTTTGAGCTCAGGAACTATGTTTTTAGGACTGCATGAAGCTGCATTTCACCCACCTTGTATAGTTTTATGTAATGTATACACATCTTGATGTTCAAAGACACAGACCATCCTTCCCCCCCCCACCCCCCGCCCTTTGGTTTTTCGAGACAGGGTTTCTCTGTATAGTCCCAGCTGTCCTGGAACTCACTCTGTAGACCAGGCTGGCCTCAAACTCAGAAGTCTGCCTGCCTCTGCCTCCCAAGTGCTGGGATTAAAGGCGTGTGCCACCACTGTCCAGCCTAGACCACCTTTCTAATGTATCTAGTAACAGTCCATGTACCTCTGTATCAGTCAGAATTTCTATTTCTGTGAAGAGCCACCATGACCACGGCAACTCTTATAAAGGAAAACATTAGGAAAACATTCATTAGGACTGGATTACAGCTTCAGAGTTGTTCATTATTGCCATGGTGGGACACGGTGGCATGCAGGCAGACATGCTGGAGAAGGGACTGGGAGTTCTGCATCTTGATCCACAGGCAAGAGGAGGCTGAGTCACACCAGGCACAGCTGGAGCACATGAGACCTCATGGCCTGTTCACCCAGTAATACACGCCACGCCTACCCCAATAAAGCCACGCCTCCTAATGGTGCCCTTCCCTATGGCCCAAGTATTCAGGAACGTGAGTGTATGTGGGCTAACCGCCACCACAATGGTCTCTTCTCTCGTGCTTGGCTCTGTTAATCCCTTCACATCAGTGGTTCCAAAACCTCCTTCATCTCCATGGGAGTATCACACTAGCTCATTTTCTTTCTTTCAAGATCACAGTCTGAGACCTCCTGCTGTCCAGCGTCTGCTTGCAACCACTTCATATCTATTTCCTGTTTCCCAGTTGTTTGCGAAGAGAGGCCAGGGTGAAGTCGGTTCCTCTTATCAAGGGGAGATGCAGAAGCATTAATCAGCGCCATTGAAACTCAACTAAGAATTGAGTTTCTCCTTGAATTGGCCAAGGAAGCTTCTGTAGTTTTCTCAGAGAATACCTGGAGCGTGCAAGTTGTATTCCCAATACAACACAGACATACATCAACTTAGTGTAAGTTAACTTACAGGTCAAATTCACAAGAGTGATTCTTTGCCTCTGATTCTTAAAGATACAAGAATTGGATTCTTTCTCCTCTGAATGTCAGCCATTCTCCCTACTCCCCACCAAAAAAAAAAAAAAAAAAATCCATAAAGGCAGCAGATATTGATTGAACTCACTAAGTAGCCCTCCAAGAAAACTATCAAAGAATTGACAGCGAACCATGTTAAAAATATACATGTGCAGCCCAGGGGACAGATGGAATAAATAGCGGAGGATTTTAGAAAGAAGTTTGAAATCCATGGTGAATGTTTTCCTTGTGCTTCAGAATTGCCAATCATACTCTCTAAACCGTAGTAATATTGAACTTAAAATAAAATTTGGTTTGCATATCTTTACTGCCTGATATGACACACTGCAGTTAACATGGCATTTGCAAAAACAAACATTCTATTAAATAAATTGAGTTAGTCATCCAGATAGCTTTTACCTACTTCCCGAAGCACTGAAGGAGAGTCACAGTGCGGAGACAGAAAATGGTAGACTGAGTTTAAGCAGTGAAGGCCTGTCACCAGGCACGCAGCTCACATTTCATAATGGCTCAGCTTCATCATGAACAGAGTGTCAGTGCACAGTGACTTCTATTGGCTAGAAGTGATCTTGGCTTTCTAACTGATATTTTGCATATTAATGACTTCCTATCTTAGTGTTTTAGGGCATATATGCGTGCTTTAGTGTGTGCCCGTGTGTGTGTGTGTGTGTGTGTGTGTGTGTGTGTGTGCGCATGCACGCGTGTATGATTATATGCAGATATATGAAACTAGTGTGTGATGCTTGGGGATCAGAGGTCAACATCTAGTGTTTTCATTAATTGCTCATCATCTTATTTTTTTGAGACGGGATTTCTCTTTAAACTGGAACTCATGAATTTGGTTAGACTGGCTATCCAGCCAGCCCTCAGGTCCTCCTATCTCTGCCTTCCCAGCTCTGGGATTCTGGGCATATGCATATGTCTGAGGGAGACCAAATTAAGGCCCTTATGGTTGAGCAGCAGGTTTTTTACAAACTGAGCCATCTTTCCAAGCTCTCGCTCATCCTTTTGTCTCCTCTAGCCGCCCTATTAAGGGTTTCTCACTATGTTGAGGAGTAAAGTGCCCTTCTAAGTGGTTGAAGATGCATCCACAGAGCAGTCTCCAACCACACCAGCTTCCTGAACTCTGCCCACTGACCCTCAGGGTCTCGTCTTTCTCTGCTAAGTTCTAACTTCCTCTATATTCTTGTATTTCTAACATTTCTAGTCTTTTCTCTCTGTCTCCTTCCCTTTCTGAGGAATCCAGAACCAATATCCAGAATCCAGACATTGCTATTGCCATGCGCTTCATCTTGGCTTTGTAATCCTTGCAGGTTCTCAGGTTCCTTCCTCCCTTTAGTCTTTTCTCTGTAGCGTGGAGCGGCCTTACACAGACTGTACTAGGATGGCTAGACCCCTCTCTCCTCAGTCCCTGGTGTACCATCTGATTTTTCTTTTCATTTTTGGTTTTGTACATGATCTTAGGGTAACCACGAACTCACAGTGTAGCTCAAGCTAGCTTCACACTTGTGATTTTCCTGCCTCTACTTTCTGAGTGCTGAAATTACAGGTGTGTACCGTTACAGGTGTGTGATGTGAAGTCATTTTATAAAAACTTCTGAAAAATTACTTATGATATCAAGACAGAGACAACTCAAGTTTTTGTCGAAATAGTGAAATAAATTAATAAAAAAAGGTGTGTGTGTGCTTATATTTGCACAGGAGATGGTACCTGTGTATATATGTGTGTGTGTGTGTGTGTGTGTGTGTGTGTGTGTGTGCTTATATTTGCACAGGAGATGGTACCTGTGTATATGTGTGTGTGTGTGCATGCTTACATTTGCACAGGAGATGGTACCTGTGTATATGTGTGTGTGTGTATATGTGTGTGTGTGTGCATGCTTACATTTGCACAGGAGATGGTACCTGTGTATATGTGTGTGCATGCTTACATTTGCACAGGAGATGGTACCTGTGTATATGTGTGTGTGTTTCCATCCTTGCCACAGAAGGGAATCCTGCTATTTACAGTGACACTGATTAATTTATAGGACATAATTGTAAAAGAACTAGCCTAGATACAGAAAGGCGTCCACTATAAGTTATGTTTAAAGTAAAGAATGATTTGAGTTGGATATGTAGAAGCAGAGAGTGAAAAGAGCAGTTTCTGTAGCAGAGGAAACAGGCAAATGGGCGGATATGATCAAAGAGAACAAAGTTGCACAGGGGTTGTTACGTCTGGAAATGTAGTTTCTAATATAAGGGTTACAGAGACAATATTGAATTCTTAGATTGCATGCTGGCAGTTTGCCAAAGGAATAGATTCTAGGTGCCGTACAAACAGACACAGGTGCAGATACATGCACACACACAGGTACAGACACACACATACATGCATGTACATGCATATGCAGACACAGATACAAACACACACATACATACATATACATATACGCATACATACTCACAGACACAAATACACACATATATATACACACACGTGTACAAAACAGACACACACACATATACACACAGTCACATACATACACACATGTACACACACAGATACACACACATATACACGCACATACGCACATATGCACATACACATACACACAGATATACATACACACTCACACATACATACACACAGTACAAATATGCACACACATGCACATACACACACAGACATACACATTATTTTGCTTCACTGTAGACATCAATATGGATAAACAGAAATTGCCTCCATTTCTTGTTTGCCTTCTTAAAAAAAAATTCTCCATAGTATTTTTTCTTTCTGGGTTTCTGAAAATCAAGACCTTTCTTGGATTCTAAGGCAAAGTCTTTTGTACAGTCCTAAGTCTTCACAATTTTTAAAATTCCCCTTTAACCCAGTTACCATATCAAGATATAACTCTGTGTATCTTTGCTTCTTGGGGTGCAGTCACTATGCCAACCTGACTTGCTGCTCTCTTGTCAGTCAGTCCCCTCCTGGGATCCCAGCAGGAACCTCAGAACCCATGCTTGCCTGACCTTTGCTCTCTGCTGTTGCTTCAAATCACTTTATTTTTAGATTTTTTTTTCTCCAAGTATTTAATGTCTGAATATTCTGCAACCTCATTAAGAAGTCAGTGACAGACCCGCTGGGCCCTGGTAGAGTATACGGAGCCAGACCAAGACCAAGGAAGCAGGTCAGACATGATGAGCATGGGAGTTTGCCCAGTCTGGGAGAATGCACAGCAAGAATTGAACGAGGAAAGTGGGGCTGTGGGGGAGATTCCGAGTAATGCATTCTTTTCTTGGTAGTTGAGGATCACTCTTCGGCAGCTGCAGAGTCATGATGCAGGAATAGGCCAGTCACGCTCTTAGGCAGTAGGTGCTTCAGCCTCTGCTCACTTTCTCGCCTCTCCACAGCCAAGGCAGTGGTAACCCTCCTTTACATCTTCCGAAGGGAATTCCGTGATGTGAATTCTTCAAATTTTTGTGTCCAGGTAAGGTCCTTAGCCCCGATTTTTCAAGAGCTGGAACACCACAGTTTCAAAAATTATTATCACTGTTTGATCTGTGCCCCAGCTTCCACTTAAATGCTCTGAAGGTGGGCCTGGGTGGGCCTGGGTGGGCCTGGGTGTTCTTAAGAAGCCAGTTTGGACAGGCTGAGGGCCAGAGTGAAGATAAAGACAGTGTATGACAGGTGCGACTGGCACAGAGGGTGCCTTCTGTCTACTAGCAAGCGGGGGGAAGGGTGCCATGGAGGGTCCTGGGGAAGACCTAGAGCTCGAGGCATGGGAAGGGCAAGCGGCATGAGGAGACTGGGGCGAGGAGATCAACCGGCCTCAAGGAGAACTTACACCCCGCGTCTCTGAAAGTACTGGTAGGGGCGGGCACTTGATTCATTTCTTCATATAGACAAAAAAAATTTGGTCTCTCACTGAATGATGGGAGCTATCCCTGCTTGTGAGTACACAACAAGACCTAAAGGTTTCCTACATTATTGGCACCCTAGGTTTAAGTGAGTGCATGCTTCCAGTGCGACCGGTGTGCTTTTGTGTGTGCACGTGCATGAGTCATCGCTTTTTCTTTAATGCATGACAGGCTCTTCCCTGTTTCACAGTGGTGGCCTTGAGATCCTCCTTCAGGTGGAGTGGATATTCACAGCTCTGACATCAGTGACACGGATATGCCGCCACCGGCTGATCCTGGACAAGGATTTGAGAATGTGTATGATCTTGATTAGCAGAAGGGAGTGTTATTCTCAAGCCCAGCACACAGACGGATCTCCATTGTTGAGCTTTCAATCTTGGTGTCACTTTCTTTCCTTAGTCGGAACCCTCACCTTAGCCCTCTGTACAGCCTTGCTAAATGAGTATATGTAGGGGAAACTGCTCTATCGCTCCGGTTGCCCATCGGTCCCATTGGATTATTTTATGTGCTTGTATTAATTATAGTCATCACTGGTAATGTTATAGGGTCCCCTTTCCCTTTTCCCTTTCCATTGCTTTGTATTAATTTGACTACCCAAGGCGACTTCATTGAGAGTACTATATACCATAAGGTGTATTATTAGTAGTAGTTTCTAAAATCGTTTGCAAGTAAATTGCTATGTCGATGCCCGTTATCATGTTGACTACCTCTATTCTTCTCAAAAAAAAAAAATCTTTTCTATGTCTTTGGAAATAAGTCACAGTCCCGAGAACCTTTGAACCAAACTATGTACCAGTATGCATCCTAAAGGAGCCCCTCCAGAGTAATGGCATTCTTCACACTGAGCGGACTGCACACTTACCTGCCATAGAAGAGGCACATGCTTCGGCTCAGACGCGGGCTGCAGACCATCTATTTAAGCACTCGCTTCTGTTTAGGGGACCTAAGGCTTGCCTTTGAATCAGGAAGGACGGTCTCAAGGACATTTCCTTTCTCCCTCTGCATCCTCCCAGCTGCCTTCGGAGCCATGCAATCTGACTTTTCTACTTTCATTTGTCCACTTTGACTGGCCTAGGCCTTTGCAAACCTCTCAGCCCTTTATCGCGCAGCCGTCCCTAAGCCTTTCCCTCCCTCCCCCACACGATAGTATCAGAGCACTTGAAAGAAAGGAGAGATCTTTTCCTTCCCGTCATTTTTTCTAGGACAGTGTTTGAGTGTCAGCACAAAAAGTATTTCAGGGGTGTCAGTGTAAAGCTGGGAGGCGTCAGATTACCTGAGGTTTATCCTGCTATTGGAACTGGCTCACTAAGAACCATTCGGGACATGGGGGGGGGGGAACAGCTTTCTTCTCCAACTATAACTACCACTAAATAAAAATCAGAGGAATTCTAAATTGTCTCAAGATGGATACCAACCAGCTTGTGCCTGCTGGGAAGCCATATTGACACCTGCGAATGATTAGCTCTCTCCTTAAACTGCTGTCATATAAAGGTGATTTACGTGCAAGCAGACTATCTCCTTTTTTACTGAAGTTGAATTTTAGTAATCAACGTGGGGTTAATTCTTTTCTTTTTTTTATTGATTCTTTGAGTTTAACATTATGCACTCATGCACTCATTATGCTCACTCATCTTTCTGTCCCCTCATATTTGCCCTTGCAACCTCCAGCCAGAAATAAACACATACACACACACATGCACACAAACACATACACACACACATGCACACACACACGGACACGCACACACATACACACACACAAACACACACACATGCACACAAACACATACACACACACACAAACACATATACATACACACACGCATATACCCCACAATCACTACCACCATCACTCCTACCACCACCACCACCACCACCACTAGCACCACCACCACCACCGACAACAATAACAACACACCGTGTAAGCTTACCCCTCTGTCCACACATCTTCACTTGCAAATGTTCATTACAATGAGCCATGGGTCTGGTCCTTGGTCCTAGCCTTCGGTGGTACCATCAATATTGGATCCTCACTGGGACTCTTCCCAGTTCTGTTGTTGCCCTGTGTTATGGAGATCCTATAGCTTTGGATCAGCAAGACTGCATCTTTCACGTGTCTCACCCATTCACAGTTAATATAGATTTTGGGGTGGGCCAACTCAGAGCTTTGGAACTGGGCCAGGACGGTAACTGAGCTGGTCAGCCCTCTAGCTCTCCACAGGGTTAATTCTTGTCAGTGTAAAATCCGTGGCTTCAGGAGATCCAGTTGTGTGTGAGCATTCCTTGTCTAATACCAAACTTGTTCATTATCTCAAAAAGAGCATCCTCACGCTTAGGGCTTTCTCTGTACTCCTCCCAAGGCACTCTCCCCACCCCCGCCCCACCCCCAATTATCCTCCTGTCTCCTGTGTGAAGTTTAAAATGGTGGAAAGAGAAAACAAGAAAGCAAAGGTTGAACAAACAATATCTTTATTATTGTCCTTTTGTCAAGACATTACTTTCTAGACAATAAGAGATTGCTCCCTGCTTTTTTTTTCTTTTTTGTGAAAAGCTATTTTTTATTTCTTTTTTTTGAGACAGGGTTTCTTTGCATAGTCCTGAAAAACTAGCTATTGAAAAGGAAGAGGAGGAGTTCATTATTAGGGACCTTTTCAGTGATGCCTCTGCATAGATAGGTACAGGGGAGGTGGGGCCTTTCCTGGATAAAGAAATAAATAAATGAAGTCAGTATTTCAAGTGTGTAGTTATTTACTACACATTAAATTCTTATATACTAAATTTATACATTAAATTCTCTATACTTAAGTATAGAGCTTACTATCTACATTTACAAGAAATAAATACATAAAAAGTTGAATTAAATTAATTTTGGCTAAATTGTTAGTTTATTCAGTTGGATAATTTTGTGTTGACATATTATTTGTGGAATAATTAATGTAATTAACTGATCAATATTGATTTCATTAATTATACTTTCTTAGGGCTATATAATTTATAACAGGTAAAACTGAGAATACAACTTTATTTTTTAAGTTTTGGGGAGGAGGAGTTAGGAAAGATTCATTTATTTTAAATTGATTTTTGAATAATTTTGTGTGGGAGAATTGTAAACATTATTTACCTTATTCTCTCTCTCTTCCCTCCAAGAATCTTTCCATGTATCACCCCTCCTCCCTCTCAAATTCATACTTTTTAAAAAAAATTATTGTTATTTTATATAAATATGTGTATATGTATATATGCGCATATATAAATGTATATGTACATGTATAGTATTATACACACATATACATCTATATAATCATATATATTTATATATACTCATATATACATATACACACATACACATACATGTATACACATACACATGTACACACATACACACAAATGTAACTACAATGTTCTGAGTTCAATTAGGATTATTTGTATGTTTGCAAGTATTTTCAGACCTGACCACTTTGTATTTAATAACCAACTAGGGGTCTCATACCTGGAGAACACTGATTTTCCTCTCTCAGTAGTCTCAGCCCAGGGGTGTTGCCTTCTGAGATTTCTGTCACTCCCATTGGCAAATGAACTGGTATTGTCATTTTTCAGGTCTTGTTTAGGTGGCCATTGTTAAGATTTCATGGGAACATCTTCCTGTCTATACAGGAGAGGCTCCCAAGCAGCAGGCGTCTTGGTCCTTTGATTTTAGTACCATTCTCTGATGTTTACCTTTCTGTCCTCACCCGAGCTGCCCCCAGAGTCTTCAGTGTAGAGCTTGTGTTGGAGATGTATCAACTCCGCATTTTAACTAGTTGTAGACTTCTTTAATGATCATCATCTGCCTTTAAAAAGATACTTTTTGGTAAAAGGTGAGAGCAGTATTTATTTGTAGGTATAAAACAAGTATTTATAATGTATTTAGGAATTATGCTTGTTTAGGAAAGCTGTGTTCGTAGGTTCTCCTCTAGAGGCCTAGCCATGGGTAGTAAGCTAGGTTCATGTCAGGCATAACCTCGTTCCTACTGAGAGGACCTTAAATCCAACTAGATGGGTGTTGGTTACCCTCAGGATATAAGAGCCGCTAGTGCATCTTTAGAAATAGTTTTGCCATTCGTGTTATTGTTGTGGTTCATAGGTTTTACAGCTGGACAGGACTATTAATTACTCTCTCTCTTGGCATCTTGCATGGCTCCATCCAGCACTGTAGAAGTTGGTTCTCATGGAGGAGGCCTCCCAGGTAGTTCTAGATTGATTCTTACAAGTCCTATATTTGAAGTATGACGTGTCTTCAGCAATAGGGACTGACCTTACCAAGTTGGGGATGCACTCAAAGACAACATCAATAGGATATATTGATTTCGGGGTGCTTTAGACTTCTCTGATCAATTAGAAATGGGATTTCTGTCAGATTGTTTGTTGCCTTTGGGATGCGCTTTACTACCCTAAGTGGTATAACTTTATTTCAATGCATATACTATACATATAAATATATAATTTTCAATAAACATAAAATAATGCATAACAAAACTTTAAAGCCCAAGTTTCTATTAGTAACTTCACAACTTATTTTAGAAGGAGGGTCTGAGTGGCTACTTGCCGTCTAATAATTTTATTACTAAATTTTATTTGGATAGTTATTTCTTAACTTTCTTATGGAAAAACACAGCTGAGCAATTATAAATCCAGATGAGAATCAAAAGCTTTCTATGCACTTCCCAACTAAAAGAATAACTGTACACATGTGCAAACCCTATGAATTAGGGTGTCTTTTGGTATCTAATAACAAATATTAGCATGGTGACATGGTGTGTTGGAGCTGTATGGGAAGGTACTGATTATGGCAGCTTTGGCCAACAGGATCCTTCAGTTTAAGCAAGTGATTGCAGCCAGTGAGGCTAGATTTTTCTAGGCTATTAGCTGAGGTCCTTGACTTGCTTCAGAGGTACAATATGGTGGGTATCGCATTTCACCCATGAACCATGCCCTCTACTTCATGCTGATATCATCCCAGAGGTCAGTTTTCTGGTACTATTCTACTGTTGTGGTGGGATATCATACCCAAGGCAACTTAAAAAAGAAAGAATTTATTGGGAATCGGCTTACAATTTCAGAGGACGAGCCCATGACCAGCATAGTAGGGAATATGGCAACAGGCAGGCACCAGAAATGGAATTGTCAGCTTAGAGACAACAACCACAAGGCAGAGAGAGGTGAGTACAGGGAGAGTCACTTGGAATGGCATGGACTTTTTACAACTTCAAAGCCCATCCCAGGAGGCACACCTCCTCCTACAAGGCCACGCCTCCTAATCCTTCCCAAACAGTTCCACAGGCTGCAGAGAAGGCATTCAAATGTGCGGGTCTCATGCAGACAAGCACAGCAGGCGATATCAGCCAGGGGCTGGAATAAGCGGCTGCCTTTTCCTCTAGCACTTTTGCTCCACATGTTTCCACAGTCTATCAAAGCCTGTGCTTGCTCCCTAATGGAAATGTGCATGTATGAAAGCCTCAGATGCTAAAAGAGCTCCAAGAAGCAAGAGAAAAATGCTCCACCCAATGCTATCATCAGTAATTTGTATCTTCTCTAACTCATCTACATTTTCTAGGACTATATTCAAGACATGGTTTCTTTTGTCTTGAAAAGTAGGAAAATTATTTTTCATCATTAACAAGATTCTAAACTGTAGTGAAACAGACTAATTTATGTATTGATTATTTTTGAGTGGCCTTTGTGCTAGGGACACAAAAAATGCTGATATTTATAGAATAGTTAATGTTGTGTCAGGTGAGAGCAGTTTTAGTTGTATTGTCTTCCTGAGTAAGGGTAACAGTAGCCCTTAGATATAAACTCTATTAGTGTGCTATTTTAAAGATTGCAATCTGAGACTTAGCAATGCTATATAACTTTCCTTGGGCTACTTTATTTAAAAAGTGGCGAGACTAGAATTTTGACTCCTAATCTGCTTTAGTTGCGATCTCTTATGTTTGCTGTTGAAACCTCAAGGTCAGACTTGAGCTCTGCCCCTGCAAATGAAGGAGCCTTGTTAACGAAAGCACATGGTTGAGGATCAGGTAGAGTGTGGGTGTTGTTCATTCAGAGGAGTGTAGACAAGTTCCTCAGCCCGATATATCTCCAGCTGCAAACTCTCCTCTTTCCAAGGACTTGCTTGGATTCTTTGGAGCTAATGATCATTTGAATCTTGTGGTTCAGCTTCTGCATCAGGGAACATCATGTGTTCAGCTAGTGCCAGTGCCTAGCTGCCATTTCAGCAGAGATTGGTTTGTGGAGTAACGGGGAAGAGAAGGACCCACACAGATCACCTTCTGGAAAAGAAGAGGGGGAGGCAGAGGGCATGCAAGGAGGACTGTAGCATGCTCCCAACTACTGACGCCTCATATCTCCATTATGAACTCATCTCTTGACACGTACAGATGTCAGAGTGCTCTGGGGCTGAAAGAAAATTCTGTTGCTGGTTCAGGGACAGTTGCCTGCATATCAGTGGTGGAACGAGAGCTGTCATTTGTTTTGGGCTCCTGATTAAACAGAGAGGCAGCATAGGGAAAACAGCCATGTTATAACTTCTAATAAATCATATTATATCATTAACTTTCATCTTGCTGATTGATATAATACTTTACCATCCTAAAGAAAATGTTTTTTCTAATGCCTACAGCTCTGTTCCCTTTTGTTCACTATCTCTAAAAGGAGTTCTGCCCTCCCTCATTGTCTTCCCCTTTTTCTTAGTTAAGGGCTTCACTGCTGTGAACAGACACTGTGACCAAAGCAAGTCTTATAAAGGACAACATTTAATTGGGGTTGGCTTACAGGTTCAGAGGTTCAGTCCATCATCAACAGGGTGGGAGCAGGGCAGCATCTAGGCAGGCATGATCCAGGCAGAGCTGAGAGAGGTCTACATCTTCATCTGAAGTTGGCTAGTGGAAGACTGACTTCCAGGCAGCTAGGATGAGGGTCTTAAAGCCCACACCCACAGTGACATACCTAGTTCAACAACCACACTTTCTAATAGTGCTACTCTGTGGGCCAAGCATATACAAACGATCACACCCTTGCTCTCAGGCTGTGCCTTCACCATTGCCCAAAGACTGATTTCACCAAGGATGTTAAGAGGCAAAACCAAACGATATTAATTCTGATGTCAGAGGACAATTTTGTCCTTTGTTGCTGTCACAGCATCTGGAACATTTGGCTGAAGAATCACTTCCTCCTTGAAGCTCTGTCTGACTGCTTTAGTGCTATCTTCATTTGGCTCCCCTGTTGAGCACATTCTTAAGCTTCTTCCCCCATGTGTTAGCTTTCCAGGGCTTCTGTGATGATGAACTACCAGCTTTCAGCCTAACGGAAGCTCACTGTGTCATCCTTCCAGAAGCCAGATGTGAGATCAAGACTTGGCTGCTGGAGCCCCATCCCAGATCCACGACAGGGCTGTGTGACTCGGGGTGAAATTTGTTTATCTTTCTTGTACAATTTAAAACCTTTTTAGCTCATCGGACATTAAGAAGATCAAGAGAAGTAATAGTCACAGGAAACATTCAGAACCAGGCCCCATAGGAAGCATGTTCTGGACCAGTTGTTCTCAACCTTCCTAATGCTGTGACCCTTCAGTGCAATTCCTCATGTTGTGGTGGCTCCCAACCATAACATTATTTTCATTGTTACTTCATAATTGTAATTTTTCTACTATTAGGAATCATAATGTAAATATCTGTTTTCTGATGGTTTCAGGAAACCCTTGTTAAAGGTTCACTAGACCTCCGCCCCCCTAAATGGTTGAGACCCACAAATTGAGAACTACTGCTCTGGAATCTACCTAATACAGCTGTAGTTTTTATTTACTTCAGATAGTGGAGCTAAAGAAAGAGCTGATTTTTTAAAAAAATGGTTGTAAAATGCTTTAAAACAATGTTCTGCTATTAGTTCTTCACTCAACTTTATAGATATAAACCCTGTAGCATGCTCGTAGCCTTAGAATTAATGCTACAGTGAAAGTAGTTTTGGGGACTCGATCCATCTGTATCTCTACCTACCACACTTTGTAAGTTGCTGTTTGTGCTCCATATGCATGGATCCTGTCTCTAGATTCAACTGATCACAGGTCAAAAAAATTTGATAATCCCTCACATTTGGTAAAACCTTATCTCTGTACTATATATTGAAACTCTTCTTGGTATTCTCTATATACTTTCTTGATATTATCAATTTAACCATAATTTGCAGAACATTTATAATATTGGGTATTATAAATAGTCTAGAGAGAAATTAAAGCCTATGAGAGTAACCAAGCCCGCTCAGTCAACAGGTTCTCCAGCGCAGGAGTGAGGATTAAAAATGAAAAAGACAATTAGACAATATTGTAGCATGACCCCAATCAATTCTGAGACTGAAGGCAAATTTAATTTTTCCAATCTGATTTTATACCCTTTTAATTACATGCAGGTATTAAGGGTGAGCAGTACAATAAGGAACAGCAAGGCAGTAAGCAGAGTCCCATGGTTACTCCTGTGACAGTTGTTTAAAAGGGTTTGTCATAAGGACCAAACTACTTGAGCCTACTTCCTTGCCCAAGCCCAAAATCTTGCCTGCAGCCTACTTCTTTTGTGCCACCCTAAGATTAAAATTCCTGCCTTAATGTACTTCCCTATCATAGCCTAAAGTTAGATTCTTGCTGAAACTTACTTCCTTATCATGGCCGATGTCAGATTCCTGCCTGAAGCCCATTTCCTTGTCCTTGGCCAATGTCAGCACCCCAAAGGGCTCTCCACAGGAGAGTTTTGTGTTGGTTATATGCAAAGTGAAAAGGTGAACATTGAATAGATTATGTTATCAATCAGCTGGTTTTGCTGGTTGGTTGGTTGATTTTTCTCTATTAATATAGAAACTGTAGGTAGGCAAGGGGAAGCTCTTTAACTGCTGGCCCTTAGCAGCAGTGTTTGCTTGCCTCAGCCTTTGGTATCAGCAAGCAGTGGTAACAACAGACAGTGTCTTTGTAGGTCTACTGTATTGAGCCCTTAAATATTAACTAATGTTATATAACACTCATGTTACAGCAGGCCTTTGGTGTTGGGACCCTCAGTCTCATAAATATACTTCTTGTATGAGCCTAGATTTGGCAATTCTTAAGCCTTTAAATTTTATAGCTGGTGGTGTAGCATCTAAGCAGGCCTGTAGGACTTCAGAAGTTCAGCTTCTAACATCATGCAGTGTTATAGCTCCTGGAACAACCTGGGAAATCAGAATTCCTTGGCACTTAGCACCAGCCAATGCTAGAACTATTTGTCCTTGGTCTGAGACCCTTGGCCTTCATGATGAGACAGTTCTCTGAAACTCATTTGGAAATAAGGCTATAGAATCTGTTCTCTGGCTCCCAAAGGCCCTTTATCTTCTGTAGTCTCAGCTTTCTTCTCTTCCCTATTGCCTCTTTATGTTGATGCCCTGCCTCTCTTGAAGCAACTGTTCATCTCTTATGCTGCTGCTGTCAAAGCCTCATGCCTTGCCACTTTTGTCTTGGTCTGCCCACTTCTCTGCTGTCTCTGCCTCTGCTGTTCTCCTGCTTTAGCTGTCAACAGTCCTTTATTGGCCTAATGCCTCAACATCAGGGGAGTAATTACGCCCCATTCACTAATTGGGACTGAGCAACATCCCTACACAGCCTGAGAAGAGGTGTTTGGACCAAGGACAATTATTTGTTTTGTACTAATCACAATCTTTTGTATTACAACAATTTCAGTCTTGCCACTGGGCACCAATCATAGCCATCAGGGGCTCGTGGTTTAGGAGACACAATGCCTTGATTTTTGGCCCAATTTCGGTGTATACATGAATGAATCAGCACCAATCATAGCAGTGTTTTAGCTAGGCCAGCAGTGGAAGACCTTACCATGCGGCATAGGTAGACATGGGTGCAGGCTCACCGAGAGTTCGCCAAGGTTTGTGATAGTGAAAAGTCTTTTGTAAGTTGTTTCACACAGCCCTGGCAAAGGCCTCACTCTTGGAAGCTGGGGCAATCAGCTGCAATTGTAAGATTTTTGTTTTGTTTTTCAAGGTGTCAATGATTCCAGATGATTGATGTTGACATGAGAGTCTGGTTGTTTGGGTGATAGAAGAATCACTAAGGGAGTCGATCGGCTTGCCCAATCCCCTCAGGTCTTTGCTTATTTATAGAAAACTGTGCATTGGAGAAAGGGTTTGCAATGACAGCATAACTTACATTAGCACTCACAGGGACTGACTCCACACTGCCTAACCCCTGTTAGGGGTTCCATGGTAAGTGAGTGTCTCTCATCGTCCTCACTGAAGCTACCCACACTGCCACAGATATGAAGGGGCATTTGCACATCCTTTGCTCTCTTAGCACGTTGGGAACCACAGGCAACTGCAACCAATTTATATTAATGAGCAGACCAAAAGTTTGTTTAGTTTGGGTCACTCCTGTACCTAGGTCTACCAACTCCTTTCATAAACTGAGGGGCCATTCAGCTTCCCAGAGGAACCTGGTGGCTCATTCTCATGCTTTCACTGGTTTTCTGCATGTGTACATATGTGAACCGATTATCTTTGTCATGTGACCTCGAAGCTCTGACCAGGTATAGGTCTAGTGACCTATCTTGTCGGTGCATGGCTCACACCTCTCTGTGGACTACAGACGTTTTGAACACGAGAGAGTTTGCACCTCAAAAGAAAACTGAGCAAAGGGGAATGGTAGTTCAGAAGGCAACAACAACCAAAGTCCTCATATGCAGGAGTGCCTCAAAGCCAACAGCCAGAGAACTTTGCCAATGCATTTCTCGGCTTCTGTCACCAGACAGGCCCTTGTTGGTTAGATCTAGACCATCCCTATCATCTCCCCTCCACATCTTGCCCTCTAAGTAGTGATAGCTGGGTCATCTTCTTTAAATCAAAGATGGAGTGACCATTGTATTCGGCGTGGGTGCTCCACTCATGAAGAATCAGGAGGGAGATCGCTGCAATTTGCATGAGGTTTTATTGCCAGTATACTGGGGTCGTCCTGCATTCAAAGCAAAGGCGAAGACCAGGAACAAAAGCACACACACTTTTTATACCTTTCAGTACACAGGTTTACAGCATGAGTTGGTTATCTCTCATTGGTGGAGCCCATTGTCTTTTGTTCTCATTGACCTTTATGCCCCAGGTGAGGGGGAGATACCGATTGCACATAGGAGGGGTAAGGGAGATCCACCCTCCTGGGGACGTTTCCTGCACCCGGGCATTTCTTGGGGATGGGTGTTTGCTCTGTAAACCTTTCTGAAGCTCTGTCTTTAGGCTAAATAGACATTCCTTGTTCCTTGGTATTTTTCTGAGGTGTCCCTGTTTGCTCAATTCTTACATGACCAACAGGGTGCTTTTCTAAAGAAGACCTTAGATTTCAACACAGACTGGGAAGGTTTGATGTGTGACACCATGGTAGGTGACTTTATACCCTGTCAGTTCCCTGGGGTCTATTAATATTGAGTTGTGCCTATCAGTAACTCTAGGGCCTCTGGGAAGGCAGAGTGATATTCTGGCTGTTGACTGGTAGAAGCTGTGGGGATTCAAAGCCCTATGAGCTCCAGCTGCCTTTTCTGAGTGTCTTCCTACGTAAGACATAGTTCTCTGATAATCAATAAGTAATTCTGCCCCATCCTAGAAATTGCAGCTTTCCCATGTACCATCACCACCATAGCAAGCCTTGCAACATCTCAGCTATAGCATAGAAATCCAACCTCCAGATACAGAGGAGGAGAGGTCTCTGTAGCAGGTCTTGGTTTGAAGAATGCTCTCTGCTTCGCCTGATTAGCAAAGCCCCAGTGAAAATGCCTTCTTTTTAGTATGGGAAGTTACCAATGCTAATATCTGGCAGTCCATGTTGGTTGCTATTGTAAAAATTGAGCAAATAGGGACACCTCATAAAAATACCAAGGAGCAAGGAATGTCCATTAAGCCTAAAGACAGAGCTTCAGAAGAGTTTACCGAGCAAACATCTGTCCCCAGGAGATGCCCTAATTGTGGGGAGTAATGCCCGGTTCAAGGAAACGTCCCCAGGAGGGTGGATCCCCCTCACCCCTCCTATGTGCAATTGATATCTCCCCCTCACTTGGGGCACAGAGGTCAATGAGAACAAAAGACAATGGGCTCCACCAATGAGAGATAACCAACTCATGCTGTAAACCTGTGTACTGAAGGGTATAAAAAGTGTGTGCTTTTGTTCTTGGTCATCCCCTTTGTTCTGAATGCAGGACGACCCCAGTATACTGGCTATAATAAACCTTATGTAATTTACAGCGATCTCCTGTTTCTTCTCGAGTGGGGGACCCACACCGGAATCTAACACTATCTGTTTTAATTAAACATTATTTTGCATGGGTTCCCTGAAGAGTCTGTTATCATGAAAAAGCACCATTTCATAAATCTAAGAAAAAAAAACTAAACAAATACATGCCTTTGTACCTCGATACCATTAAAAGTCACTGCATTTTTCTAAGTTTCTACTATATGACTACAAAGACAGCTATAGGTACAGTGCATGAGTTATTCTCCTGTCATTCTCCTGTGGAAGTGCAGCCAAAGGTAGACATTGGCAGCTTTGTTACACATTTCCATATTTCTATGTGGACATGGGGATCTATAAGTATGAATACTCCCACTTTTAAAGTTTGAAAATAGAACACACACACACACACACACACACACACATGCACGAACGCACACGCATGCACACATATGAATGAAACTGGTTTTGTTTCTAATTCATACCAGCTTTTTGGAAAACATGCTAATAAACCCATTGTCATGTGTTTCTTTGAGAACATCAGTATAATTAGCCCTTTTAAAAAGAGAACAAAACTACTTTGGAAACCTCAATTTGAAATACAGTGAGGCCTGATACCTCATTATAGCTATGCAGAGCTTTTTTCTCTTGCTTTGATTTCCTGGCAAAGCATTATTTTATGCCTTTGTTCTCCTTCAGTGACCATAATAGTCTTGGCATGAACCTTCCAGGTAGGTGAAAAAAAAAACCTCCCCCCTGGGCATTTCTTGTCCTTTGCGGGGGCGGGGCATATTCTTAGAGTTAACCCAGTCTGTGGTCGACTCGGAGAGCCATCCGTGGGAAGCAGGGGAGGCTCTTAATTTCTGACTCTTGCCCTTCTCTTTGCTCAAGATGCCTTTGTGTCCCCTAGCCTGCCCTTTCTCGTTTGCATCCCTTCCTGTGTAAGGAGAGGAATCCTTTTAGTGTGCACACACAGTGGACCTTCAGGGACATCTTTGAAGGAAAGGTGAAGGCTGGTAGAGCTGCTTCTGGGAGACTTTTAGCTAGAAACCTTAGCTCCCTCAGGAGCTTTTGTCTCTCAGGCACTGTGGATGGAGTGCTTGAGTGTTTTGTCCCCTCTTGCAAGAAATTCCTCCGAGAACAGGAAGGGAAATCCTTCTCTGCTTGGAGTCCTGTTCCCTGCGGGAAAGAGAAACTAGAAGAACAAAGAATATAAGCCTAACAAATAAAGCCTGTGAAAACCATGCTTTCCAACTGACTGCTCGGAACCTGACTGTAACCCTTGGGGTTAGGAATTAAAACACCTCACTTTGCACCTGACTTCACGTCTGCCCTGAAGGGTGAGTTGTTCTGGTTGACAGGATTAGGTCCCTCTTCATTTCTGCATTGGCCCCTGAAGCGTGAAAGGAGCCGAACAAAGAGATCTTTAGTTCTCCAGTCCTACTTCAGCATCTCAACACTTTAGTGCCTGCTAGTGGTAGTACGGGGAATTGCAGCGACTGTCATGGCTTCCTAGCGAAAGCTTACGCTGCAAATTCTAGCCCTGAAAAGAGGTCGGTCAACTCTCTTCAGAGAGTTAGGGTTCTCCTTAAGAGATCCCTTTGTTATCCTGTTTCTCGCGTCATAAAATTCTAAATAAAACATACACGCAATACGTCTTGAGACACAGTAGGGAACGACTGAAACGGTCTCTCCTCTGGAAACGACCAAGACAACAGCAGTACTCTTTCCAAGTACTGCCTTTATGGAGTAGTTTATGGGAGGGATTTGAACACCTGATACTAAACAACTCCCTAGCCCGGCGTTTGTTCTCACACCCTGTTTACAATATCTTTCTGCACCCGAAGCGTTCTGCACCTGAATGCCACTCCTTACTCTCCAACTCAGCCGCCTCTTGATTGATGGCCATGCTTTGTATAAGCTACTTCCTTGACCACTGTGTGAGCCTAATAGAAAAGGAATACAAGGAAAGGTTCTACTTACAGTGCACCTCTGGTCTATACCGGAAACACAGATGTAGGGTCTCACCCATCCCTCAGCTTCCACCTCTGGAATATCCAGATAGAATAATTTGAGCATTTTGATCAACATCAAACTGATGATTAGGCTGAACAAAGAATTCGTATTATCTTGGTTTGAAGCCCTCACGAGGTTCTGCATATATGTTAATCAAGTTTTAAGAAGTTCTGTCTTGACCTCAGCCGTAAACACCGAGTGTTGAATCCTGTGTCCACCTGGGTCTGTCCTTGGACAGGCCCTTATCGTCCTTGTCTCAAGCAGCCCATTCTTAGCACTGCCTTCCCTTGGGCACACAGTGATGCATACTAATGGCAGCAGGAGTAGCTTACTTTTAATCTGGCTTTACAGTAACTCTCTTAGACTTTGGTATATACTTAGTCACGTAAGACCTTTCCGTTATTAATGCAGCCTGATTCTGTACTCGTTACTTGAATGAGAATCCACACTTAGAAATGATTTTATCAGCTTGGCTTCTAAAATATCTTTGAAGCATGTAAGACCTGACTAATCTATACAGAGCTTTAATATCCTTATAGGTGGTAGTCATCCTGAATCAAATGACATTTTTAAGAGAAAGTTTACACCTTTGAAATCTTACATATGAGATAATTCCTTGGTCAAATAAAAGATACATATTTAAATAATTTATTTGAATAGGGCAAAATCTACTGAAAGAAGGACTCTCCCTTTTCATTTCCCCTTCCTTTGTTGCCGTCATAGCTTATCCTGGCTTTAATAACTTGTACAAACAGGGTGACATCTGGAACCAATTTAAGACAACTTTATCATCTTTGCAGCTTGCTGAACTCGCTTAGAAAAATTAATTTATCACCAAACCATTTCCTAGGGGGAAAACTATACATTAAAATAATTGAACAGAATTTTCTTATACCCTCAGTGTTCCTGAATTTATCCCAGCTATTGAGCATCTAAAGAATAACTCTAAGGGCAATCAAACAGTGTTATGAGACTGGGAGGTTGAAACTGAGTGTAGGGTAGCTGGGCTCTGAGAGTGAGTGTTTTTTCTTCGTTAAAAGCTAGAAATGTTATTGCCAGAGGCCAGAGATACACCAGAAATATTTAATCTAAAATATCTCTGGTTCTGCTCTGGTTAGAGGCCAAGGATGGCACAAAGAAGGGGTCCCTTTCCTTTCTCTTTCTTCCCTTAAATGAGTGGCCCTTACGCTGAGAATTGACTGGAGCTAAGAGGCACCGTGAACTCCGTAACTGACCAGTTCCCTGGACCCAGCGTCTCCATCCATGTTCACTCTAAGTCAGTGGCCCCAGTGCTATCCTGTTTCTGGGATAATTCATAAGTGCTGAGCAGATGATCTTAAGCACTGAGCTATGAATATATAAATAACTTCTTCCTAAGCTCACCCTCTGTGGGCCATGGTTTTTATTCTTTGAATCTATGGGATAAGGACACAGAAGCCACTAGCTCAGGAGCTGTTTTATAAGATTGTAAGGATTTGGCAATTAAATTCCCAGTTAAAGCCAAAAAGGCAAGAAGAAAGATCTTCAAACGCACAGAAGCCCTACACTTCCATATCTAGGTCTGTTGACAAAATTAAGAGTGTTTTGGTTGAATGGGCTGTATGCTGGAGCTTGTGTGGTTCCTTATTTTTGAAAACTGGTTAAACACTAATGCATTAACTGGGGTTCAGGTTTGAGAAATCAACAAAATACATTAGAGCTAGTCCTTATCCCAGGAGCTCATGCAGCATTAACAGTTGACCTTACAAGAGCACAAGACATGGGAACATAAAATGAGGTATGTGCCCTCATAGTTTGGAAGTTCTTGATGGCCTTCATAGGTCACAAAAATGTCCCATGGGGTATTTTTGAGGTGAAGAAAGCTTTGACATTGTTTGGGAACAAGAACTTGAGGGAACATCTCAGTGTGGATTGTACGAAGCTGGGAACAATATCTTTGTTCCACATCTTACGCTATTTCGGTTTCGGTGCTGATTCTTGCTGAGCCAGCCCACACCCACTGTGTGCTGGGTTACTGTCCCACTGTGGGAATACAGTCAAAAGAGTGACCCATGGTGAGCAGTGCCTGGGTAACGGTGAGAAGCTCCAGGAAAAAGGTCAGAGGGCCTTTTACCTTGGTGCATTTTTTTCCTCTGTGTTGTTCTTGGACATGATTTCATGCCTCCTGTGATAAACATTTATATTCAATTTATAAGATATGGTTGCTCTTGTTGGATGTCAGACCATAGTTATAGAACCAAATTGGTTCAGTCTACCCTGAATCTGAATATGACCTTCTGCTTTGGTTTCATGCTTTTCTAGATTTATTCTATCGTACATGCAAGACAACTGTATTTAAATTGCTCTGTCCTGAGAAAGTTCTGGGAAGGACCTGCTCTGTCAATATGTATGTGCTTATTAGTGCTTATTTACATGTTTTTTTTTTGTTTTGTTGTAAACATATTTTTCTGATCATGTTTTTCTAAACTCAAAAAACCTTCCTTGGACCATTGACTTTTTTTGTTACATTCATTTTTAAAAGTACACTGAAACTGAAGTAAGGTTGTCTATAGACTGTAATCTGCCCCATTGCTTCAGGTTTTCGGATCTCAGCAGACAAGATCCGCACAGGTCTTCTGAAAAGTAGTCACCCATCCTTTCAGCCCTATTGGCAGAGAAAGAAACAAGTCTAACCCAAGTGCAGAGACAGTATGCTGAGGAAGGCCAATCTGAAATAAAAACTACATTATTAATGCAGGGAAACTTTTGGCTTATGTAAAGTTCAAGTCCTACAAACCTGAGACTGAACATTTGTGTGTGTTGGCAGTGTCTAGATGGATTGATTTATACTCTGTGTTCTAGTGATTTCAAGCAGGTTACAATACATGAAATAATTTGAAATCTCACAGACTACAGCAAGACAAACACAAGGCGTTAAGCCTAAAGACACTTGTGTTAACCTGTGTGAAGGCAACAGTGGTGCATGTCTTCCTGTGGACCAGGCGCCCAGCCTAGCCTTTCCCTTGATGATAGAATAGGGCATCCCCATTTTTTGACACAGGGCAGGCAGGAAACCCACCGGAAGACAAGGGTGCTCTGGCTAAGCTGGTGGAAGCTATTAGGACCAATTATAATGACAGATATGATGACATCTTGTCGCCACTGGGGAGGCAATGTCCTGGGTCCTAAGTCTGTGGCTCGCATTGCCAAGCTGGAAAAGGCAAAAGGACTGGCCACTAAATTGGGTTAAATGTACACTAAGTTTTCTGTACATAAATATAATTACAAAATTAAAAAGACAAACAAACAAACAAAAAGCCTAAAGACACAGACTATAAAGGCTTCCAGCTATGAAGAGTGGGCCATAATTGTGTCTCTGATTCTTCACACCAGGTTGAAACAAAATAAATAATGTTTGTCTTAGAACAAAGTTCTGTATATAATGTTCTTCTCTTCCTGAACAAAGTTCTGTATATAATGTTCTTCTCTTCCTGAACAAAGTTCTGTATATAATGTTCTTCTCTTGCTGGTTTATTTATCTGAGTTGTGTGGTTGAGGTCTCTGAGGGACCAAGTTGACAGGTTTTTGTCAAACAATTGAAGAGATTGTAAACTCTCCCCTCTTGGTCTTTGTAACTATGGCATCTGAAAGAGGGCCATGTTGGGCCTGAGTAAACACAGGGCAACTGCCTAAGCAATGAGGGAATTAAGAAACGTGTGTGAGAGAGAGCCCTGTAATCCGTGACAGAGGCATAGAGTCCATGCATTGACCCTGTTTCTTGGCACAGCACTGTGAAGTGACCCAAGTCTCAGAACAACAGTCGAGGAGATCCAGCAAGTAAGAGGGTTGGCTATGGGCTTAATTCTGAAAAAGAAGAAGAACATTTCTTGTGTGTAGTTAACTGAAGGCCGCCAGCCCATTGTCAGAGGGTTTGCTAACAGTCAGGAGATGCTGGGGAGGTTCGTCCTTGGTCTCATGCTGGCAGGGGTCCACTGTGTGCTAAGCCTTCCCACTGGTAAGTCACTCCCCGCCCCCCATTATGAAGGACAATCTTCTCTGTTCAAAACTCACAATTTAAATGTTAGTCTCATCCACAACCAGTCACAGGGATGCTGAGAATACTACTTGATGAACTATCTGGGGATAATGATCTAGTCCAATTGACACATATGATTAACCTTGGACTGCATGAGTTTAGGGACACTGCATCCTCTCCACACCTAGACAATTCCCTAAAAATCTCTCTCTACATATTTTTAGTCTCTTTCTCCCCAATTAAAACTCATGGCTTTCTTCATCTTCATTGAAGTGATGTGAGCTTTAATTCAAATGTTCTGAAACAATTACAACCCATGAAAATGTGTACATAGTCACTCATGCCTGACTTTGAACACCTTTCTCTCATTTTCTTCATGCAGAAAATAAAATATAAACATGATCCTGCTATAATATTTAGGAAAGTTCTTGTAGATAGAAATAACTCTAACACTCTCTTCTGCTCTACTTTCCTGTGGTAGAATCTTTGGAGTGGCGTATTAAGGTTTTTGATTAGATTGTGACTAAGTGGCTCTCATGGAGCCCACATATTTTAATCTGCAGCCTTACATCTGTAGTAGAGGTAGATTTATAAACTGAAGTACAAATCTTTCTTTGAAAAAAAAATCACCAGGCAGCATATATTAATTACTGATTTTAAAAATGTAATGTGAAACTGGAGATGTGGCTCAGCTGTCCAAAACACTCACTGCTCTCTCTGAGGACCAGAGTTTAGATCCCATCACCCACACTGAATGGCTCACAAAGGCCTGTGACTCTGGTCCTAAGAGATCAGACACCCCCTTCTCACCTTTACACACACACACACACACACACACACGCACGCACGCACGCACGCACGCACGCACGCACGCACGCACGCACGCACATATGCACTCACACTCTTGAGAAAGTGTAGCATTTGAAACTCTCGTATATTACATCCTTGTAGACAATGTGCAGTAATGGAATTGTTAGATATACATATAGATATGGTCATAAAGGCTGTAAAAGCCCATTTCATGTTTTCTAGAATGCAGAACTGGAGGAATTACCCATAGTGCCTTACTTAGCCCTCTCTGTGTACTGTGTTTTGCTGGTGAAGTTTACCAAGTGGTTGCTAATTCTCGGTAAAGCCTCTGCTGATGGCATCCAGGGAGAGAGCTCTGAGTGGTGGCTAGTTTTTATCCTAGTGTTTTCTCACTTATTGACCACACCTTGATGACTGTGCTTATGTTTCATCGTGGCCAAGAGATCAGGTCATTTCAGAAATGCAAGGAAATGAGGTGACATTGAAAATGTAAGAGTCTGTGTAACTGTGTTTGGCAAATTTTAGCACTCATAATATATCGACATTTTAATCTGCCCAGTGATGTATATTAATTTACCCGTGAGGTGTGTCTGGCTTGATGGTGTCATTTACTGCTGCTGCTGGACATTCTGATCCAATAGCTGATATGTTTACAGAGGTTGAGGACCAGGCATTTGTGGCTCAGCAATGTCTCCAGCATCTAATTTAGTGTGTGAGTTAGTGGCTCATGTATCATATTTATAGGCATTCTATTACATTTATAATACGGTGAAATTTTCCCTGAGTAAAATCTTAAAGTTTATCAGGAAAATGACTGTGCATTCATGTTTGCGAATAAAGGAAGTTTATAATTCTGAATTTATTTTTGTCTTCTATTTTCTAAATTACTTTGCTTTTTGAGAAAGAAAATCAATTTGCTAGTTTTCTTATCCATAGCATTGTTTTCCAGAATCCCTGTGATAGTAATGATTTACAAATATATATATATATACATATGTATATATATGTGTGTGTGTATACACATATACATATATACACACATATGTACACATACATGTATGTGTATATATACACACATATGTACATATATGTATATGTATATATACATATATGAAAAATTTCTTGGACTCCTGATATCTGTAAGCCTCCTTCTTGCTTTAGGGCTGTGAACACAATGTTGAGATGCACTGCTGATTCCCGCCTCTGGGAGCTACGTTAGGGCTTTACCTTGATTTAAGGCCACACAGCATCCGCAAAGCTTTGACCCTCTTTCCCCTGCGCTGGATTTGGACTGTTGACCAATGTGGACTGAGAGGTGTTCTACAGACCAGCTGCAGTCCTAGGGTTCAGTCAGTCCCCCTTCATAAGTGTGTCCTAGGTCATGAGGAACCACATTAAATAGCTGTTTTTTCCTGCAACCAATAGCCCTGAGGAAAAGCACGGCATTGGCATCAGTGGCATACCGACATACCGTCGTGTGGCCACAAGGCTTCTACTTTGTTAAGCTAGAGTGAAAACAAGCTCTTAGAACATAAACCAAAACCAAAGAGGTAGGTTTTGACTTTTACAAAGAGCCCAATTATATATTTCTACTCAGAAAAGAGTAAATATTTTCCAAAAGAGGTTTTCTTGCATCTCTCTTCCTAAATGAGTGTTCACAGATAGTCTATTTCCTCATTTATAGGTGACCATGTGGCTTTCCAATCACATTATCTATTTATCCGTTGAGGCTTGGAGTAGATGGGAAGACTGTATTTCTGTCCTGAGGGCTGCTTGTTAGAAATGCCACTTCTGTCTCTGAGACAAGGTTTCATTGCCAACTGACTGGATTTCAACTTTGGTTAGTCAGTTGTCTCTCTTTAACAGTGGTCTGAGTTTTGATGAAGGGTCTATGAATATTTTAAAAACCCTTTACTTTTCAAGACTCTTCAAAAATCAGCTATCATGTTCTGTATTCCTTTGTGTGTAAAGAACATGGACTGGACACAGGTCTGTGACCTAGTCCCATGCATTTGATGGGCAATAACTAGTATCTGTTAATTTAAACCTTTTCATATATAACTATAACTATAGACTGTTATAATTGTTTATACATGTGGGGTAAGATATTATTCACGTATTCATTCTGATGTCCAACAAGCATTAATATTCCAGCTATAAAGATAGACCTCAGAGATGGAAAATATGAAAAAAAGACATAGTCCTTGTCTTTCAGAAGCATCTAGATCTTTCTTTCTCAACTGTCCTAATGCTGCATCCCTTCAAAACACTTCCTCATGTTGTGGTGAGCCCCAACCATACAGTTATTTCATAAGTGTAATTTTGCTACTGTTAAGATAGTAAGTGTGTGTGTTTTCTCATGGGTTCCACATGACCCCTATGAAATGACTGTTTAACTTCCAAAGGAGTAAAAAACCCACAGGTTGAGAACTGCTGTTCTAAATATTAAGTATGTGTTAACAAGATTTATTATTAAAAAGTATCTCTGTCTATTTCTAGGTATAGCAAGATACCTTATTCTGGGTAGTGCACAAATAGTGGAATTAATTTCTCACGGATCGAGTATGCAGGAAGTCCAAGACTTCCAAGGTAACAGCGCTTTCAGTGTCTAGCAAAAGGTTGGTCTCTCTTCCTCTATTGCTGCCTGGTTCTGTGTGCTCACACAGTAGAAGGTATGGAAAAGACAAGCAACCTACCAGAAGCCTTCTGATAGGGGACAAAAGTCCAGTCATGAAAGCAGAGTAATTATGACCCCATTGGCTCCAAAAGGCCTACCTTTTAATACACGAACGAACACTGGGGATTAGATGTTACCATATGAATGCGACAACCACATTGGTACCACAGCAGTAGGCGTGCACAAATTATAGCGACATCAGGAAGGACTGGAAGAGTTTACTGGAAGAGTTACCGGACGGACGTAGTGTAAGAAGACAGCAAGTACTCAGTCTTAAGAAGTGAAAGAAAAACATTTTCCAGGTCCGGTTGAGCTAAGGAGGATATCACATCAGGAGAGTTTGGGGGTTGGCACATGCCCGTGTCTGACTACTTTGATATCTACAGCCTTTTATAGAGAAAGATCCCACACACCCAAGGTTGGAATCAAACTCACTGGGTACCTGAAGATGACCTTGGACTTCTGATCCTCCTGCTTCTGCCTCCTAAGGGTTGAGATTACAGGCCTGCATCACCATAGCAGTTCTTGCAATGGTCATTCTTTTAATAAATAAAGAAACTGAAGTAAACCAATTTAAAGAGCATTGTCTGGCACCATAGAGATGGAAGGCCCCTGTTTAGGCATTTGCAGTAGATGATGTTTCCATAGTAACATGACACTAACCAATCATTTATCATAAGGAATTTTCAAATGTTTATATATTCTGTAAGAGAAAGAAGCATGTAGACAAATTCATCATAACCGAGGAGAAATAGAAATCCTAGGGAGATAGGTGTTATAAAAGTAGAAGTCACATTTGAATTCTAACTTCGCATGTAATTTTTATTGAAGTATAAAGCATATATAAAGTATCAGTTTTAAATGCATAGTTTGCCATAGTTTTACAAAACCAACATACCCCTTACCAAGAAATAAGCACTGTAAATTTCTTAGTAGCTCTTTCTTTTAAATTAATAGTAATTATAAGCTCTAAAAAATAACCATCATTTTATCTCAGTAATTCCATTTGATCTGGGACCGGGGGATGGTATAGTGGTGAGGAATGGTCAGATGGTTCTGGGTGGTTTTTCAGAACACTGGGATTCAATTCCTAGGACCTACATGGGGCCTCATAATCTATGGTAACTCCAGTTCAAGGGGACTGACATTCTCTTCTGGCCACTGTAGTCACCAGACACGCATGGTGCATAGACATATATGCAGGCAAAACACTCATATACATAAAAATAAATTAGTTTGACATATCCTTTGAGTTTTATGGAAATGGAATCCTGTAAAACGCATTGTTCTATGTCAAGCTTCCTTTTCTTAAAATTGCTCCACCAAACTACGGCGTGCAGCCCCAGCTTGACGTTTACCGTTTCCTATAGGAAACAATTGCTAAAATATCTTTTGGTTAATTTTCTGCTGTCCTGCCTATGAACATTTGGATTGTTCCCAATGTGGGTCTATCACTAATTACTATTCTATAAATAGTTATGTATACCTCTGGTATATATGCATGGGCTTTCTGTTGGAAACACCTCTGGAAATAGAATTTCTGCTTCATAGAATATGCATACATACAGTTTTGAAGGTCACTGCTGCATGGCTTTCAATCTAATCTACTTTCTCAATGCCTATGAATACTTTCTCAATTACTGTGAATAGCAATTTCTTTGTATCTTGTTTAATAAATCATTGTTTTCTCCTAGGTCATGAATATATTTTCCTATAGAATTATTTTGTCATCTATATATGCCCACAATCTGTCTGGAACAGATTTCTGTATATGATCTGTAACAGAACCCATATGCATGTCCAGTCGGAACAGTGCTATTTGTTGAAAGAATGACTTTTCCTCTACATTATAGTGGCACTTCTGCCAAATATAAAGAAGCCTTAGAGATGTGGGTCTAATTAAGAGTTCTCTATTCTGTTTCACTGGCATCTGATTGTTGACTCATGTGCCCACACTCTGCTTATTGAGTCATGGACGATTTAGAATATGTTAATATCTGGCACCTCGTTTGTTCTTCAGAACATTAGCCCATTCCTGGCCTTTGCCATTTCCACAATAGGTGTTGTTATTTTAATCCAAATAATAATGAAGCATTTAAGGAGAAGGCTTTAATGAGCCTCCTAATCTGTAGTTATGATATATGCCTCTGTGTATTTGGAGCTTTTTCTGGTGGCATTTGTATAACCCTCTCATTTTTTTTCCTTAAGCATTTGAGGATTTTTTAAATGCTATTTTTAAAGTTTTGATTAAAAATTACTTTCTAATTATATGCTACAATCATATACATAAACTTCGTTGATTTTTAAGTGCTTAGTTTATAACCAAAACACTTTTTACATTTTTTTAAAATTCTTTTGTTAATTGTAGTTCAAGAAGTTTTCAACGCACATAAGCAACAGGACACTTGAGTAGTTTGCTGTATTTTCATGGCATATACTTCATGGATTCACGTTTCCCGTTGTATTATGTAGGACCTCTAGCACAACTTAAAGATGCAGGATTAACTGATGTCTTACTTCTTCCAGATCTTAGGCATGGAGAAGGCTGTTTATATGTCACTATTAAACGCCATTTAGATTCCTATTAAATATGACATTCGTTTTAGGTATTTTTAGTAACCTGTAATCAGATTAGGGGTGCTCCTACCCGCTCCTTGCTTGCTAAGAGTACAGCTTTCTGCAAGGTGGATAAACCACCCATATTCCTTTCAGGATGAACAAGTGAGAGTCGACAACGAAGCATTATTCCAGGATAGCATCTTCCTGCTCAGTAGTGCGTGGAGGAATAAAAGAGAAGTTAACTGGGACAAAGAATCCGCACCCCTTCCCCATCTCTCATCTTGCTCAAATTAAG
>NW_022196896.1:129509566-129530040 GCF_008632895.1 Mastomys coucha
AAAAGGTAAGAGAGGATAACTGAAGATCCAAGGGATTTCTTCTTTTAAACCCTTTCATTTTGTGAGTTCATTTTCTTGTCTTAGACGATTTTCCCTATTTTCCACTGTAGATTTCAGTTCCCAGTGTCCTGGATGGATAACACAGAAGGGCTTCTTCTAGCTGCTCCACTGTGGATCTCAACGGAGAAACCACTTAGAATTTGCATGGTGGGTGACTGGGACTGGCTCAATCAGTGCTGTTTCCGGAGCCACACAGCCAACCACTGCTGTCTCAGGAGCCGCACAGCCAATCAGTGCCGCTTCCAGAGCCGCGTAGCCAATCAGTACTGGTTCCAGAGTCGCACAGCCAATCAGTGCTGCTTCCAGAGCCGCATAGCCAATCAGTGCTGTCTCCAGAGTCGCATAGCCAATCAGTACTGTTTCCAGAGCCGCACAGCCAATCAGTTCTGGCTCCAGAGCCGCACAGCCAATCAGTGCTGTTTCCGGAGCCGCACAGCCAATCAGTGCTGTTTCCAGAGCACACAGCACATGTCTGCAGACCTCACACCCAGGGCATCCAGGTAGGCACTCTCTGGAGTGTTCTTTCCCAGGCCTTCACATATTCTAATAACAGCTGTTCCGTTAGAGTCTCGGTGATTAACAGGGTGTCAAGCCACTCCCCCAGAGCACTCCAGAAGAATCTCCCGTGGGGTACCTGATGGATTCTGCGTCACAGATGGCTTCTCCGTACATCAAGTGATAAGCTGCTGCCCTGTTTCCATTTCTCCTGGGTACATTTTAGAGAGAAAGAACCCCCAGGTCATATGATAGATGTTTCATCTTTGTTAACACGAGCACTTGGAAATTAATCTTTATAACGTTAGCTGCATGCTGAACCAGCCTTACATCTGAATTCACTTTGAGATGCTGTAGCTCTACATTTGCTCGCTTTTTTTTTTTTTAAACAGAGGCTCAAGATTATTTATTTTCTCTGTGTATATTCTTGGCATATTTCTGCCTAGAGGAAAAGCAAAATCAATAAGTCCTACAGTTTTATTAAGTTTCTTAAAGAGCAGGGTATCTGATCTGGTGACTGGAGTTGGTTAATCACCATTCTGTACAAATTCGTCTTAGGATAGCGGCTTTCCCCATGTGCTTTTCAGTTGTCCTTAGTAACAGAGGCCTGTCTAAGTCCCTAACATCACTGAAATGATAATTGTTGCTCATAGCCACATGTCAATGCCTTCGGTGTCGCCCCAAACAGTTAAGAGTTAAGACTACTCTCTTATTTAATGCAGACCCCTTTGCCTTTTGAGTCTATTGCGCACCACTGCCCGATCTCATTTTGTAATAAAAGTTGGGTGCAAGAACCCACCATGGTGTTAATTTCGCTTTACCCATGAGAATCAGGGGAAGGAGTTTAGAATAAAATGAACAGTCGTTTTTGAGGCTGCTTTACTTGGGGAAAACCGCCCAATATTTTTGAAAACCCTTCCAGCCTAAAGCTGGATTTGGCAACTGTCTGGAGGCATTTTCATGCAGTTAGCCATCTGCCTCTTCCTGCCCTTTCAACGCCGGCTGTCATCTTTCCTTTTCTCCTGCTCCATCCTCTCTTGCTCCGAGTACAGAACTTTGCCTTCCTATTAACTCAAAATGACAAAATATATCTCCCTTTACCCCTCTCCAGTTCCCAAACCACTAACATGGCGGTTCACGCTTGCCCCTTCTTCAGCCAAAGCTGAAACCATTCTTCCAACCACCGGCATCCACAGTTTTTCTCGGGTTCAAAGCGACCCTGAGCTGCCTGCCGTCTGGTTTCTCTTCTCTATATTCTGTTGTTCTCTTCAACAGATAAGCATTTTTTTTTAAATCCTCTGACTCTGCATCTCCCTCTAGCTATGGCTTTGTAGTTCACATCTGCCATTTCCATCCCCGCTGGACATATATTGCTCAACTGACAATAATTTATCTTCCTTCCCTCAAACATCAGTGAAATTATTTCCAGCAATTAACTTCACATTATTAAAGCCAGTGGTTGTATTTCAGCCCCTTTATTATTTGACACTGTTAACAATTCCCCACTTACACTCTCTCCTCTTTTGGCTTCACAAGGATTTTCTTCCCTGGGTTCCCATCTGCTTAGGTCTGGGCACTTTCCTCAATCTCTCTGGCCAGCTCCCTTTCCTGAGGGTTCTAGAAATGCTTCTCTCTGAGGCTTCTTCCCAACTGTGGGTGAACTTTTCAATGCTGGATTCCACAGTTATTTACCCATGGATGACCCATAGATCCTTATACATAGCTCATTTCTTCTTGAGAGTTTTAAACTCAGGTTGTGGTGGATGGCCTGGTGCTGGTTTGTATGTCGATGCTAATTCTGCTCTCCTGGGAGGGGCTACGGACAAGGAGTGAGTCATACTCAGGAGACTTCTTGTGAACCAATCCCCTAACGAATCACTGGGTGAATAGGCAGGACTTCCAGGTTGGAGAGGGGAAGAGAGAAAGCAGGAGAGAGTTAGAATCTTTTTGGACTGGGATAGTGTGAGGACAAGATGTAATTACAATGACAAGATGAAACCAAGAGTGTCTCCTGGATTCAGTGGCAGATCCATCAGGATTCACCGCTGAAGGATTTAGATTTAATAAGGCTTACAAGTTAGGATTTTAGTTGTTCTGCCCAGTGATTTGAGTTTCCGTTGTTTCTGAACTAAGTTTGTGTTGTGTTTTCTTTCATGCTGCGGCTTTTCTGGGTTCAAGAGAGAGAAAGGTGCGGCAGCAAAGAGTGAGTTTCCCTGAGGTGCACCACAAAGGTCATGGGGGTTTTGAAGCATGGGGTTGGCATGGTAGCAACCCGCCTATGGGAACTTAGTGAGCTGGGTGGAGACATTTCAGGAGCTCCGGGCCAGAGGGTCTCCACGAGATAAGAACAGGCTGGCTGGACCGCTGGGGCTGAGAGTAGCAGCCTGAAGTGTTGGAACTTGCTGGTTCGTTTTCAATATTTCCCCGCAACACAGGTCATGTGAATAGCCCTTCACCTGACCTCAACAGGCTGTCAAACTCATTTCAGAGTCTCTGAGATTGCCTAGACATTTCTTAAGGAATAGATGCTTGAGGGCCTGAAGAAAATCTGAGGTACCCCTAAATCAGCACATCTTTGTATCTTTTATATGCTTTTATAAACTCTTCTCCTGATCCTTAGTGACTTCTCTCTGGTTTCTTACATGTCTTTTTCAGCTGATCCTGTTTTCTTTATTCTGATACCACCAAAACTAATACATACAAATTGCTGAACCTATTCTTCTAAAATGCAGATCCAAGAACTGGGAGACGTAACTTGGAAGTCAAGAACACTTTCTGCTCTTGCAGAGAACCCACCCAGGTTTGATTCCCAGCACCCACATGAAGGCTCCCAACTCCAGTTCCAGGGAACCTGATGCCCTCTTCTGGTCTCTGTGGACTCTTACATGCACATGCTACATATAAACACATGGGCACGTAAACACATAGTGACACGGAGTAAATACCATCTTTACAAAAATGTAAATAAATGTAGATTGTCATTTTTTTTTAAAAAAAGTTTAGCTTCGTTTGAGACAATTTAATAAATATTATGACCTTTCAAATGGACTTGGCAAGGTAGCAACTTAGTAAAATCAGAATCTTCAATGAGTTTCTCAGGTGCCCCTTAACTTGGAACTTGGGGCTGTGGACACAGTATTTCACTTAGTTGGTAGCTTCCAAGTTCTTGCCTTAGGTATTAAAAAAAAATGCAAATTACAGACCATGGGTGGTTGAGTTTAGAACAAAGTTTTGTTATAGACTCATAGGTACACTGAAGAGGGAAGTCAGAGCTCCTGTGAGCAGAGGCAGTCCTGAGGAGTGGAGACCCCGCCATAGGCCCTCATCTTAGAGTTCATAGGGCTTCTTGATGACTGAAGAGGGAGAACGGGTCAGTCCAGCGGGCCCGGTTACAAGGTTTCTGGTAGCTTCCCAACTTCAGGCAGATCCCCATTCTAGTTCTCAAGAAGGGGCATTCATAGGAAAACTAGACCTTCCTTTTGACATCCCTGTCCATTTGGCTTAAGAACTTCTGACATCTCTTTGCCCTCTGATAAGGATATTTCCAGGTTTCAGTTGAAACAAATAAAAACAACAAAAAACAAAACAAACAAACAAAACCCAACCTCTTCATTTTCAGGGTCTTCTAGTTCTAAACTATCTAGCCATTTCTGACTCCAGTTCTCACCAGTGATTATATAATAGAGATAAAATAACAAAGTGCTAAGAACAACCAAAACATTCGTGGAGAATAGGTAAGAAAACTGTATCAATATCAATGTTTGTTCTATAAGTGCAATAGAGGCAGTATGTTGCCACAGTAGATAGACAAGGCAAGCGGTAATATAGAGCAGACAGAAATGCAGCAAACAGAGCCACTCATCGCCGGAACCACAGTCTTGGACAGGGCTTCAGTGAGACACAAGTCGTCCTTTCACGTATCTGATCTTAAAACAGAAGCAGATAACCACAGCATTGTTGGGGTGGGGGAAGACCAAAGGCTGGGGACACAAGAGACCATTAGCTTGAAGACTCACCGTCCCAACCATGCAGGGATATTCCCCGGAAAGTGAACTGGATGAGGGCATGGCACCTCAAACTCTTCCGCAGAGACTATTGGCTGCGTGGGAATATGGTTTCCGTAAAGCCGAACGCCTGTCCAAGCCTTGTTTCCTTTGCCATTGGTGCTGGGAACAAATGATTTCCATTTCCCTTCTCTTCTGTAAGTCTGTGTAGGTACCTCACTTGGGTAACACCCAACCTTATCTTGAATCATATTCACAAAGATGTTTGGAAGATTGAATCTAACTTTTGTGAAATTAGAAAATCAAGACAGGGAAACCAACAGTTAATAAGTTCCTAAAGGCCACACAGCCATGTCCAACAGAGGGCATCACGGCTCAATGGGGAATCCAAGCCCTGCTCAGGAAGCAGCATTGGGGGGATGCCACTGATAAAGGGGGAGCTGAGGCCCTTACTCACACTGTAGGTGACAGAGCTGAAATGCATAAATACATTAGCTGAAAGGTAGCAAGGTTTTGTCAAACAATATTTTTACCATATAAGAAACTATTGATTAAACTATATTAAATTCAGTGACATCTTTTTATCAAAAGCATCACAACGAAAGTGAAAAAAAAAGAACAAATTAGTTGAAATAGCTGTCATGTATACGATCATCAAACATCTACTGTTTGGGATATACAGAGAGCTCCCACTAACTGAGAGAAAACAAACAAAATAGAAAATGGACAAATGGTATGGACACGTTTAACCAATGAATGCAAAAATACATTTAATCTTTTAGCAATCAGAGAAAATCAAATTATGTTCATTGGATGGTAGGGTCATGGGAGTTTAATATATTTTAAGCTTTACAGCACAAGCATATGCTGATAAATGTTTTAAATACATCTGACATGATTCTAAAATATATGAAAAATGATTGAAAAATGTTCCGCTCGCTTCATAGTAAAAGCTGTCATTTTCCCAATGTCTTTTTCATTTTTGCCGTTCAGCGAATAAACCACGGCTCTAAAAGAAAGTCTGTTCCCGAAACAGCATCTATCTGTTTTATACATGTGGCCACACAATTGCTGAAAAACATTATTTTTCCCCCCTCGGTGCCAGAATGGCTTGCTGCCCGGCAAAATACAAAGCCATGTAACAAAAGCAAATAAAGTCTGACTTACTAAACGGGAGGAAATGTAATGTACATTGATAAGCGTCCTGGGATTTTATGCACTAAAGTCCACCAGGAAATAAATATGTGGGACAGCAAAGCAGAGTCAGGATCAATTGCTGCGTTTGGTTTGTTTTGAACCTCCTCGTTCCTCTGTGGTAGAAAGGGAGAGAAAGCAAACTGAACAGCGAGGAAACCCTGCGCTGACTCTCCACTCTGCTCTTTTGTCGCTGCATTCTGGGTAAGTTTCCACTGTAGCATTATAAACAGTGTCTCCTCTTGGGGTCTGCAGGTTTTCTCCTGTCCCAACTCATCTCCTGCCACATTCTTGACCTCCATCTGGTCATAGCCGTCTCATCTGCCAAGTCTACTTCCTGTGTGCGTTCCTATGAGGACGTCATGCCACTTCAGGCCTCTGTGCCCTTGCCAATGCCCTTTGTTCTTCTGGGTCCCACCTTCTATGTCTCCACCTCCGAGACCCTGAGCTAGCAGGTGATGCCTGGCCTTCTGGCCTGAGATTCCTAAGTCCTTTACGGATAATTATCACATTCCCATCAAAGTGAGATTTCGTGCTTTTCCAATTAGACTTGAACCTTCTTGATATAAAAATGTAATTTGTTTTATTTACACAGTGATCTTGGAACTTACTAACGTGAACTGAATCGGCATGTAATGGCGATTCAGTCATTTTCTACCTAAACTCCTTCAGTGTCTCCAGCATTCTCCAACCTTTTAATCTTGATCTACTCGTCTTGCACCTGACAGGAGAGGCTGGGGGAGGTAGGAGGCAGGAAGCGGGGGGGGGGGGGGGGGGGGGGGGGGGGAGTCTTCTCCTGTTATTTATCTAGTTGTAGCTACTTTCTCAGGGACACTTCTCACATCCCATGATGGGAAGATGTCCTCTGTTGTGTCTTTCTCCATTGCTATTTATTGCTCTTATTGCCGTCGTGTATGCATGGGCTTCAATCAGCATCCATCTTTGAACAGAGCTGGCTTTTTCATTGGATTCTTAAGTTCTGTGAGATTACATACCATGCCTACTTTTGTTTATCATCCTTTTATTGTTATACAGCATAGAGTAGGTTTCTACTAAGTATTTTTTGACTGAGTTATTGGATGTCCCATGAACGCTGCTCGAATCCTGGAAGTGAAGAACATATTGCATAGGCTAGCAGGATATTCATGGCCTACTACAATAACATCTGAAAGGGGGTGTGGCCTCTTCAAAGGCTTCTATCCCTACGTCCATATGTACAGGAGACGTGATGTTGAAAACAGCACGGTGCTTATTGTAAATACTGACCTGCTTTTCTGGCCCGTGGACTTCCATCTGAGTCTAAAGGAGAGATTACCCACAGGCAGGCAGATGGTGAAGATGAACTTCATAACTGGGATGCTCAGCTACATGATGTACACTGCTTGGCAGGCTGGATAACAAACCCACATACGTTTTGGGAATTTCCTGTCCCTTCAGAGTTCAGCCTGGTGCTTTAGGCACAGAGTGAGTGAATGGCATGGGACAGAATCCAAGGCTCCCTAGATGTGAAGCTGGCACATCTTCCTTCATACTGGCCCCAGTGCCAGCAATCACACTACACTCAGGTGGTTTTTTTTTTGTTTTGTTTTTGCTTCTTTTTATTTTTCTTTTTGTATCTATTAACATATACTAAATATAATAAAGAGAAGCTGGATGAAAGGAAAACCAAAACCAACCCAAAATAGAACATGTGTACTCTGATGAAACCAAAAGTAAGAGGCTCCTGAAGCCTACAGATAGGGCTGCATGCGAGGAGACTATAAGGCAGTGGACTTGGAGGGTTTTAATTGTTGTGTGGGGGTCTCCTCTGTCCATTGGTTACTGAGGCCTGGGAAAGCCAAAGCATGCCATTGTAGTTCTTCACTTCCAGCTAAGGACTTGCTTCTGACTTATTTAAAGTTTCCTCGGGATATGGGCTCCAGTTTGAATCTTTAGTGATGTGTTTTCCTGACCAATTTGCATAGCTTTCAGTTTGACTTGTAAA
Source organism: Mastomys coucha (assembly GCF_008632895.1). NCBI lineage: Eukaryota > Metazoa > Chordata > Mammalia > Rodentia > Muridae > Mastomys > Mastomys coucha. The sequence continues at coordinate 129,517,304 of NW_022196896.1, forward strand.
AGGGATTCTTTGCTGTGGCCATCTGGAAGTAGTACAAATTATTGATGCTAATTGTTCCTCTTCTGTATTCTCTTCTTGTGATCTTCTCTGGTTTCAGCCTTTGGTAATATACAACACCCTCATAAATATTTCATGTTATACAAGATGGCCTCTAGGTCTTCATTAAGTGAGCTTACACTGGCAAATGAATATGTTAAATCTGGGAGAGCAGAGTCACTTATTGCCTGCCCTTTTTGCTTGTATTGGGTTATATTTTCTTTATTTTCTCCACATCAGGCTTATATCCCTAAGCCTTCAAACCCAGCATCTGCAGACTCTGCTGTTGTGTGAGCCTCCGTGTATTTACCACTGACAGCATCTCTAACCTTTAGATGAGAGGCCAGTCCTCTAGATGCAGCTTGAAGAGCTGGAGGACCCTATTCTACACAACCAGGGAGTTCTTTCTGCTTCTTGACATCAGAATTTCCATCAGTATAGTGAAAGTTATGAGTAGAATATAGCCCAGCAAAGAGAACAGCTACACTAAGGTGGTTGTAAAGTCTGAGCCTACCTCTAGTAATATCAAAAACAGCAGTGAGAAGGGGAGAGGCTGCTCATCAGGAGAAGAGGTGGAACACCATGGTCCAGAGCTGGTGGATGTCTTCAAAGGTGTGGGGCCCAGAGAGCACTGATTTCTCTGTTGCCCTTGTGTGACTTTTTGGTGCAGGAAAGAAGTTGTTCAATCTTTTTATTTTTGTTTAGTGCATTTTCTTTGGCATCGTTTAACAGGCACTTTCTGCTGTTTGGTTTTCTAGCCATAACATACACAACATACACATCTCCTTGTTCACACACATGGCCTTTGTAATACAAGCTAGTTGGGACAGTTCCTGTCTTCCTTTTTTTTTTTTTGTTTTTGTTTTTGTTTTTGTTTTTTGAGACAGGGTTTCTCTGTATAGCCCTGGCTGTCCTGGAGCTCACTCTGTAGACCAGACTGGGCTTGAACTCAGAAATCCACCTGCCTCTGCCTCCCAAGTGCTGAGATTAAAGGCGTGTGCCACCACTGCCCGGCATTCCTGTTTTTTTTTTGTCTTGACTAACTTCTCTGAAGAATTCTACTAGACTCACAAGCACACTACCATTTACCTTCAGGAGTTGTCCTCTGCTTGCATGCAAGTCGACTCTTACGTTGCACTTCTTTCCTATGTCAAGCAGGCTAGAAAAACTGCTGCCATTCTGCTTCTTAGATTAGGGGCTGGCTAAATGCGTTTGAAGACAGATGATTTTTACATAACTCAAATAATGATCTGATAAGGAAGAAACATTTGTTCTCTTTCTAGAATTATTTAGAAAAGATGGTCTCTTGCTATTGTTCTGAAAACTATGGTTTATTGTATGTTCAGTGCTTGATTTGGAGGCTTCCACAAAATTTCATAGTTAATTCCATTGAAATTATTTGCCTTGTGTCTTAGGGTTTCTATTGCTGTGATAAAACACCATGACCAAAGAAACTTTGGGAGGAAAGGGTTTATTCAACTTACCCTTCGGCATCATCATGAAAGGAAGTAAAGACATCAAAGAAAGTCAAGCAGGACAGGAGGGAGGGTTTTAGGCAGAAGCCATGGAGGTGTTACTTACTGGCCTGCTCTTCATGGCTTTGCTCAGCCTGCTTTCTTATAGAACTCAGGACCACCAGAGCAGGGCTGGCACTTCCCACCATGGGCTGTGTCTTCACCCACCAACCATTAATTAAGAAAATGCCTTACAGCCAGGTCTTGTGGAAGCATTTTCTCAATTGAGGTTCCCTCCTTTCAGAGGACTTTAACACATGTCAAGTTGATATAAAACTAGCCAGGACATTCTCAAAATATTCTCTAGTTAAAGGAGATTTTTCTGGTACTAGCCAGGACATTCTCAAAGTATTCTCTAGTTAAAGGAGATTTTTCTGGTACCTTTACCGCATATTTTTCTCTTTCTTTGTTTCTGTACCTGCCATCTAGTTTCTTCTCTTAGGCAAATAGAAACATTGTATATTTGCTTTGCTATAACAAGTTTGGCTTATTGTTATTTACATTGTTTCATTCTCACAATTCTCTGGGCAAGTTAAGGAGAATCCTACTAAACAACTTCCCTTCCTATCTATCACACTTGTGGTGGTTGGTCATTCAAGTACTGGTGTGTTCTAAAAAGTATATGCAGATTTACCATTTGCCAAATAGGGGCTATCAGCATACAAAATATTATAGTCCAGTCATCTATTTTGTTCCTGTGTTAAATTTACTTATACTTTGAAGTCATGCGGCCCTGCCTCACGTAATGGCCTCCACTGACCTCCTTCATTTGGCAGTCCAGAGCCATCCTCTGGTACCAGGCACAGCTACAATGCTGCAGAAAGAATCTCTCTTTCTTGGTCACCTCCACAAAAGGGTTATGGTTAAACTGATTTTTTTCAGGAAGCCTTAAATTCTGACATATCTCATAGGACTCAGAATGGGATTTAGTTCCTTTCGTATTAGTTTAAGAGTTTCTCATGGGATATTACAGTCCATGTTTGAAAATAAAATAGAGAAAGAAGCAATTGTATTCGTTTCCTAGGACTGCACAAATTGGCTTAGAAACAGAAATTTAAGGGCTAGAGAGAAGGCTCTGTAGTTTAAAGCACTGGCTGCTCTTACAGAGGACCTAGGTTTGATTCCCAGCATCTGTGAGCATAGATGAATTAAGTGTGTGTGTGTATATGTGTATGTGTGTGTGTGTGTGTGTGTGTGAGAGAGAGAGAGAGAGAGAGAGAGAGAGAGAGAGAGAGAGAGAGAGAGAAAGAGAGAGAGAGAAAGAGAAAGCAATAGAGAGAAAAAGAGAGAATATGGTGTGTATAACTATCCAACCTACTTTATATGGCTTTTTTTTTGTTTTGCATGAGGGTGGGGAAGATAGATGATTTTGGTTGTCTGAGATTTTAATAAGCACCTCTTATTAACATTAGAAGCTTAGTGGATTAAACCACAGAGAACCCAAATGACATTTTCTTTCCATAATCTTTTTCCTTTGCATACAACTCATAGTATGAGACAAAAGCTAAAGAATAGCTACTCGGCCTCCTTGTGCCAAGTAGGAGCTGAGTGCTTGAGAGGTGCCCTGTTCAGTTGTCCTCAGCATGCGGGTTCTGGTGTCACCCACCAGCTCAAAGCACAAGGAGATCCCCTTTAGCCTTGCATGGGAGCCAGAGGTGTCTGAGGACTCCCTCTCCCTCTCTACCTAGTTTTCTTTTCTTTTTTTTTTTTTTTGGTTTTTTGAGACAGGGTTTCTCTCTATAGCCCTGGCTGTCCTGGAACTCACTTTGTAGACCAGGCTGGCCTCGAACTCGGAGATCCACCTGCCTCTGCCTCCCAAGTGCTGGGATTAAAGGCGTGCGCCACCACCGCCCGGCTTCTACCTAGTTTTCTTATTAGCCCGTGCCACTCATTTCTTCTTTTTCTTAGTCAGAACCAGTTTTTATGCCAGAAAGCTTGGAAAAGGTTTTTGTTTTGTTTTGTTTTGTTTTTAAGCTATATTAAGCAGGAAACATAGATGTACCATAACAATTGAGACTCACGTTAGCAAGGGAAGAGAAAAATAGATGCTGCCAAAATAAACTCTTGTGGTCCGCTGTCTCCTAGGGTTTGTCATAGCCAGGGGTTTAGATCTCAGTGAAGAATTAAGACTGTTTCATGGTCCCCGCCCATATTGATATGTTAGTGTAGGTGCACACACCTCCAGTGCATACCAGAAGACTGATTTCTTAATCCTGGTCAAACGTGTTGCTGCATCCTATCAGATGAAAGTTATCTTTCCATCCCCTGAGCTACAGTAGCTCCCCCATGAAGCTTTTGCTCCATAGATAAACATTAGCCACTCAGGAAACAGCACCCAATCATTGGCTGACAGAAGTTAGTCTAACGTATATTTTGTGATTTATTTAACTAGTTCCTTGTTATTAGCCACCTAGGTTCTTATATTTCTAATGTTTCCTTCCTATAGTTTTCAACCGAGTGTCCTTACAAATGAAGTTCCTATAGTCTTTTTAGACTTGGTAGCTGTGTGCAGCTGGGACACATAGCTTCGTTTGAGACAGACTCTTAGATAGGATACACTGAATTGTTCTGTTCTGGGTGTAAGTCCTTGCTCTTTTAAACTGGCAGAAAGGTGATAAAAAAAAAAAGAACTGATAATTAAAACGAGAGGAAAGTGAAGAGGGTATCCAACAGTTTCTCCTTTCATTCTTGATCCCTGTGGACTTGGCTCCCAACTGACATGCTCATCTGCATTATTACTGCTTTGCCTCCTCCTAAAATTAGACCAAAGCTCTTGGTGAGCAGGCCATTCCCGGAGGAGCACTTTAATGAAATTACTCTAGTGACCAATTGCATCTTCTTGCCTCTCCTGTCTTCCTTCCTCTTTTGATTCTGACCCAACCACTTGACCTCATCATTCTGACACAGGGTCTGACAGCCGACAGAGGCTTGGCTTTTCTACATTTCTTTTCCCTTTGTTCCTGGACATATCTCCTAGAGACTTCTAAAGCCGGGAGAAACCAGACTTACACCTTTCTCCAGACGGTACACAGCATACTAATGCCTGCTCCCCAGGCACTTGTAATTGGAGATATGGACTGTTTATGCCAGTGATGAAAGAGAGTGAATCACGGCAGCTGCAGGGTGAGATAATCTCTGCACAAGACTGCTCGGCTGCCTTTCTCGGGCCTTAAATTAACTTTGCTTATTGCTCTGTCTTTTCTCTCCCTTCCGTTCTGTCTTTTCACTGCGGGGTTCCAGGCAGCTTTCTCAAGACTTTAATCTATTTTGCTACCTTCAGATGTAAGCTGCTTTGGTGTATGGAATGGTGCCCCTCCATGGAGGCTGAGTGAAGAGGTGATGGGGCAGGGGCCGAGGGAGGGGTGTACAGTGGGCAGAGCAAGCACCGGAAAGAATGATATGACATTTCCCATTATGAACACCTACTTGGGTACTTCTGAATTTCTAATTCAGCTCAAATTTCCAGCTCCAGCCTGCTAATACGTACGCCGCAAGGCTCGTATGGTAGGAGCCTCACCTTGTATTTCAAAACTGCAAACTTCTCCCTGCCTGTGAGGATTAAAATGATGATGTATTCGTCATGCGGCGAGGCATTCTCTATTCTCCTCTGCGCAGTTGGAGCACAGCTCATTTGTGCACTCTGGCCTGGCAGTCATTTGTTCTTACCCCACTGTTCCTCATCTTCCCTTATCTTGCTTGCAGACAAGTGTCTGTTTGGTCCTCTCTGGGCCTTGCAGCCCAGAATGGAGATAATTCATCCTTTCTTCACTTATTGACAGACACAGACGTCACTCCAGGAGTGAGGGCAAGAATCCACCAGCCGCCCTTTGCTGGAGCCTGACCTGTTTCTGTGCATGGGGCCAGATGAGTGAGGCCTTGATGAGCTTTCGTGAGGCTGCAGCCATGGACCATTCACCAGATACTCCTGTATGTACATCCCTCATGACCTGGCCCTTTGACAATACTATTTGCTGTCATTGATTTTTTGATGCTTGGAAGGTTGGCGGAATCTGCAGGCAGCTTCCTAAATCTTAGAGGAGTAAAAACTGCATCCTGGCCCTGTTGGGATCTGTCAATCTTCTCCTGTCTAGCTGGAGAGTCTTATCTGGGGTCTGGGTAAGTGTTCGGGAGTTGATTCCATTATATTCAACAGATATTTATGGGCAAACTGCTTGGCTTGGTAGAAATGATGCTAGGTACAACAAAATATTTTAAGATGAATGAGATCCAGACTTACATTCCAAGGACTTAAAGCCTAGGGGAAGCCAATGTAAAGCATTTTCATTAGTAGCTCACATAAATAAAAGACACAAATCTACAGTTACTGGTTTAGGGAGGAGAGGAAACCCTTAATGATTCTGACTGGAATAGGGTCTGGAAAACTGTAGACAGAACAGTTCACAGAGAACGTATATAGTTACAAAGGACTCTTGTGTGTGTGTGTGTGTGTGTGTGTGTGTGTGTGTATGTATGTGTGTGTGTGTGTGTGTGTATGTATGTGTGTGTGTGTGTGTGTGTGTGTGTGTGTGTGTGTAGGGGGAGAGAGAGACAGATTGATTGTGCTAATGGTCATTGCAAAATGCTACAGATTGATGACTTAAACAATGGAGATGGATTTTTCTCACAGACACAGGTCAAATATCCAAAATCAGGTTGTTAGCATGGTCAGGAACTGATGAGGATTCATTCATTTTCTAGGTGACAGCTCCTTCCCTCTCATCTCACATGTGAGAGCAAGCAGAGGGAGAGAATGAGGAGTGGGAGATGGAGTGAAGAGGGAAACCAGGAGAGAAAGGGAAAGAAGGGTGGAAGAAAAAGAAAGAAAAGAAGAGGGAAAGAACACAAACTCTGTTTTGCCTCTGGTAAGGGCGCTAACACCTCCCTGAGCCCTGATACTCTCATCTAACCCACACTCCTTTCCTAGGCCCCTCTTTCATGTACTATCACACTGGACATTAGCGTTTTTTACACGTGAATTTTGGGAAAACACAAAAACATTGAATCTACAAAAGTATAGTCCAGGAATATTAACTTTCTTATTTTTTAATGTAACCTTTCTCATAGCATCCATAGCACAAGCGTTAGCATCATTTATTACATACAGGTGAATATTCTACGCTACTGTAAACAATCTCGTCTAGTAGGATTGTTAGCATCAGGGCATCCAAAGCTGGTGGCGATGCATGGGCGGATCTCACAGACCTGTTGCCAGGGCAACAGCCACCATATTCCCAGAATTCATTGGGCTCACCTCCCACCTTTACCTGCAGCCATTACGTCAGAACCCATGTATATACGGGGAACATTCCTCCATCTTTCTCTCTCTCCCCCTCCTCTCTTTCTGCGACACTACCCCCTCTCTCCCTCTCAATTAAACTTCTTACACGTGGAATTGCTTGGGCCTAGTGTGTGGTATGTTCTGACGTGACCCGCTGTTCTAACACATCATTTGGTGCTGACACCCACCATCATTTGGTGGTTCATGTCAGCCAGCATCCGCTCTGCTACCCTGCAGCAGGATGGGCAGAGGTCACGACCACGTGGATTGGTCCCAGCACCAGCAACCTTGGCTGTGGTGAGTATGCGAGTTCTCGGCCTCCTTAGCTGGTGGCTACAACAATCTCAGGCTTTCACCACGGAAGCTGCCGCTGCTCGCTGAAGATACCACCACAAAGTTCAGCCAGAACCAGAGCCCCAGCAATGCACCAAGGGACACACGAACTTCTACCACGTGAGCTGTGCCCCACCTGGTCTATCAGGTGGGGCTAGCCTCTGCTCAGGTCTACACCTACCCATTCAGTTCCATGTTTGCCATTTACCAGTCTGATGTAATTCTCGCACAGACACCAGCATATTAATTAATAGGATCAGTCAAGGGGAGGACCTCCAGCTTTCCAGATAAGGCCCGGTGGAATTACAATTCTGCAGGTGGTATTTTAGCCAGGACAGGTTCATTACATGCCTTCTGGCCAGTCTTAGAAAAGTGGCCTTAAATCCAGTAAATTTTGAAAAACTCCCAAGAGGTTATCCAGGACAAGCAGGAGAATCCATCTCATTTTTTAGAACGCCTTACGAAGGCTTTATTGCAGCATACCAATCTGAAACCTGAAACCCCAGAAGGTAAGCAACTTCTGATGACCTACTTCTTTTCCCAGAGCTACCCCGACATAAGAACCAAACTTAAAAAAACTGGAGAGGGGACCCCTAACTCCATAGGCAGAAGTCTTAGCGCTGGCCTTCAAAGTGTACCATGGAAGAGACGATAAAGTCCGCAAACAAAAATACCATATGCTGGCAAAAGCTGTCCAACCAGCCCCAGCAACTGCCCTGGACTCATGGTCTCCTAAGACTCAGTGATCACCAGGTACCTGCTACAATGTGGTAAGAAAGGTCATTGGGCAAAAGCCTGCCTTAACTTCTGCAAGCCAAGAGGGCCATGCCCTAGGTGCCATCAAGAGGGACCTTGGGCTGTTGATTGCCCTCATGTTATGCAGAACAGGGGGACATCACTCCCAGATAACCCTCCAACTGATCTCCTAGGCTTGGCTATGGCCGACTGAGGAGACCCAAACTCCCCTCACCCAACTATTGCCATCACTAGCAGGGAGCCCCAGGTAGATATTTTGGTACTTGAGTGGCCCATCTCCTTCCTCTTGGACACTGGAGCCACTTACTCGATCCAGACAGAGCTTTGGGGGCCTACTTCTCCTTCTTGTTTTCCTATTGTCTGGGTAGGAGGACAACCTTACTTCCCTCTCCAGACCCCACCACTTAGTTGCATTTTTAGAGGTGTACCTCTCACCCATTCCTTTTTGGGAGTGCCAACATGTCCTGTCTCCTTACTGGGAAGGGACCTTCTAGCTAGGCTGGGAGCCTCTATTTCCTTTGCTCCCCACATTCACCTAAACCTAGGCTCGCCAGCAGTTCCTCTGCTCCTTCTCCTAGCCAGGCAATCTACTAACACTACCATGTTATTTCCTTTATCAGCTTCTCATGTAGATCCCCGAGTCTGGGATGTCCAGAACCCCTCTGTTGCTAAACACCATTCTCCTGTTGTCATCCAATTATTGGACTCTACCAAGTATATTACCCAAGCTCAATACCCTCTCTCTCTACAGACTACTCCTGAGGACTTAAGCTTCTTAAAAATCTATCACTGCTTCTTACAAAATCTGTCAAAAGTCTGACCCCAACTCAAGGTATCATAGCACCCCTTTTCCTACCCGTCAGGCTAGAGGTTCCCTTCCTGGAACTGACTGGCAACTTGACTTTATCCACATGCCCACTGTCAGGCATGTCAAGTACCTCCTGGTCTTGGTGGACACCTTCTCAGGGTGGGTAGAGGCATTTCCCACTACTAACAAAAGGGCTCAGACAGTCTCTGATCTCCTCCGAGAGATCATCCCCTGGTTTGGTGTCCCAGCCTCTCTCCAATCAGACAATGGTCCTGAATTTACTTCCCAGGTCTCTCAAATCCTATCCAAGGCCCTAGACATCCCCTGGCGTTTTTACATTCCTTACCACCCTCAATCTTCTGGTAAGGTAGAAAGAACTAACCGGTCTTTAAAAACCACTCTTGTTAAGCTGTCACAGGAACTTCACCTTGATTGGGTAAAACTCCTACCCCTGGCTCTATTTAGGTTACGAGCTCTCCCAAAGCGACCTCTCCTCATCTCTCCCTTTGAACTCATGTATGGATGCCCAGTCCTAACTCCTGGCCTTTCACCTAAATGCTCTCCCCTCTCAGATCATCTACTTACCCCATTACTTTGCCACCTCTGTTCTCTCCTATGGAACTTTGCTGTCCACCATCTACCTCGGCCATACACTGTCTCCTGTCCACTACCTATCAACATTAGAGATCAAGTCCTTCTATCCCCTCCAGGTCATTGGCCCTCACCTCTCTCTCTCAAGTGGTAGGGTCCTTTTAAAGTAATTCTTGTGACCCCTACAGCTACTAAACTCGAGGGATTCTCTCATCCATCTGTCTCACCTCAAACCTTTCATTCCTCCACCTAAAAATGACTCTTCTTCGTACACATCAATCTTAACAGGACCATGCTCTGTTAAGCTCCAAAGGACAATGAGACTGCCCACCTTGTCCCCAATCCCAGAAAATGAGACTCCACTCTGGCAGCCGAGCTTGACCTCACTAGATTAGACAAGGGTTTCTCATCCTCCCCCTGCTGTTCATTTCTATCCAGGGTAGCCCTTATATCTGGAGATTCGAGGTTCAAGAAACCCCCACAGATAACAAACAGTCTTTCCAAATAGAGTCAGGAAACTGCTCCATAGCCAGATGCCAGGAACCAATCCAAATTGCTATCATCCCGGTATCTGTAATCCCATCTAAATATTATGATCTCTATACTTGCTTTCTCTTTGACCAGACAAAAGATTATTGTAGAAAGTGGCCAGACGAATATGGGGGCTGCCCATATTGGTCTTGTCAAATACATATGCTAGGATCACAGATCAATCATTTCTTCTATCAACATAGCAAGATACTCTTTTTCTACATACAAGACCCATGGGATTCCAGGTGGGAGACAGGAGTTGTTGGTAAGCTCTATCATAAAAATCAGCACGGGGCCCCAGTAAGTACCATCCATATTCAGAGAAAATATGTCCCAATTGCCCAACCCCTGGATATTGAAAAAGTAGGGGAGATTATCAAACACTCCTCTAAGGTCCTTATCTCTTTGACATCACCCCTCATAAATGGCACTAACTTGTCATTTTACCTTTTACTTCAGACTTTGACCGCAGCATACTAACTCCTTAATGTCACCAGACCTGGACGCTTTAAGGATTGCTTGCTATGTGTACCCCCTGGAACTAACTCACAATTGTCACTTACAGCATCTCCGGTGATACTGCCAAGTAACATTACCTCACTCTTTGTCAGTTGCCCTGGCTCCAGTGTCACCATACCTTACCTCTGTCCCTCTCTTTGGTGTGGCAACCTGTTTTAAGGCCTCTGGGACTCATTCAGTGGGAATGCTAAGCTCCCTAGACTGTAATAGAACCATAACCCTTGATATATCATCTCTGCCACAATGCCCTACAATCCAAAACAGGTCAATTCTTTGTGGCACTCAGGCATATCATCGCCTACCTGCTAGCTGGTCAGGAGTTTGCACATTAGTACTTCTTTTCCCTGAACTGGGAGTAATCCAGGGAAATGAGCCCCTGTCAAGCCCAATTGTAGATATGATAGCTGCCCAGCATAAGAGGGCAGTTCAAGTTGTGCCACTCTTGGTTGCTACAGGAATAGCCATAGGTGTTGGTACTGGAGTTGCAGGGATAACAACTTCCATGATCCAATATAATACATCCACTTCTCAGTTTCAAAGCGATTTTCAAAAAATGTCTGATACTGTGCTTACTATCCAGAAACAGATCGATTCTTTGGCAGCTGTGGTGCTTCAGAACAGATGGAGACTAGATATCCTGACAGCTAAAGAAGGTGATCTTTGCCTGTTCCTCCTGTTACAGGATTACCAGCCGCTGCCCACAGATGAGCCACTGTCCACAGAGGAACCTGATGTGAACATTCACCAAGTGGATCCCGATGGTGAAAGCCAGCTACCCCCATTGACAACGCCCCTAGAAAGCAGGAAGTAGCTTAAGAGATACGATGCCCTCGTTTCCTTTTCACCACCGGCTTCCCCTTCCCTTTTTCTTTCCTGCTCTTTATAATATCAAAAAGGGAGGTATGTTAGCATCAGGGCATTCAAAGCCTGTGGCCATGCATGGGCGGGTCTCACAGACCTGTTGCCAGGGCAACAGCCACCATATTCCCAGAATCCATTGGGCTCACCTCCCACCTTTACCTGCAGCCATTACGTCAGAACCCATATATATACGGGGAACATTCCTCCATCTTGCTCTCTCTCTCTCCCTCCTCTCTTTCCTCACTACTTCCCCCTCTCTCCCTCTCAATTAAACCTCTTACACGTGGAACTGCTTGGGCCTAGTGTGTGGTATGTTCTGATGCGACCCGCCATTCTAACACATCAAGGATGACACCATTTTCTTTGCTCCCTTTGGTTGCTAGGCTCTTAGTTAATTTGTAACATAAGGGAAAAATGGAGATACTGTCAGGTGTTCCACTTCTCTCCTTATTCCTGTCTTATTTCTCTTCTCTCTCCTTTTCCCCTTCAAAAATACTGTTGAGCACCAAGGCTAGAGACATAGCTCTTGCTTCTCTTGTAGAGGACCTAGAAACAGTCCCCAGCAAGCATACCAGGGGGCTTCCCACCTGCACTCCAGCTCCAGGGGATCTGACAGCCTGATGCACACACAGACAAACAGGCCCACACCGCGCACATACACACACACAGACATACACACGCACTAATAAAATAATACATTTGCAAGAAAATGGATGAAAATAATCAAAGTGATTAAGTGAATAAATGATTAAGTGAAACAAACGAAAGGCACAAAAACAGACATCAGAGGTATACTTTCATATGCTGAATTTACATCAAATCTAGATATAACATGAAGACAGCCTTTCAGGGAAGGAGGGGACTGAACGGGCACAGTGGAGAATAGGAGGCAGTAAGAAAGACATACATATTTTCTCTTATGTGCAGAACTCATATACATGGCATGAAGGCCAGACAGGGGACCATTTGTAGGCAGGAAGAGGACTGGAAAGACATGAGGTGGGGGGAGTGAGGCAGGGAAATGGAGGGTGTGGCTATGGGCAAAGTACAAGTGCACATGCAGAAACAATGTCATAAAACGTCTTGTGTACTAATAGCGAATAAACCATGTATTGTTGAACCCTAGAGAAAAAAAAAGTACACTATGTATTACATGAGAAACATTCTGGAAAAACTTTCCTTTTAATTTATTCATGCCTGAGGACACAGTACAGTTGTCACTCACATAGAGAAGTATGTAGAAAGATGCTTAGGGTGTATCATATCTTGTATGACCTATGTGCCACGCACACTTTGCGTGACAGTGGTTTATGAGGCAAAAGCTTCATGGAAGCCAGCCTCCTGCATCTTCTCCTTGGCATTCCCTAACTCAGAGTTAGTTCGGATATGTCCTTGCGAACTCGTGTGCTAGGTGCCCACCAAGATATGATTTATTATAGCTGGACAAAATTGGACATTGCTCTCTGACCTTTACCAATGTTCCAACATCTTAGCCAAACCCTGGCTTGGA
>NW_022196896.1:129530124-129534672 GCF_008632895.1 Mastomys coucha
CTAATTGCCTTTGGCATTGTGGGTAGGGCATTGAAGCTTACAGAATGGGAGACTTATCCCAGGGCAAGTTTAACTAATATCTTCATTCTCAGTCACGTACTGCAGCTGAACCACTCTAGGAATTAGCAAGAAAGAGACTTGTCTCTACTAGCCCAGAAGATTAGCATAGTGGGTGTTTTACTAAGGACGGGCGGGACCTTGAGCCGAGTGTGTGTGTGAGAGATAGTGTGCAGCAGTCGGCATTTGAGATTGCAGAAGAAGCTCAAGCCTCTGTCCTCCTGGCTGGCACACCCCCTGGGGACTCCGGCAGGGCCCAAGCAGGCTTGAGCGTGTTCAGAGCCCGGGGGTGCTGCACCAGTCCAGAGAAGATGGCTGCTGTTTTAGACCCAGTGTGTTTTAGATGGCCTTAGATTTACACTGATCACTGAGCTGCCAGATTTTTCATTTCTCTTTTGTAATGACTGTAAAAGTCTGATGCCATTTTTAAGAAATACATTCAGATCCTGCACTTCCATGTGTCATCTCTGCCATCATTTCTTCACCTTGTCGACCTGACTAGGACCCCATTTCTCCTGCGGGTTGAGGGGGGGCCCCGACTGGCTGGCTGGCGGCACCTATGTTTATTACATGAACACATGCTGACAAGCCCATTTCTTCCATTGTCACACAATGGACAGAATTCAATAAGGCAGATGTTAGAAAGCCTTCCATACACCTGTATGTGTACGTTGGAAGGCATGGGTCCTCTCCCAGTGACCTGCATACTCACCAAGAATCTCAGTCCACAAGTGTGAAGTTAACCACGTACCACTGTATATTGATGAATGTAAAATATTAAGAAATACTATACGCCAGGCAGTGGTGGCGCACGCCTTTAATCCCAGCACTTGGGAGGCAGAGGCAGGCGGATTTCTTGAGTTCGAGGCCAGCCTGGTCAACAAAGTGAGTTCCAAGACAGCCAGGGCTACACAGAGAAACCCTGTCTCGAAAAACAAAAAACAAACAAACAAACAAACAAAAACAAAAAAAAAACCCAAAATAACCAAAAAACAAGAAATATTATAGTCTTAGATTGGCATGATGGGTTCATGGCTATAATGTCAAACATCCAGGAAGCTGAGCCGGGGGAGATTATCTGGGATTTTGGATCAGCAGAGGGAGTTTTCTTATCAGTTTTGGCAAGTGAAATAAAAGAACAAGATCTATACCTAAGTCACTGGCACATCTATTAGGGTGTTAATTTGTTTGTTTGTTTTTAGGGCTTGGCAGTGCCCAACTGTTGCAAGTGACTCCCGAAGAAACAAATAGCTTTCAGATAGTTTCTCTGTTCGACTTACTTTTCATAGAAAAGAGGAATTCTAAATAGCGCTGGGTTTTACGGCAATCCTCTGCAGCAGTCTGTGATAACTGGAGACTGTCAATCACCTGCGCAGGAGTCAATTTGGCTCCACTATGCTTTTATTTTGGATCACTTTCCCTACCCGAGCGAGCGTATTATACCCTGGCTTCTCATTACAGGTAATAGTGCTCTCTCCAGCTTGGCTTGCTTGGACCCACTCTTTCATGCCTACTTCATGGCCCAGTTAGTGGGTAAGAACAGCTGGCTGTGAAGAATAGTGCTGACATCAACCAACACCTGGCTCTCACAGTCATACACCAGCTTCCTCTTTGTAGAGTTATACATTCTGTAGTGATAAAATGTCTTCATTTAGTTTACTTCAATAATTGCTTGAAACTTTACACACACACACACACACACACACACACACACACACACACACACACCCTGCACACATACTTTCCATCCACATAGGGAATTAAAATATGAGCAGTGAACAAACTCAGTCTCTGGATAAACTTTAATTTTTGTTTATTTAGAAACAGGTTGCTTTGAACAACACCTACTAACTACTGACTCTCGGAATAACCTGTTCTAAGCAGTTAAAATGAGCAACTCATTAAAAGGCAAGTTAAGTCAACATGGAAGACTATTCAATGCAGGTACATATGGCATGCTCATTGAATTCACCAGAATTGTCCTGAATTCGATGAAAATTCAGGTCTGGTAGGTTGTTGTGGAGGCGAATTTTCATCCATCTTCACAGGACCCAGAGGTCAATAGACAGAAGCAGCTGTTCCTGCAATAGCGAGCTAGCATGTGCGTCTTCCAACATGATTTCGTCCATCTTCACAGGACCCAGAGGTCGATAGACAGAAGCAGCTGTCCCTACGATGGCGAGCCAGCATGTGCATCTTCCACATGATTATGGCTCTTTCATATTGCTCACCCTGCTGCGAGCTGAAGTGTGTCTCCTCTCCCAGCTCTTACTCTATTTTCATAAAATACCAGGAAACCGGAAGTCCAGAACAAATTTCATGATGAAACTTGACAAATTAGGAAGAACCTTTGTTTTGTTCTCCTGGCCTCACCGGTCCAGGACCTTTGGGAATTTTTTGCTTTTTAGATCATGTGAAATGTAAACTTCAAAGGCAGCTCACACAGCAGTCAACGAGTGCACAGTCCTTCTCCATTTTCCAGACTTCAATCTTTTTCAACCTGTGATACTCTCTACTTCCACGTGACGGTGTGATTGAGGCGCCTCTGGAGTCAGGGAGAGAAGGGGTGTGTATGTTATTATAAATCGACCATGTCACATGCTGAGATCTGCATGGCATGCATCCCACTGGTGATTGAAAATCGATCATGTCACATGCTGAGATCTGCATGGCATGCACCCACTGGTGATTGCTAGTTACTTCTCCCCGTTACTGAAGTCTCCTCTCTGAGTCACTTTGATAATGGTGAATGCATTCTTTTAGGACACTGTGTACAAAGCCACACCCTTCCTGCTTCTTGCCACTAAAATTGTTCCAATCCCAACCCAACTGTGTAGCCTATACAATAGAATTTAAGACAGAGCTAAGGCAGATCCTCCTTTTATTTGAATCACTTCCAAGCCCAGAGAAATTCTTTTCTCCATCAAACTCTGGGGAAGCCCCCTTCATGTTCTGCTGGACACAACCATCAGACTGTAGCATATTGCCAATAACAGTGTGGAAGCATCACAGGGGTCTGAAGGGAGACAATATTTGCCTATCAGCCGCAATGAACTAGGCAATGAACTAGTAAATCATAGCATTCTACTGTTATAGGTATGCCACATGGGCACTTACTTCTTAAAGTAGCTAATGTTTCCCCGATACAAATAGTTGGTAGGTGTTAACAAGGAAGGACTAGATCAGTATTCTTTAAGTATTGTATTTTAAAGACACATGTCTTTCTTAATATTAAGAAAACGCATCATGGGGCTGGGGATCTGTCTTAGTGGTGGAATGCTTGCCTAGAATACAATAGACCTTGGAGTCAGTATTCACCACTGGAAAAGAAGCATGTACTATCAATCATAGTGTGTGTGTGTGTGTGTGTGTGTGTGTGTGTGTGTGTGTGTGTCTTTGTGTAAGACACAGACAAGTTCTGGAAGGACCAGCACTTAAGCATTGTGATAGAGACTTTTGTTAATATTGGATTTGCTATGAGAAGAGTATTTCTAGAATTACTTGTAAAATTAACACAAAAGAAATTGAATTAGCTTTCTGGATAATTGCTTAGTTTGGACTTCTCCTTGCTTGTCCCTCATTCATGTGAGAAAAAGCAGTGAAAAACTTGTCTTGCAACCAGTTGCCTACTCCTGCCATACAGAAGGAACTACATGACAAAATTCCCACTCCTGGAGCAGAATTAGCAGGGCAAGGGCCTCGCAAGTGTTGATGGTTGCTAGGCATGAGGCTTGTTTATATAAAAAAAAATATATATATATATATAATTTACCTTACGTTCCTCCTTTGGGCAATATTCTCCCTGCCAAGGTTAATGACTCCATGATTATTAGAAACAGCACTAGTACAAGTGAGGTGAGGGTGTGTCTGATATCCTCAGGCAAAATGGTAAATGCTGTGACCTTCAAGACTGCCCTTAAGGCTGTGGGAAAGAACTCTGAAAACATGAGTTCAAAAATATATAATTCCTCAACTATTCACTATGAATTGTATTAGGGACTTCACAGGCCTAAAAGAGTGAAAGTAGCTGCATTAATGAGCCAGCTTATCAGAAAGATACAAAGGGAGGCAGATCTCTGAGTTCACTTGCTGTGTTAAAAGAATGTACTTGCTGTCTTTTTCTAAGAATCAAAAAGCTTAGGTCATAAAATGCTGATTTGCAGGATAATTAAAAGGGAACCTGGGTAAACAATTGAGTTGATATGTAAATAAAAGACAGGGCTTTGGTCTACAAAAGTTGAGCTATCTCCTCAGCTGTCTTGAGACCAGCTCAAGCAGAACACAGAGCTGTCAGCTTGTACCAGTAAGTACCTTCCAGTCATCTCCCAAACACCCTTTTCCTCGAGCACCTCTCCAAGCCAAGGCTGGTCCTTATCACCCAGTCTTCAGCATCTTGTCACCATCTGATTACTGAGAATGATTCTTTTTTTTTTATTGATTTAAGTTTTATTAGATTATGATGAGAAAAGACACATGATTTCAATTTATCTG
>NW_022196896.1:129535372-129536269 GCF_008632895.1 Mastomys coucha
GCAAAGCATTCAGTCTCACTCTTTGTTGTTTTCTTACAAGCCACCTCCCAAGTTAATTGTCTACGTTTACTTGGGTGTATAAATACTTTTGAAATATGTAAGCTACTCTAAAAACCATGTATAGTGTAAAAATATGAAATAAACAATACTCCTAATAGAGAGGCTGAGATAGGAGAATCATGATTTCAAGACCATTATGTGGTAAACAGCAAGACACTGTCATGTACATACAAGCAGAAAGTGTATATGGATTGTACAGTATTGTACCTTTTTCTCCAATTACCAAATTAGATGACAGTCAACAAATTTCTAATCCTTCACATTTTTGGATTTCAATCAATTAGGATATGTTGGTAATAGTAATTTTCATATTAAGATGTTAAGAAAAAGTAATTGTTACTTCCTGTTGTTTTTTTTTTTTTTGTAAGAGGTGGAATTATATTTGTGTGGGTTTGTTGAAAGATTACTTTCTTGCTTCTTCTAGGGTGTAGTTTTGCTCCTTATGGTGGTGTTTTCCATCTATCATCCTTTGTAAGGCTGGATTTATGGAAAGATATTGTGTAAATTTGGTTTTGCCATGGAATACCTTGTTTTCTCCATCTATGGTAATTGAGAGTTTTGCTGTGTATAGTAGCCTGGGCTGGCATTTGTGTTTTCTTAGAGTCTGTATGACATCTGCCCAGGATCTTCTAGCTTTCATAGTCTCTGGTGAGAAGTCTGGTGTAATTCTAATAGGCCTACCTTTATATGTTACTTTCCCTTTTTCCCTTACTGCTTTTAAAATTCTTTCTTTGTTTAGTGCATTTGATGTTTTTTATTATTATGTGACAGGAGGAATTTCTTTTCTGGTCCATTCTATTTGGAGTACTGTAGGCTTCTTGTATGTTCATGGGCATC
>NW_022196896.1:129536845-129575783 GCF_008632895.1 Mastomys coucha
TCATGAGAAGTGATTTTAGATCTGAATCTTGCGTTTCTGGTGTGATGGTGTGTCCAGGACTTGCTATGATGGGAGTATTGGATTCTGATGATTCCAAGTAACCTTGGATTGTGTTGCTTGTTTTCTTAAGCGTGCCCCTCACCATCTACTTATCTCTAGTGCTACCTGTCCTTGCTAAATCTGACTGGAACCTGTCCTTCCTGTGATCCTGGTTGTGTCAGAACTCCTCAGAGTCAAGCTGTCTCTGTGATCCTGTGATTCTGGGATCCTGTGATCCTAGGCCTGTTAGAGTGCTGGGGAGTGGAGCTTCCTCTTGGTGTTGTGGAACTGGCTGCAGAGTTTGTGCCCAAGGGCTGCTCAGGGCACCAGCCCAGACAGGAGAATGATTCTTGAATGATAGTTTTTAGCATGGCATCATATAAGCAATCTACAAAAGAATTTAATTAAAAGTCCATAGAATGAAATAGGCTAACAAAGCTATAACAGTAACAAATTTACTGATTTAGGGCTACTTTGGTGGAATTACTGATGAACACCTGCATCTCTGCCTTGCACGAATCACTTTGCTAATTCTCTTATCTTGGCCAACTCTGTTTACTACAGCTGAGGCACTGACACATTCACACAGCTATAATTGTTGCTTCTTCAGCTACTCTTGGTTACTACTGCAGGTGAGTACCCTCCCATCACCTGTAAAAAAACCCCAGCACTAAGGACTCTTGGGACAGCTTAGTCATTCTCCATCATACACTTGAGTATGACATGCTTCACTCTCAGGTCATGCCTTGGGAACCAGCGTCTACTTCCCAAGAGGCAGGGGAGCTAAGCTGGCTTTCAAGTTCACTCTTCTCTTCTGTTTTCCATTTCATTTTCCAAAGCTGGATCAGATTTGACCTTATCCCCATTTCCTTCTCGAGCCAACGTTTTCTATTCTAGCGTTATCTCATCTTTCCTGCTACAGCATCTCGCAGTATACAGGGACCATAAGAGCAGCAAGGCTTAACTCGCTGAGATTTTATGGAACATGGAATGATCATCACTTTGCCTGTCAGGGACACCTTGATGGCACCTTTAGTTTCTTGGTTTCTCCTTTCTTTATACGATGCAGGCGTTTTTTCAGTGTTGCAAATCTCCAAAAGGGTAAGGCTTTAAGTTGGAAGTGTGATAATTTGATGCCAAGAGATGTGCATTGTGGGAGATGGGCACGACGAGGTTGGTGAGGGGTGTGTCAGCTTTAAGGAGAGGTTGGAGGTAGGGAAGGCTGGGAAGGCAGCTGTTATCTGGGAGAGCTCACCATGCCAATGACCTTGTCCCATTATGGCTAGAACCCGACAGTAAGCTTACCTTCCATTTGAATCCATTATGTAAAAGTTTAAAAGGGCACAGAAAAGCTCAAGAGAAAGTTTAAATCCTCCCCCACTGTGTGTATGATTGCATCCAGTGTGAAACTTCCCTCCCAGAGGCCCTGGAAGCTGGGAAAGGAGGTCAACAGAAGGAACACTGTTGAGAAGACAGGTGGCTATGTTTCTCTAGATCGGAATTTCTCACTGGCTGAGGTGTCGTCACTGCTCCACCCTCCACAGCTCTGCTAACCCCATTTCAGCTCTCCCAACAGTTGCTCACCCCTGATCTCTCCAGCCTCAGGCTCCTGGCCAACTCACAGGTTCATTTCTGTCACCTGTGTGTCTTTTCCGCTGTGACCCCGGGACAAGATGACACCACCGAGTAGTGGCACTCTGTCTGGTTCTGTCTGGTTCTCTGCCCTCCCCTTTTTCTTCTCTTTAGAAACACTCTCCTCCATGGGCTTTGCTTTCCAAGGCAAATTCTGAACCTTTGGCTGATTCTCATGATGTGTGCTGGTTCTCATGATGTGTGCCGAGTCTGTGTGCTTTCTTTTTCTTAAATAACAATTCTTCTTTCCCCCTTCTCTCCCTCCTTCTCTCCTCTCCCTCCCCTCCTCCCTGTCTTCTTCTTGCTTCTTTGTTGGAGCCTGAGCACAGCTTTGTATACGCTAGGCAGGCAAAAGGCCAATAAACTACTTGCTTTGTCCTTTTTTTTTTTTCCTAAGTAATTTAAAAGACTCCTTCCGGGTTTCCTCTTCAGCTGTTGTGGGACTGAGGTAGGTGAGTCCCACAATTCCATCCTTCTTGACTTGGATAAGTGTATGTCTCAGCTGCACTCTTTAGCTGCTGAAGTCACATTGACCCCATGCTCAAGTGAAAAGCAGAAACTAATGAAACCTTCTTTGGGGCTTTTCTTGGTCCTCGCACCAACAGATATGAGCTACTTGTGTTCTTTCTAAATGACCACATTCTTTTACCTGTTACATTTTATATATTTACATTTTAGTCTTAAATAATATTTAAAGCTTTCTGTTGCTAAAATGTGTTATTTAGGGATAAGTATTGTGTTACGTTCATACTTCTTCCAACCCTGCTTCAGACATTTTTGGAATGTCAGATGTTATAAGGAGACTGAATGATAACTCCCACCCCTTTAAGTTTTAGTTTGTTTTGTTTGTTATATTATTACATTACTTCTTAAGGTGGCATACCCCATCCCCTAAGCCCAAAGAATTCCAAGAATTCTCTCTGCACTGCTTCTACAGAGCTATTTTAATAGAGTACGTGCTGTATGTCAAGCCCTGTTTTGAATGATAAGAACAGATGGGGAAGGTGTATTCTCACCGGCCCAGAGTAAAGACACTTATCTGTCCCTGGGGCTAGAGGAAGACTCATTAGCTCTCCTAAACCATGTACCTAATCATTATGAAGAAGGGAGAGGGAAACCTTAAGGCACAGAATAGTGTCCAGTACATCATGCACTTTAACTTCTGTTCCTAGCTCCACACCCCATCTCTAGAGTAGGTGAAGTTGAAATTCCAAATAGGCCCCTTTAGGATTCATATTCGTCAGTGGGTTTCAGCTTAGAGCCATGTGGCCAGATTCACGCTATGGCTTTGCTGAGCTGCCTGATGAGGAAGTGAAGCATCATTTTACCACCGAAACCTCACAAAAGCTCACCTGTTAATCTCACTGTGCTGCACGAGGAGTCAAGCTCTTGAGACTTCTGCTTGGCTCATTTGTAGCACAATGTGGTTTTCTTTGCCCTACTGCTTGTCACTTATGTTTCATCCTCCACTTGGCCATGGAATATTTAATTTATTTGGTGTTTCCATACACATCAGAGAATAGAACAATGATTACAGTAGGAAGCTGGTAGCCTTAAAGGATCTAACTCCCTCCCAACGCCTTTTAGACACTTCCATTAAACCCAAAATAAATACAACTCAATGATGTTTTTCCTTTTAGCACTGTTTTCTAATGAACAAATTGATTGTTCAACAAGAGAATTTTGTAAAATTTTCTAATCATTTATATTTTTATTAATATCTATATCTAGTACCATGACTATGATAATTGATACTGTTTTTGAAGTACATGTGAAATTGAATTATACTATTGATAATTATTTATTTGCTTTATGTATTTTTCTCTTACCCATTGTAAAGTCTCGGGGATGGAAAATCAGGTTCTGTTAAACATTGTGCAGTCAATGACTGGCACACAAAATGGCCAGGAAATGTTTATTTTATACACACACACACACACACACACACACACACACACACACGCATACAATTTTTCCAACTAACCTCTCACCTGTTATAATAATATTGAAAATTGTTTATTCTCCCTGGCCTTAGGAGTCTTTTAAGCATTTTTAATTGCACAATTAAACTTGCTTCTCTAGTGAAGGGCAGCTGATACCTGGAGAGGGATTTCCTTTCTGTCTGCAATACTTCTGCTGTCAGTGAGGTCTAAGTGGAGGGCAGGGTCATCTAAATAGAAAACTAGCACTGGAGATTCTAGATGGCAAGAATATGACATTTTCCTGCCAGTCCCGTACAAGAGACGTCTGAGCACAGGAGTCTTTGAGTTTCAAGCTAGAGCAGATAAAACTCCTAGCTTGGCACCGGTTGAAGCAGGATCTAATCAGAAATGACCCTCTGAGTAGGGCCTCACTACTTACTTCACAGTTAAAGGTCAGGAGTTAGCATGAGCAAATGGAAAGGACCCTGGGCTGCACACAGGCAGGGTGGAGTTCGGAAGTTGTGTTGTTTTCTGCTGGCATACCTTACCTCCAGGGAGCCCTCAGCTTGTGAGCTTCAAGTCCTGCATCAGTGATGTGAGGCAGCTACTCTTTCTACCTGTTTGTCGGATCCTGTGAGATGCAGACTAACTGAAGCCTCGTGCTGTTCATTGATCTTCTGACGACTCCAGAGAAAGCATAGGTTCCATGTTAGCAGCAGTGGTCACGTAGGTTTCCCAGTTTGTTATAAGGGAACGTTATTATAATGTAACTTTGCTCTGTGGAAAACCAGATTCCATCTAATTCAACAGTTCCAGGAGATGGCTAATGTGAGTCTGACTGGTGTTAGCTCCCTCTGGGCTGTGGAGGAGGCAGACAATGCAACGACCTTGGTGGATGTTGGAGTACAGGGGACACTTCCACAGTGGTTCCATTGTCTCGAGTCTTGGGACAAGGAATTGGACAGAAATACATGGGTAGTCGTAACCGAAGGAGGGACTTTTGCCTTTAGAAGGATGTACTTCCAAGGGAGGAGGCATGCCTGGATGCTCAGAGGCAATGGTGCAGAAAGCGTCTTGGTCATTTGAATGAAGAACCTCTGTCTGTACCAGTGACATAACCTGCATATGCACGGGAGCTACCAGCCTTCATCTCTACAGAGTTGTTTATTTCATATACTGATGTTTTAGCACGGCTATACGGGCTTCAGGCCCTCAGTTTACTCTCTTCTCCTGCCTCACTGAAGGCAGGATCAAGGGCAACCCAGGAAATAGTAGCCACTCTTAGAATGGCTATATTTGGTTTTATTTTATGGGTAAGCTTAGCTTTTTCTGGGAAATCATTGCTTTCAGCAACCCATGATCTTCAGCTTCTCTCAAAAAACTCACTAGTCATCTGCCCTCAGTAGACTTTGCAGATGGTAAGACAGTAAGTCCATGCAGGCCACCGCAGTGGGAGTCACAGAGAGTAGAAAGTCTTCTGCCACCATCGTTCTCAATTCCATAGATAAATTTTCTTTGTGGGGGCAGCGTCCACTCTGACCCCTTTATTGTCCTGAGTTTCCTAACGTTTCTGTTTCCTATGCTTATTTGTGATTGGCAGCCATCTCTCTTTGATACATCTCTATCAGAGCCTTGTATGCAAGACTTTAGGGGCTTGTGTAATAGAATCGCAGAGTTGGAGTCGCTGATGTGGAGCCTAGCTCCGAGTCAATAGCCTCCTCTTTCCTCGGGAGATCTTCTCATATGTAATTGCTCTGCTCTTGCATTTCAACCAGTAAGATGCTCATAACCAGCGCCATCTTCTCACCTATGAGGAAAAAGCAGGAGGCGATGTTGATGACATAAAATTCTTCTAACCAGAGAGAAGGAAAAAATCCCCAGAAGGACAGG
This sequence comes from Mastomys coucha, assembly GCF_008632895.1. NCBI lineage: Eukaryota > Metazoa > Chordata > Mammalia > Rodentia > Muridae > Mastomys > Mastomys coucha. The sequence goes on from NW_022196896.1 coordinate 129,542,329, forward strand.
AGGGGACAGGGTTTATTACAAAGGAAACTGCAATTTATTTAAAGCTACCCAGATGCTAGGCGATTGCCAAGCTTCAAGCATTTAAACACTTACAGGGTTGGATATTTGGCACCATGCCACATAAGCATGCAGATAATTGATTTCACCTTTAAATCACTTGACCACGTTGCCCCGATGTTTTGGCATCATGCCAGAGCGGCTCAGCATGCAAGGATTCTCTTCTCTGGGCCTTCCGATGTGCTCACTGGCTCACAGGTGCGAGTGAGTTACAAAAAGTCCTTGTCTTTCCTATGAATTAATACAGGCTTCTATATGCTTCTCATCCCTGGATATAGGAACACCTTTGTTTTTGAAATCCAATAAGGACATTCTTCATGGAGATAATTAAAAGCCTGTGCCCTCAGCCAACAAACAGGTTATAATCAAAAAGTTCAATATAGAGGTTCGTCTTCAAAATTGATAAATCAGACACAGAACGAGGATGCAGATACGAGAGATCAAAGTGGAAATTGCCTCTGCTAGTCCCTTGAAGAGCAAATTGTTTTATTGACTTTTCCTCAACATCTTTCTTGTTCTGCCTTGTAGGGATTTTTCCTTCTTTGCATTTACAGGAAAAAAAAAAGATCTAGTGACTTATAAGGACGGAAACAAAGACCTTGACTAGCAGTCTGTCTTGCTGGAGGCAGAGCCAACTTTGATGTTGTACTGTTTAATTACAGTGGAGCCTTCCACAACCTCTAAGTAAAAGCCTATTCTGGCCTTTCCTTTGAGAAAGTGGCAGAGACTGCAGGCGGGCACATGGTGACATCTTGGCCCTTCTGTAAACAGGAGCCTAAGATGTTTATGCCAGGAGGAAAGGCTTCCGGGGGACCTCTGACCCTACTCAGACATCACAGCCTGGGTCTGACAGAGACACAGCGACTTTCTTGAGAATTTCTGGGCTACACACCAGACAAGGATAAGCCCAGCTCCTTTCAAGACTTAATCAATTCGAAGAAGGCAAGCAGCCTCATGGTTTTGTGAGATGAAGGGAGCCTCTAAGTCCAAGGGAACTGCTTCCTCTCACTCTGAAGACATCCTTCCCCGCGGGCTGGGCACGGATGCTTCCCATTTGCTGGAGAAAAGCAGAGACCTAAGAGTCATCAATGCTTCACTGACGGTGACTCGTGGGTGTTCTCTCTGACCTGCTCCCTTCTGATTGATTCCTTTTTTATATTTTTCATATTCAGCTCTTACCTTTTTTGTTCTATTATTACTTTGTAAAAAAAAATCTTTATCACACAAGACATGACATACCTGTGGAGATGCTGACAGCCAAGCCTGCCTCCCCAGCCCTTTGGAGCACAGTCTAATAGTTTTGCCTGGGAACAACAACAGATAAGTATGATGCTCTGGCTCCCAGAAGGAGCATCGCAGTGCACTTGTAGGGTCCTCCTGGCTTCTACTAAGCTGGTGTTACCCCCAAATAGTGATGAGCTCATAAATGTTTAACAAATCATGGTAATGAATGTGGTGAGGCCAGAAATAGCCAGCAAGTGTGTTTTTTTAATCATGCATCATTTAGTGCAAAGATGACTCTTGGATGTTTTGGCAAATTAATTTGTATTGCACATTTGAGAAGGGAGAGAGCAGCTGGGCTGCAGTCTTCAGAGCTGCGGGCTGGTGAGAGCGGCTAATAAAGTTACATTGTTGCTGCCTCTTGCCTGCGGGAGTGCATAGTGCTACTACGCACAGGGCTTTTGTACATCACCAGCTTTAGCTCAGCCACAGACCGTTTCTAAGATGCACCTGCAACATCTGTTGTAAGCCAAAAGCTTTGCTTTTTCATCAAACATATACCCCTGGACAGTCACGTGAGCCAGATTTCACCCTTGTCTCACACTTGATCCTTTGTGTACTCCTCATAAAAGGCCTTACAGAGCCTCGGTATTCGCTGTGGGTTGACTTAAAGGTAGATGGTGTAGAAGAGAAATGCCTTTGGAAGAGGATGCACCTTAAGTTCGTTCTCTCCTAAGGTGAGGGTTGGAAAAAGAAGGAAAGAGAAAGACAGACTTAAGGGCCATCTAAAATATTAGACTCTCTGACGTTTGTCATCCCAGCAACCTCCAGACTGACGAGGCTACATCCCAGCACACCCCAGTCCCATGCTGCTGAGTTCGTCTCATGTTTCTGTCCTCCTCACTTTGTGGCTGTCCAATCGTTTTCTCTCTTTTAAAAAGTAACAGGAATACACCGTTTCTAGGCAAGTCATCTTCCTCTCCTGGTTTCCCTAAGTCTGCCCCTCTGTAAAGCTCAGTTCTCAGAACTGTCCTCACTCTTAGGCTTAGAAAACAGAAACATGGGAGAAAGCAGCTGAGAAAGAGCAGAAGGTTTACATTAGCAGACGGGGAGCAGGTGGGAACATGCTTATTACAAGAATTGTTTTCATGTCCACAGTCTTTGAATATACTCCACTTTCTTCCAAAAATACCCAAGAAAACAATACTGATTCTGCCACTTGGGGGAGCTGTGGCATACCAGGCATGGAGAAGGCCTGGGTTAGTTGTGGGTGGTTTGGTGGAGAGATGTGAATCCTTACTGAGACCTTTAAAAGGAGTTCAGTGGCAGGCAGCAAAAAGATTTAGGAGGAGTAAAGACTTGTCATGTTATTTACCAGTGACACATTTGAATACACGGATTGATGTGAGCTCTTTGACTATCTTCATGAGTGTTCAACATTTGAAAGGATTCATACTTTAGGCCTTGGTGCTAAGTTATTTTATGGCTAAGCAGTGGGTGGCAGCAAGTGCGGGGCAATCTGACACTTCTGAGGGCAGAACATTGTGGCAGCAGTGGTGGGGGTAGGGCGCGACTGCACCCAAGGCTCACATTCATGGAGGATGGCTTATCATGTCTAAGAACTTTATTTGTAGTATTGAATCTTTATCACAGCCTTCTTGTGTAGGATGGGCCGTCACTCCATTTTCTGTGTTAGGGAACAGAGGCACAGAGCAGCTCAGAGGCTGGCCTAAGACAACTGTACTAGTGACCAGTAAAGGCAGGATTCAGACATAAGTTTGCTTCCAAAGACTCCAGTCCTAACCGCTGCTGATATTACCAATGCTGAGACCATCCTCTATTATCGAGGTACAGCTGGATTCCATCCTTGGATAACTTAGCTCTTCATACTTCCCCGCTCTTTGCCTCACCGACTTGGACTACTGAAGTTGGGGTACCTGTTTTGCACATGGATGAGCCCCAGTTGCCTTGATAGAGGGTAAACCTGTCATCAGGAAAGCCTTTAACGCATGCTCACATCACCTGCCCTTACTGGGGTTTTCAACCCTGGTTTTACATCACCAAGACAAGGGAGTTCTTTGAGCAGCACTGCACAATAATCTCAGAGGCCACAGCTCTCGGCTAGAGCCAACTCAAGAGACCTGGCTGGTTTCATGCTCACCACTCACGTTTCCTGATTTATACCACTCGTCAGGGCTCACAAGCTCTAACGCTTTGCATCGTGATGCAGTGACAGGAGGTTGGTTCCCAGTCAGTCGCATGGACTGAGCACAACCTTCACCTAGCTACAGTGCCTTTAATAAATGGCCAAGCAGAACTCACCCCCAAGCTGCCTTTGGTAGGCCCTCAGCCAGTTTACCACTCCCGCTACACATTTATCTCTATTAGTAGCTCTGACGGGAACGTTGCCACTGGCTTCTGATGTCAGATAGTGTGCCATCCAGCTATACGCTAATAAATAAAGACAGACAGTAGTAGAATCACAGGTTTTGGTCTGTCTTGGGTAGACAGGCAATGACTGTAGGGGCATTTGGTTCCTGAGCAAATCTAAGGAGTGTCTCTAGAATTCTGGTTATGAATTCAGACCTGGGCAACTGCTAGATTGTGCCTAATGCTGTGTGAGATAAACACATGGGGAAACAGACCAAAAATTTTATCAGTCTTAGAGCTCCTTGCAGTTTTATAAGAGAAAAACAGTTCATTGGAAATGCTATGGAAGAGGATGTGGGTATGTTTGAGTGAAGTTCAAGGTGTGTGGTTCAGATAGTGAGAACTGGCTGCTTTCAACTGCAAAACGGACCTAGCCTGGACCTAACACAGACAGCACATGCAACCGCTTCAGCATCTACATCATCCTCGAGGCTTTTGAAATATAAGAGGCTAGTCCATACCCGCCATGGTCAAAGCTCTGAAACGGAGCATGTCTGCCAAGATTAAGTAACAAACTGGCTCGTATGACTGCTGCCATGCTGACTGTGGATTCACATATGAGCAACTGGCTGTTTGAATCAGTGCGAGAGGTACAGTAAGCTCATTGCGTGTCTTTGTTACTAGTTCTGAGGCTTGGGTTATTCTTCCTTTTTGTCACAGTGTTCGACAGTATGACATGGTCCAGTTGTTTAAAGCATTCATTCATTCATTCGTTCGTTTGTTCAGAGATGTTGGTAAGTGCTAGATTCTATGCTATAGTTAAGAGCTATTTTAAGTTTTGTATAGGGAAAACATAGATTTGGGTGTCAGGATATCTGGGTTATAATCTTGGACCTTGAAATTCAATTTACCCACCTTGGATTTTTGTTGTTGTTGTCCATGTTCATCAATGGAAACGTGGCTATATCTCTTGTGTATACATTCTGCTTTGTTGTGGTTTAGGATTTCTTTTTGTTGTAGTTAGGATTTCAAGATTTTGTTGGAACATTTTACAACAGTGATCCTGAACCTGGACAATCTGGACAATCTTTTGCCTTCAGATGTTTCATGATGTCTAGAAACAATGCTGGGGTGGGGGTAGTAGAGCTTGTTGTGCTCTGGTGGAGGAGATCAGGGTGCTGTCTCGTACCCTGCGACGTTTGAGACGGTCATCTGTAAGAGCTAGGAAATGGATACTTTCAGAGTCGGGTGAAGGAGCACTGCAGTAGACCGGGGAAATGAGGCTAAGCTGGGAGGATTCTGGGTCCTGTAATCTGCTAGAATTACAGCTAGGTGAAAAAGAAACTATGTACAGACTTTCTTATTGCAATTTCTCACTGCAGGGCTTGAGTTATACTTTAATTTCTTCACTGTGGATCTCTGACAATTCAGAGTTCACACACAAGCATTTCAGGTGTCTAGTCCATCTATCTCATTTATGTCAGGTCAGAATCTACCTGTGTGGCTCTTATTACCTCCAGGAGGGTACCAGGTCCAGTCTGCTGTCACCCTGGTTTCTTCATGTGTTCGCAGCCATGCATCTCTCTTTACTGGCCTTCAGCCAACGGTTCTTATCCATGCCCTCCTTGTCCCTAGTGTCCCATAAGTGTCAGTTTAAAGGTCTTTTGTCACATGTACAGTTACACTGTGTACCAACATTTCTGGGTTACTTTCTCAGCCACTGTGTCCTCACTTTCAGGCCAACAGTTTTTCAAGCTTGCTTTGTAACCCCTCTGGGTTAGGGAGCCTCTTGCCAGGATTCCTCAGACTGTCTGCATCTAACCCGCCTCCATTGGTTGTTATAGTACGTGCTGAAGGCTTCCCTCTAATGAAGACCTGGAAAGAGAGTTTCAGTTCCTTCTGCTTTCGGATCCCCAGCAGTGCACAGCTTGTTCACTGCCCTCTATTGTTGTCCTCTGGATCATGCCCCCTGCCCGCAGTAAGTAAAAAAATGACTTCTAGCAATCTGACATTCTTTCTAATCTTATTGTGTATAGCATAAATCAATGATCTTATTTTTAAAACTGAAATTGCCATTTCCATAAATGCTTTATTCTTTGGAAACCTTTCCCCTTGAAATAGAAAAACACTGTGTTTTAAGTTATTAAATCTGCTACAAATTTGAAAATCCTAAATATAAGAACTGGCTTTTTTTGTAATCCAGCTGTGTCTGGCTTCCCCTTGTGATGGAATGCCACGGACACAATGGGCAGTGAGTTCCAGGACTAAAATAGCATAAAGGTGCCTTAAAATGGGATCTGCAATTTAGAGGATGTGTAGTGGGGAAGAGCTGGGTGAGGTCAGCAGTGGGGAGGAGCTGGGTGATGTCAGCAGTGGGGAGGAGCTGAGTGATGTCAGCAGTGGGGAGGGGCTGGGTGATGTCAGCAGTGGGGAGGGGCTGGGTGAGGTCAGCAGTGGGGAGGAGCTGGGTGAGGTCAGCAGTGGGGAGGGGCTGGGTGATGTCAGCAGTGGGGAGGAGCTGGGTGAGGTCAGCAGTGGGGAGGAGCTGGGTAATGTCACTCAGCAGTGGGGAGGAGCTGAGTGATGTCAGTCAGCAGTGGGGAGGGGCTGGGTGATGTCAGCAGTGGGGAGGAGCTGAGTGACCTCAGTTTCTACTCTGCACAATGACCTGAGTGTGGGAAAACTGGGGTCTGTAGCATGTGCTTTCTAGTCTTGTATTAGCTGCTCTGATATTAAAATACCTACTTCTTCCCTTAATTATCATAAGTATCGAGGCCTCTGGGATGCTCACCAGGAAGGAGAGCCACAGTCAATTTTTCTTTGAAACTAGTGATAGGAGGATAATGGGGTTGGATAATTGAAAATATTTGATGTAGTCATTTGTCTAGGTGCTACTCGAATATTATGCAGACCCCAACTGATTGCTTCAGAGTTCATAGACATTTTCAGAAAGAGGGGAAGTACTCCTTAGTGGGACAAATTTAACTATGAAATTAAGGAATTAAGGAATCAATCTTTCATCTTTTATTCTATCTATCTATCTATCTATCATCTACATGTCCATCTCTATCTCTCTCTATTTTTCTATCTTTGATATCTTTACCTATCTATCTTTGATATATCATCTATTTCCCTATCACATAATTTTTAGTATGGTTGACAATTTCTGTAATGATTTAAGATACTAAGATTTGATTTCTGAAGATGGGAGGCAGGAGCTTATCTGGAAAGCATTGCACTTTGTCATACATATCAAACAATGTGACTTAGTTCAATACCTAGAAGACATTAGCTAATTATATGACTATAAAAAAGACAAATTTTACATACAACTTAACTCTCTTATCGTCACAAAGACCCTCTTTAACATTTTATTTTATTGGCTCAAAACCTGTACATTTCCCTCAAGCCACACCTGGCATACCTAGCTTTCTTAGAATTTAATGTTGGCCTGAGGGTAATCCTGCAGCTAGTGATTTAAACTGTTGATAACTAAATACCCAATCTTCCATTTCAACTATGTTGTCCTGTTTAGGAATCTACCTGATAAACTGTGTGGTGAACTACAGTCAATGATATAGTGAATGTGTGTCATTGGTAACCCAAGAGCTAAAATCCATTTGGGCTACAAGTCAACTTTTCATATTTTTAGTAAAATCTAAGCTGTCATATGTAAATCTTTATTTAAATTATTCTCAACAAAAAACTTACATGAGCTGAAAACTAAAAATCTTATCTTATCCGTTCATTTCTCTCTATGTAATTCCTTGTGTTTGTACAAAATTTAATCAATGAAGGGTCAGGATGAAAGCTCACGTTTGTCTGGTGGGTGCAGCTTCTGATTAAAGACAGACTGGTGATCTTTCAGATAGAACATTCTGAGAACGTAGCCGCTTAGTCACCTTGCATCTGCCACTAGAGAAATTTACTGTGAATCTCTCTTTGTCTAAAGGGAGTGTAAACATTGAGAGTTTCAGCTCAAAGTTGCACTCTGGTGAGAGCTAACATTTTATAGTAAGGAGCTCTTGGGAGAACACATTCCTACGGGGGCTACTACTGGATCCCAAGAGGAAATCACTAACCACCGCTGCTGAAGTCACAGGCCAGAAAATGCACCGCTACGCAGTCTGTCTCCACCAGTGTATATAGTGTTACCTTATCTTGGAAAGTGACTATCTTGTTAACTGTGTTAAAGGATAACCCTCTGGGTTCACAAGCTCTCATCTACCTCTGAAGCAGAATGACTGATACGTCTGCTATCAGCTGCCTTCACGGTCCACTTCTCCCGGAGTTCTGCTTTAAGATAAGATTTTACTTGCATTCTGGACTCCAGAAGGAATCTGTGCTGTGCACAGGGGTGCGCACGTTCACGCAGGAATGTAAAAGGCAAATATAGTGCAAGAAAGAGCACAACGTGATATGGGTTTCCTTTTTAATCATATGCCAATCAGAGGGACTGTATTGCAGGAGACGTGGGCTGTGATCCCAATCTGCCTCTCCATTAGCTAATCACAGAGTGCAGAGTGAGCCATTTACCTCTCCTATCTTTCTTTGCCAAAGAAAGTATTCAGGGGAAAATAGAGCTAGGCTTCAAAACAATTTCTGTTGCTACTGGTCAGCATATCCTAGAAGTTTAACCTAGTAAGTTCTCCATGAACACGAGAAAGCAAGGCCTTTTTGCCCTTTAAAAAACCCCCATGCATCAAGATGAATGAATAAATAAAAGTCACTGTGTCGTGTGCTACTGCCATCTGAAATTTCATTTGCAGCTGATAGTGTTCCAGGGTCTCTGTTATTACAGATCCAATATTAGCTGATGTCATAGCTAGATCCTATCACCCAGCAGCCATTGTGAAGATGAGAGGTATGACACTGGGCTATATCTCTTAGATGCACCTGCTTTACATATTCTGTTATTACTCGGGTCTCCAATGCCTCAATAGTCAGGAAGATAAACACAATCTTCACTCCCCTTTTGAGCTAATAATTCCCAATCTATAGAAGGATCTGCCCGCCAATTTCACTCCCTCCTGAATGTTCCTTTACTCAGAAAAAGCCAGGACAGAGTCTCTTGAAGCATTTCGGGATCTGTTTAATGAAGAAAGGCAGTGGGGGCTGCATAGTTGTGGATAAGGGAAATTAATAAAAGATAGAGACATTCATGGTTTCTGTGGAAGGCTCGCAGTTTTAGGTATCACTGCCTCCCGCTGAGGTTTACACAGCAAGGCGAACCTAGCTACTGATTGGCTGAGGTTTACACAGCAAGGAGAACCTAGCTACTGATTGGCTGAGGTTTACACAGCAAGGCGAACCTAGCTACTGATTGGCTGAGGTTTACACAGCAAGGAGAACCTAGCTACTGATTGCCTTCTGCCTTTTTTTTTTCTTTTTTCTTTTTGTGCAAAGGCCTGGCAGGATAGAGTGTGGTGAATCCACCCCCACAGGACAAAGTATTCTAATACTTTGTATTTATGTGGCGCGTGGCTCCAGGGACCTCTCGGTGCCGACACACATCACTCCATGATTACATTTTTCACAAGTCCTTGTAGCCATGGGATGACTGCTGTGCAAATCTGACCAGAACACCATGCTCTGAGCGAGGAATCAGAAAGTACTTGGAAATCTGGCCCGAGCTGGAGGCTTGGGTTAGCTACTAGAAAAAAACTTTGTCTTCAGGGCAATATTAAGTGTGAAATGAGATCCAAGGGTGGAGTGGGCAGAGTTGGGAACAACAAAGGTGTCTGGGCAAGATTACTTCCGAGAAAATAAAATAAGGCCAGTTATCAGAGACGGGTCATCAGACTGTTGCTTGTGCGAGAGCCCTGCTTGCCTCTTGTGTGTCAGTGGCTCATGCGTGCAGCGTAGAAGAACCGTGATTATTTAACGTGTCTGTTGTAGCCCAGCTAGCTCTGTGTTGTGAGAGGAGATTGCAACAGAGGCAGGAGAAATTTGTGGCCCATGGAGCATCATACACATCCAAGCAATCTGAGAGCTGGCAAACCTCCCGGTTCAGCAATTTAACATGTTTATTGGGGGTAATAGAATACACCTCTATATCAAAGGGACATGCATTAAATCTTTCTCGTCGTATATTCTGGATGTGTGTATCAGGGTCTCCACTGGCTGGGCTATGGAGCGTACGGAAGTTTGGGAATTCAGGAAAGAGAAGCAACAGTCATAGCAACATCCACAAACGAGGCTTGGTTTTCTTTTAACAGTAATGTCCTCAGTAGAGAGACTTGTTTATTGCCGACTAATGTTGATAATGGCCTTTCCTTAGCCCTAATATTTCCGGCCTCTTCCTGCCTCCTATAGGAAGAATGATATTCATCTTATTTGTATATGTATAAATACTAATATAACCTTTTCAAGTAGCTGAAGTTGGAATAGGTTTATATATTGAATAATTTACCAGTGTGTTGCCAATACTATTAGAATTTTGAAAAGAAAAACAGACAACAATTGTATGTCACCATGAATTTCATTTTTTTTTTTCATACAATTAGTGAAAGTACTACAGCCCCAGATCGGCTTAGACATAGACATCAGAGACCTTCCCCTCAGTGTTTTTTTGTGACTTCTCTAAGGCCACTCTGCTTTGCTTCCCACACGGACAGGAGCTCCTATGGGACACAAGAACCTACTTAGGTAGAACTCATCTCTGCATTCCATTACCCACCCATCTGCACAGAAGGCACTTGAATTTCTGGCTTGCGTGTCTCAGGGATGCTGGTGATGCTCCTACCAAATGATAATGGGTCAGGGTCAAGATTGAGGCTTAGTGTGAGGCAAGCTAGAAATCCATGTCTGTGCTTCTCGGCTGAAAGTGTTTGATATGGACCCATGTAGACACGAGACAAATATTTTCTGTCACCAGCCCTACTTCTAACAACGCATTTCTTTACTTGTGTTTCTAACTATAGAAACATATTTCTATTTTGGATTACAACAAATAGCTAGTCTTTGTATTAAAACCTAAAGGCCAAAATTCAGCTTACATTGCAGTTTTTTAATCTTCTCAGATTCTTTTTTTTTTTTTTTATAGAGACAAAAATGCCAAAGGCAACACACATGCATTCAGCCAAGGAGATAATTTTGGCAATTATGGTCCACATAAATGGATAAGGCAATTAGGAAATGCACCAGTAGGGATGCTTTATATGCCCTCGGCAAAGTTGTATCCAGGGATGTTATAAAAAACCTGTTAGCCCCCTGGCCTTCTGCAATCCCTGCTTCTTGGCAACTATGTGCATATCCTAAATTTTCGTCAACTTTTCCATTCACTATACATGCAAATTTGAGCTTGACTATGCCTTTGAGATGAGTGTACTGGGGTAACTGCGGCAGCCTTAGAATGCCAGTGTCACTTTTAGAGGCTACCACGGGTGGGCACGTGTCCTTCCAACATATACTTCTGCTGAGTAACACATGGCTTTAGACAGAAGTAGGGGGTCAGCAAAGAAATAAAACATGCAAGATGCGGGAAAACTCGGGAGGAAAGGGTGGGTTCACTGAAGACATAGAAGGCACAAGTAGAAGACATGTAACAAAAACGGTTAGCTCGTGAAGAAGGAGAAAGGGAGGGAGAGAAGGGAATGGGAGAAATACCTAACATTCATCATCAATAAATATATGAAACTATCAAACAATAAAAAAAAGTAGTTGCTTGCAAAATTTTAATTTAGGATCAACTTGACACAATAATACTGACTAACAAATTGTGTCATCAATATTCAAAATTATTTCTTAACCTGGAATCCTCAAAGCCAGGATATCTGGATTGGAGGATATCTCTGATTTAGACTTGATCTATGTGTTAAGTTTTAATTTATATCCAGGCAGAAGTAACAATGAGAATTCTGTTACACAAAACCCTTGCAAGTATCAACTGTTATTTTTAAAGTATTCTTTATAAATCTTAGTTAACAGTTAGTAGTATTATCTTACTACTGTAATTTTATGTTACTATCAGTGGAATAAATTGTTTTTAGTATGCCTGGGCTTCTATGTCTTTCTCCTTTTTTGCATTTATTCACCTCTCTTGCTCTCTCTCTCTTTCTCTCTCTCTCTCTCTCTCTCTCTCTCTCTCTCTCCCCCCGCCTCTCTCTCTTCCCACCTCTCTGTGTCCATGTGTGTGTATGTATGTGTGTGCACGTGTGTGTGTATGTATGTGTGTGTATGTGTATGTGTGTGCATGTGTGTGTATGTATGTGTGTGCGCATGTGTGTGTATGTATGTGTATGTGCATGTGTGTGTATGTGTGTACATGCGTGTGTATGTATGTATGTGTGTGTATGTGTGTGTGCATGTGTGTGCGTGTGTAGACCTGCACTTGCCAGATGTCCTCTCCTGCTCTATGATTGAGGGACTGCTTTGGGTTGCCAGGCTTCGTGACAAGCACCTTTATCCAGCCAAGTCACCTCACAAGCCTTGCTTTTCCTTTTAGAAAAAGATTTCTTTAGATCGTCCAGGTGGGGCTCAACAGCACATGATCATACATTCTCTGCGCTTGGGTCATTTGTGCATTGCCACGATGGTCTCTGTCTGTTGGAAAGATAAGTTTCTTTGTTGAGGGGTGAAAGTTACACTTATTTTTGGGGTAATAAAGTGGTGGTTGTAGGTTCTCCTCCAAGATTCGTGACCTTGCTAGACTGGGAAAATTAGCTAGATTTTAATTTCCCCCTTGTTAAGTGGGAAATCATGAATATTGTTATTATATACATATGGTTATATGGTACATAAATAATATATATTATATATAATAACAATTTAAAAAAAGAGGCCAGAGGCCATGAATTTGAGAGCAAGCAAGGTAGAAAGCATACATTGGAAAGGGGAAAAATGATATCATTATATTTTAACTTCAAAAAATAAAGTGATTTATTTAGGTCTTGTGCCCATGTGGCTGTATTAGAATCCTAATGTTCTGAGTCTGCCTTCCTGTTAGGTGCTCAGTGGTACAGCTACTGCACATAGAAACATCCAGGAAAACAGATTTTCAATTCAGGAAATGTGTTGTTGTATGCATATCCAACATACTGTTGTATTGTTCCTAACTTTTTAGATTTTAAGTTAATTCTTTTGTGATATTATAAAACTAAATGATTTGGGACAGACACAAAGTTGTGATTTTTGTCATATTATAAAAAGACTTTTTAAAAAATCTGATCATTTAAAATCTATTAGGAGATTCTGTGGTCATCTACTGATTCCTCTTGTAGCTGCACTTAGTTTGTAAGCAGCTAATGACTATTTTTTTTTCACTCTAGCACCACCATGATGTGTGTGTGTGTGTGTGTGTGTATATATATATATATATATATATATATATATATATATATATATATATATAAACTCCTCTTTGTCAGAGGATAAAAAAACGTGTAACAGTTTTTGCTTGCTTGTTCATATCACCACAAAGTTTGGTAAGGGATAAAGATTTCCTGGCCAACACTCTTCCCTGGTTCCCAGAAAGGTTCATTTTAGTCAGGGTCTCCATCTACTACAGACATACATGCAGAAGCAGTTTTTCCACTTAATTTTCCCAACAAGATTATTTTGAAGGCATGTTGCCACGTTTAAAGGAATAGTGCAAAAGGTTGAACATGTAGGAAGGTACTGAGAGACGTGAGCTTGTGAACTTAGCCTTGCGCTGGCAGTGACTGGGCATTGGGTTCGGGGGGGGGTGTGGGTGGTAGAAATGAGTCTTGCCTTGTTAATACAATATGCAGTGCAGGCAAATCATAATGGCAAGAGAGGGCATTGGCGGAGAAGGTGTGAGACCCCGAGGGATTAAACAGTGTAAAGCAGGCAGATGGGAAGCTGAGCCTCTTCACAGTCCTTCCTCACCTGACCCCTTCAGATCTTCCATGAATTCAAAGCAGTTGCTTTTAGCTGAAGTCAGAAAGTGAATTTAATATCTAGCATCATTGACATTTCGCAGGACTGCTCAAAGGACTTACTCTGTATGCTGTCAAACTAGATGACCTTATGAAAAGACTTGAAGAATTTCATCTTCTCTTCACTTTTGTTGAGGACAGTGTGTAAGAAGGGTTACTGTTAATGATTTAAGTACTGGGTAGAATTCACTAGTAAAATCTCCCAGTCCTGGCCCTCTCTTGTTGGGCGGGTTTGATCTCCCAGCTCATTTCTTTATTAATTGTTAGTCTATTGACAGTGATGATATATCTCTTCAGAACTCAGTCTTGATAGGTTGTATATTCTAGGAAATGACTTTTTCTAGATCATCCATTTGTTGGTCTATAATTACTCATTGTACTCTTAGCATTATATACCAAAGCCGGACAAAGCCACTGTAAGAAAGAGATAAACGTAGGTACAAATGTCCAGAGCAAATGCTAGCAAATGAAATCTACCAATGCAGTAAAAACATCGTCTTCCTTGTGCTCCGTCAGTGGGCAGGTAAAATCGTACACTATGGAAAACAGTGTGAAAGTTTCTAACAGTTCAAAGCAGAACACGATTTTATCCATTAACTCTACTGATTGTTTATATATAAAAAGAATTGTAATTTGGGTCCCTAAGAGGTATCTGAACTAGTATTCACAATAGTTAAGATGTGGAAACAAGCTAATGTTTACCAGTAGATGAGTGAATACATACATACACACACACACACACTCATATACACATATGCATATATATGGTGTTATATGTATATATAATGGAATGTCACTTGACCTCAGAAAGGGAAGGAGTCCTATAGTATGTGACAGCATGAATGAGCTTGGTGAACATCTGCTAAGTGAAATAAGCGAGCTGCAGAAGCATCAATCGTGCCTGACTCTGCTCATGTGAGGCCTGTCAGGTGGCTGAACTAACTAAACCATAGTTGATTGATGGTTTTCAACAATGAAAGGCAGAAGAATTGTACAGTTGTTACTCAGTGAGATATCAAGTCTAAGACATGCCAGATGAATGCCTTCAGCAGATATGTTCTACAGAAGTCTCCCTGTAGTTAAAAGTACTGTATTGTGCACAGAAAATTTGCTAGAGTCAATCATGCTATATTTAATAATGACAAAAAGAAAGAAATTTTACCTAGAAAAATTTAAGTATGCTGCGTAATTCACAAAAATACCCATTGGGGTTTTATTGGGACAAATGACAAATTTTAAGTAAAGACATTGAGTTACATAACAGTACTTAGATCTTTTCTAGTTTTCATTTTTGGTAATTGTGGTGTTTAAGAGAATGTTCTTGTTCTTGAAGCATGATATCTGCACTTCTGTCACAAGTAGGATGCAGTTTATAATATGTAAATGTGTATGAGAATGTATGCATGTAACAAAATGTAGAATATTAGAGAAGGCAAAACGTTAATACTTACTGAATTTGCCTAATGGGTACATTGGAGGCCTTTAATGGGAATTCATGCAATTTTAATATGATTTTTGAAATTTTATTTAAATAAAGAGCAAAATACAAAAGAAACACACATAGGAAAGACCTTGCCCATCTCTGTTATTAATAGTGTGCAAGTAACCATGGGTGGATTTTTTGAGAAATGGGCTGAAATATAATCAGACAAGACTAAATTCATTGAACTGAGTACACCTTATTTGGGATTCAGAATTTAATGTGTTGCTTTAATGACTTGATAGAGGCAAAGCTGATTTGTTGAATTGGTTGATCTAAATGCACACACACATAAAGTTGGCATACAGTTTAGTAAGGTTAAAGAGCTTGCAGCACCATCCCTGAATCCTAAAGAGGGAGGAGTCTGATGCTTCAGAAAAGGGATGCTGTTTAGCTATATCTGTGTGCATTCTGCTCTGGTGCCCAGGTTACACCCTCTGGGAGAGTGTGGTGACACCCCCTTCCCTGTCCTCCAAGACCCCTGAGTCACCAGCTCTCTGCAGGTTAGGTATAATTTAGAGGCACTTCAGTACAAAGGGGTTGCTGTCTCAATGGGATAATGTCATGAGAATTACAGAGAACAGGTGGAGAGCAGTTACTACAATGAGATCATGTTAAAAATGCTAATTACCGGATTTTGACCTACAGGAATCTCTGGCAAATGACTCCTTAGGAATGAGATAGATGGGCAGCCTAGTGGAGGGCTTTTGAAATGCACGGGCAGAAAATAATCAGGTTGGCGAGGAAGAAAAATGAATCAGAATTGCCTCACAAGGGATTTAGAGAACCTTGTCCAGCTATCAAATCAGAGACAGTACACTGACCCCCCCCATCCCTGGAATTGAGGAGGGGTGTCATGTCTTAACAGGCAGCATATGCCCAAGCCTTCTTCAAGTGTTCTGGAAACCACTTAGCCTATGAATTACATCCAGCTTGCTTCTCTAGTACTTACTAGATACTGGCTCTGGTCTTAAGATGGCCCTCACCACCAGAAAGCCACCATGACTTATGACATGATGAGTGGAAATAACAAGGGATGACACAGGTTTCAGTGGGAAAGGAACAAACTGACATTACTCTGTCCTGACACATTATCTCTTTGTTAAGATATCATGTAGCTTCTGTGTTAAGAGGACACCCTTTTTATTTGGATAAAGGAGAAAAAAAAGATATAAAAGCAAGGAGTGAAGCATGCTGGGAGTTTTCTGGTTGCACAAGAAATTCTCTTCAACATTTCCCATTGTGTCCTCTTCAGAAGACCCATCTGCATGGGGAACCTCTGTAGAACTGGCTGTGGAGCCACTCCCTCAGTGGTGGTAGGTAGCCCTTTTTCAAAATTCTATTCTTTTAGGTTGGGCAACTACTGTCTCTTCTTCATGCCCTTTTGAATTTCTTCCCTACTTGTGGGAAGCCACTTCATAAGCACATCGCCATTACAAGATGGCGATGACATCTGGCTTGCCGTTAGCATAAAAACGCCTTGTGCGCGAGTGCCTGTAAATCCCAACGATCTGCGGCGGAGTGCCTTTGGTCACGTCAAATGGCCTGATTGTCCCACAGCCTATTATGAGTCGCCACGTCTGAGGCAGGCATAGAGCTCTATATAAGGGAAGGGTTTTGAGATAGTCGGGGTCCTCCTCCTCAACTGAAGCTTATGATCTCGCTCTCAAGATGCATTAAAGCTTGTACTGCAGAAGGATCCTGTGTGTGCCGCGTTGTTCCTGCTGGCGGGAGATAGCGCGGGACACCTACTGACCTTTACAGATACCATCTTGGCATCCTGGGCACATCTCAGTGTGACTGTATTACCTGTCACTGTGTGCTAGCTGGTGGATGCAGTCGCTTAGTGTTCTACCACACTGACAAGTATAACAAGTCCAAGGTGCCTCAGGTTTTGATTCCTGTGTATTCAGATATTGTTGTCATTGACAATTATTGGTGTTTTTTGGTTTTTTCCCAGACAGGATTTCTCTGTGTAGCCCTGGCTGTCTCAGAACTCACTCTGTAGACCAGGCTGGCCTTGAACTCAGAAATCCACCTGTCTCTGCCTCCCAAATGCTGGGATTAAAGGCGTGTGCCACCACTGCCCAGCAATTATTGGTCTTTTGAATAATGAGAATATTAAATTTTGCATGGCACAAGTCTAAGATGTGAAATGTTTTATGATAGTCTAGATTTGATGCATATGATATTATTCTTATTCTATAATAAACTTTAAGACATATTTGAGATCACTTGAAGGCCTGAAGAAACTGATAACTAAAACTTCAGTCAAAATGTTAATATAGTACCAGAAATATATTTAGGATCTGGTGCTTGGCTTAGGATTTCCTCTCTCCTATATTTTTTTTCTGTATCAAGTACCTGCTGTGTTTATTCTCATTACCAAAGCTTTCCCTCGTTTATCAAGCTTATCGAATTCTACAGTAAGCCACTAGAGAATAATTTCACATTTTAACAATTTTTTTAATATTTTAGATTGTAATTCTATATTTATTCATTTGTTTTTTAAACAATAGAGTTAATTTCTTGAGATGGCGAATGGCTTTTATGTTGGTATGTGCAGTGGCTAGCCCTCAGTGTGTCTTTAGTATGGAGGGATCATTTAACAATCAGTGCTTGTCATGACCACAGAGAAAGTTAAGGATTTTTCTGAATAATGAGTTCTTTTTTCTGGGCATCTTCGTTTTACACCGCTTCAGTTCTGCTCTCTAGGCATGCTGAATATGAAGTCAGGAGCTTCTGCCTCTATCAAGTGTCTGGTTTTAGGTTTTGTTTTCAGAGTTTTGAACAACAGCTACAGTCAACACTGCCTTGTATGCCTTGCATATCTTAGTATAAGACTCTTGGAGTCTCCACGAGGCTTCTCAGTCTTCATTGTTGTCTCTGTTACTACAGTAACTGAAAGCACATCTTTGAAATTCAGAACTGGCTCTGCAGTGATCCGTGGGGATGTCCTTAGGTGTTTGTGTGGTGTAATGAGATTTATCGATGGAATCCCTTTCTATCTTCATAGACAGGCTAGAAGCCTTGACAGGGTTGTATATCTCTGTGCTATGTCAAGGACACCAGCGAATTCAGACACTGGAGTGTAGGAGCCCCCTGAAACTTGGGTTTTGTGTAAAGTGTCAAGTCAAGGTTGCAGCCAGGCCCTACTGGATGGTGGCGACTCCCAAGCCCTAGGGCTTCAGAACTGCCATTGTTGGGGATCAATTGTAGTGTGCTACCCGATAGTATCTAGATCATTTAATTGTTGAATTTACATTCCAACCTCCTCCTGGTTTCAAATGATTGGGAATAAAATTTACTCAGCAGCCCTTGTGAGCTGCCACCAGATGCAGAACATGGGGGTTTTTGTTTACACAGCATGTATGCCTGTGTACATGTGTGTTTGTGTGCATGTGGAGGGAAGGACACATTACAGTAAAGTCTAACAGTCTGAGAGACTGAAGGAACCCACAGGTTTCATTTCTCCCAACGATCTCTGTGCTGCTTCTTATAGTAAGCAGTCTCTGTGTCTCCTGGAAGCAGTTGGCTTATATTGTTATGTTTCTACAGACCTGAATAAAAACGATGGCCCGTCCTCAGATTTCGCTTCTAGCTGTTGAACTGCATCTTCAATGAAAAGGAATAAATGACGATTGCTTGGAAATGTCCTCATCCTCAGACTTCCTTCTTTGCTTAATGACAGTTTAAAAGTCAGGCAAATAAGAATGTGGCAGACTGGAAATGATAAGCATTTACTGTTTGGGTTATGAGTACCATGGGCTGGGTGCATGCTAATACCATGAGTGAAAAACTTAAGTGGCTCTAATATGTGTGCGTGTGTGCATGTATATGTGTGCATGCACACGTGAGTGTATGTTTGCTTAATGAAAGGATGCTCACAGGATTAATATTTTACTACGAGGTCAGCAATTTTGCTCATGTTCACTATCATTTTGGAAGTGCTTAGAGGGTCCTTTCTACTTTTGCATAGGAAAGGTGCTAACTCAATAATCAAAATCAATTGCCTTTTAATTTGCATTTAATCCTACTGCTAGTTTGGGTTGCCATCATGACTTCTGATAGCTGAAGGGACCATTGAGGTTAAAATGAGAGGTGGGGAAAGAAAAGTAGATGCCTAGGTGTCTCTGAGGGAACGTTAACATTCTCTTCTGTTCTCCAGGTGTATCCTGGTGTTTTCTCTTCACAGACACATCTGTGCAGAGTACAGGTTTGTGAACAAGAGCCTGTCTGCATCTGTTCTGATATTTGGCATTTCCTTGAAATACCTATGGTGTAAGTGAAATGGGTATTACTGACCCAGACTTCTGAGTTGGTTGCTATTAGTAGACACAAGGGATTAGTTAGATATGAAAACCTATGCACTTAATACATTGTTTCAGAAAGTATTTCTTCTCAAAACAGAAGAGAGTGGGTTAGTAAATGTCTCTCTTTGAACACATGCCAGATGGTCCTACTGAGTAAAGGGGAAGTCTACTTGTCCATGGTCACAACACTTGTGACGCCATTGCCTAGCAAACAGCAGTGCTGCCTGTAAGTGAATGGAACATTTACATAGCATTCCCCTCAACCAAGGGAAGCTGTGCTCTGTGGAAACTCGAATATCCCGAGAACAGTTGCTTTTTTGGACTGTCAATCAAGACGCCATGAAACTGTGTAACTCTGCTTGGCAGGAGGAACTTAGTAGCACTAGAAGGATCTGTGGGGCTCATGCATGGCTAGGTACAGGAAGTATCTTTAAAGGGGAATTTGGCTGTCTGTGTCGTAGAGAGAACTCCCATGCTGCCCTCTACCTACATTTTTATATTTATTTTTTTAAGTAGAAAGTCATACTTTTATTGATCCAACCTTTTCTAAGAACACAACTTTGTGCAAACACTGTGTTAGTCATGTGGTATGAAAAGGTACATAGAACAGATACTTCTGTGTATCGCTTGCCTTCCCCAAGGCTTCAGCCACACAGGCCTGCTTCCTCTGTAGCAGCAATGACTGATCTCTGTTGGGCAGTTGGCCACTCCTGAAGTAGTATTGAAATGGTCTATTTGTGTAAGCGGTGAGAGGGCTTGTGGCTTTCATCCTATTTGCAAAGGGCTTTAGAATAAATCTTTTATAACTGCCATTCTGGTAGTTTGAGGAGATTAGAAGATATATTTGAAATAATGACAGTGGTAGATTTTAGAATCCGGGTTATACCTTTGAGTCAATCATTGACAATACTTAAGCTCGCTGGAACAAACTAGACGGTTCTGCAAGAGTCTTTTAATTTCTGCCCCTTCCTCAGGGCAGAGAAAATCTTACAAGGGCATCTCACTGGGCATCCAGGTCTTTGTATAAGAGCGATTGCTGGAGACATTATGTACATAATAACTACAAAACAAGGGACTTTGTCTTATCATCAGCGACCGATCCGCGTTCTTCTTCCTTTTGTTGGGTTCAGGATAGAAGCTGAGAAAACTCACTTCAGTTACGGGAACTTAGAAATGAAAGCATTGTCTCCTGTGCACTCAGGGAGGTGGCCAGGTCAGGATCAGAACTCTTCCCGGCATTTTTATGGATAGAAACAGAAAGCAGGGGACAGCAGGGTGTGTCGACCAATCATATTTTGATCTAAGGGGTTAAGCAAGGAAGTTAACATTGATGAGCGGCCTTATGCAGGTCACCTGGTTTCAGGGTCCTTTTGCAGTCAAGTCCCTCCTGGACTCTGACCTGGAACCCAGAATGATAAGGGAACAAAGGAGTGGACGAGCAGCTTCTAGTCAACTAGGCCAGAACGAGCAGCACATTTATGGTTTGTGTGTCTTAGTTTAGATACCAGGGTAGCAGCATGTTCCCTCTTCACATCCTTTATTGGCTAACAAACATGAAGCACAGGAAGAAGCAGGACAGGAGCTGGGTTCCAGGGCCTGGGAACATGAACTCAGTTTGGATCCTGCCAGTAAGGTGGAGGTGTTCCTGAGATGTCTGAACTTAGCAAACTACCTCCCAACACTTTCTTTTTTAATTTAGTTATCTGTGTCATTATACAATCTCATTTTCACGTTTTAGAAACTAGGATGTTTTCTGGAGTAGTTTCCTGCCAATTTTATGGATCACAGTATTTATATTTTGCAATTATAGTTTACCTTTTAAATAACTGTATGTTTTTGTTTTCTGGTGATTTAAATTTTGAACACAGTTTTCAAGCTTCTTACCTGAGCATGGTATTGAAAGGAAAGAAAAGCAATTATTGGCCCAAAAGTAATGACCTCACAATTTATAAAATAGTTTAAATTTTGCTTAGAATTTGTATCAACATCTTATTTAAATTTGCCTAAATATCTAAACAGTATCTTATAAGGAGAAAGGTGCTCAGAAGTCCTTACACGTAGTTGTAATTTTTTTCTTTGGAGTGTTTAGATATTTTTGAGCACAAGGTAAACAAGTTGCAATAGTGAAGACACTCCTTGTGTGAAGCTGTAGCAAGTGTGAGTAGCGCTCACTGAATATTTTATCTGACACACTAAGGACAGCTGGCTGTATAGCAGTGCAAACATCAGGAATCCTCAATGTCTGGGAGAACAGAATCTTTGACTAAAGGATCTATGTCATTGCTCCTTGTTGAGGACATTAACCTCCTGCAGCCTTCGTTCTGTAAAATCACAAGGTTTCGAGACCTGAGAGTTATTTAACGTCCTGTCACAGCGCTCACAGAGACGTTGTCTTCTTGAATAAGAAACTAACTGTTGTCAGCTGCCATTCGCCAGGCCCTAAGTCAGAGCCTCATGTCCAGGGCCCTGAACTTGTAAGAACAAACTTTTGTGACAGGAAATGCTGTACAGGAAAACACTGGTCTAAAATTACTCAGCCCGTGATCTGAGCGCCTGGGAGTCTTCTGGACTTGAAGATTCATCCCACGGCCCCTGGAACTCTTCTAGGGATGTGTTTGGAGGAAATCCTGAAAAGAGAGGCTAACTTGAATCAGACATCTGCCTGCTGGCTCACGGGTTCTCGTGAGGTTCCATAATGTAAAGGCAGCTCCAAGTGAAACTGATAGAGTCTGGCGGAGGGAGAGCCTGTCGCTGATTTGCTCTCCCATTTGTTCCCAGAGAGTCGATTTAATGGCTGCACAGGCACTAACGGAATGTGAAGAACTGTTTTAGGGTCACTCGAAATGGATAGCACTATCAGTTCTGACTGAAGATAAGCTGGATTAGTCTGCAGGTGTCTACGCTACCCTGCTTTGCCTCTCAAAGTCATCAAGGCCTGGGTGAATTTCATCACTGCCTCCTAGGAGGCTTGCCATTCCACGAAGGGAATGGAATGGCTTTCAGCATGCCTTGAATGACCTTGAATAATTTTCCAAGGCCTGCCAGAGTTCCACAGTTCCACCCTTGAGAGGCTAAGTATGTTTTTGTAGATGATTCTGTCTGTGTGCATGTACACATGCCTTGAGCATGTGTGTAAATCTCCATAGCATTAGACATGTGTGACATAACAGGAGTTAGCCTTCATTAAATATTGAATTTCTCTAGATACATATTTACTGTCTTAAATATCATTTAGTTTTCAAGATCTTATTATCCAAATACTCTCAAAAGAAGAAACTATCTAATAAAAATTCAGTTGTTCCAGAATTATTTGAACATACTGTTACTGCTTCAGCCACTGGATGCATTGTATGATGCAGACACATACATGTAAGTCCATGTATGGCAGTATCCATGTATGTATCCATGTATGTATGACCAGAAGAGCTGAACTGACATTCCAGGCTTTCATTAGAATTGATCGCAGAATGAACAGCAGCACAGCTTCATTGCTAATTTCTGTTTCTTCTATCAGTTTTTGTTTAGTCTGTTTGAATCCATAATAGGCTAGCTCAAAGTGATCACATCAATTACAGTGTTCATTTGACATAAAAAGATGAATCACTTTAATAAAAACCAACCTCTCCACAAGTCTCATTTCAATGGCATGGAGAAGAAGGAGTCTGGTTTCCTCTGCACTCCCAACATCCTCCTGATGGCCACCTCTGAAATGCAGAGGACAAAGGTCAGAGGTCATGCTGTAGATGCTGTACTAACCCTAAATCCCATTTGACCAGTGCTTTTCTTTAGAGAGAGAGGTAGAGACAACTGTGCATGTGAAATCAGGTAACAGGCGAACAGGGAGAAACAGGGACTATTGGATGTTAGAAAGCTTTAAGTGTTCACTTATATGAGGGACAACCCTGAGAGGAAAATTTCTTGAGCAAAATAGGAAAGAAGATGGAACAAGTTATCCAACGCAGGGGAAAAAGGCTTCTTTGTACTTAATTTCGAGAATATAATTGCAACATTTTCACCTTCCTTTTCCTCCCTCCAAACCCCCTCATGTACGCCTTCTTACTTCCATTCAAATGCATGGCCTGTTTTTTTCATTAATTGTTATCGCACATACATATAAATATATGTATGTGCACATACATGTGTACATTCCCACATGTTTACATATATACTCCTAAATATAACCCGCTCGTTCTGCATAATACTGTTTGTCTGTACATTTTAGGGGCTGGACCCTTTGGTGCTGTATAACCCATCAGTGTGCTGTCCCCTGGGGAAGACTCTCTCCCGTTCCCAGCCTTCCTCAGTTTCCTACAGTTCTTTGTGTAGGGCTGAGGCCTGTGGGCTTTTCCACATCCACTTTGGCATATTCGCTGGTATCCTCCTTGTTCAGCTCACATCTGAGCAGTCATGTCCGTGAGACTTGGTCAGTGTAGCTTCAGATGTTACTAGGAGACCGTGGAGAGCTCAGAGCAAACTCCCGGATCCTCTGGCTCTCACAGTCTTTCTTCTCCCTCTTCCATAATGTTCCCTGAGCCTTAGATGCAGGAGTATTTTGTAGATGTATCCCTTGGGACTAGGCTCCGCAACTATGCCTTTTGATTGGTTGTGCTTTTCCGCAGTGGTCTCCATCTGTCGCAAAGAGATGCTTCCTTTGTGAAGGTGGGTACTACACTGTTGTTGGGGATTCCACTGGTTTCATAAATTAATTATTGTAGGTTCTGGAAGAGCAGTAACAATGACTTTATTAACACTGACAATTAACATTTGGTCTTAAGTCCAATTATAGAGTAACTGGTTACTGCCAAGGTATAAATGCCATTAATGCACCTTAGGGTTATCATGCCATGCTGGTTGATATGGTTCATAGGTGTCACATCTGAGTAGGACTGTTGGCTGACCCCTCCATTAGAAGCTTGCCTTGGCACCTTCTGATCTGTGAAAGCTAGTCTTTAGGGAGAAGAAACTAAGGTCAGTTCCAGCTCAAGAGCCTCTTGGTCCTTTTTCTGAAGGGCATAGACTCTTCAGCCTTAAGGACTTACCTTCCACCTCTCAGGGAGGACAACCAAGGACGACAGCAATAGGCTGCTCAGGGGTCTCTTGGACAGCCCTGGCCAAAAAATTCAAACACAGGTTCCTCATGTCTGGTGTTAGGATTTTCGTTAAGGAGTTTTTAGCTCTTGGAGGGACCACTGTCAGCCCAGGTGATAAGTTCATTAAAATTCTCTATGTTCATTTATACACAGAATTGTGTGTATTGTTGGCTTTTCTTTCTTAGGTAAAAATAGTTAACAGTATGATTTCTTATGACCTTTTCAGATGTCTTTATTGTTACTTTAACTACCTCCTTCATTCTTCCCTAACTGCTAGGGATGATGAATGTTGTTTGTTTGGTTGTTTGTTTTTAGGTATTTATTAGAGGTGAAGGAGGGGGTGAGGTAAAGAACTCTGGGAGGCAGGACTGGGAGGCAGCAACATTTGCGATGTAAGTAAATAAAATATTTTTAAAAATGTTCTCATCTCTCTCTCTCTCTCTCTCTCTCTCTCTCTCTCTCTCTCTCTCTCCCTCTTTCTCTCTCTCCCTTTCCCTCTCCTTCTCCCTCTCCCTCTCCCTCCCCCTTTCCCCTCTCCCCTCCCCCCTTCCTCTCTGACTCTCTTTCTCTCTCCTCACTCTGTGGTCTTCTTCAGGTTTTGAGTTTTTGAGGCAGGATTTTTCTATGAGGCCCTGGCTGTCCTAGAACTCACTTTGTAGACCATGCTGGCCTCACACTCAGAGATCCACTTGCCTCTGCCTCCCAAGGGTTGGGATTAAAGTCATATATCACCACTGCCTGGCTTCAGGTTCATTTTTTAAAATAAGCCATTTTTTAAATGTTTTGTTTATTTTAAGTTCTTTATATGTTCTGATATTAATCCTCTGTCGTTGTTGTCTTAATTGCTATGCTATTGCTGGGATGAAACACCACGGCAATGGCAAATTTTCAAAGAAACCATTTAATTGGGACTTGATTACCATTTCAGAGGTTCATCTATGATCATCATGGAAGGGGACATGGAGGCAGGCATGCATGGGCATGAAGCAGTAGCTGAGAGCTTACGTTCTCATCCTTGGGTAGAAGGGAGGGAAGGAAGGAAGAAGGGAGGAAGAGAAAGACAGACAGAGATACAGAGGCACAGAGAGACACAAGAGAAACAGAGACAGAAACAGAGAGACAAAAAAGGGGAAGGAATGGGGAGAGGGAGAGGAAGAGGAAGAGACAAAAGGAGAGAGGATTCTGGGCCTGGTGTAGGCTTTTGAAACCTCAAAGCCACCCTTAGTAACACACTTCCTCTAACAAGAGACCACGCCTCCTAAGGCCTCCCAAACAGTTCCACTAAGTGTGGATCAGGCAGTCTCCTATGTGAACATTCTCACCAAAACCTTCATAGATGGATATCTGACAGGGATTCTCTCCCATTCTGTGGGCCTCCTCTTCACATGGTTCATTGTTTCTTTAGCTATGCAGACACTTTAGTCTCATGAATAACTGACTGTCAGTTGTTGGCCTTCATTCTTGAGCAAATGGAATCCTGTTCAGGAAGTCCTTTCCTATACCCATGTAATGTAGGGGACTGCCCATGATTTCTTCTGTCAGTTTCTGTGTTTCAGGTTTCATATTTAGCTCTTTGATCTACTTACTGATAATTTTTGTGCAAGGTGATAGATATAAGTCTAATTTCATTCTTATGCACATGGAATCCACTCTCTCCAGTACCCTGTAGGCTTAGATTCTTTTAAACCTACTTTCTTTAGGGTTCTTGAACACCTCAATCTCCCTTCTAACATGTCGACTAGAGGTGGGAGAGAAAGAAGGTTAATAGGAAAAGGGGGTTGTGGACCTGTTTAGAAGTAGCTCTTTGGGGTGATAAAACTCTTTCTTGTCATGATACCAGTGGTCCAGCCCAATAGGAAACACAAACATGAATCAGTAGTGACTCAATCCAGCAGGAACTGCAAGGTTCTGCCAAATTGGCAGGAGTCAGCAGAGGTGACCAGAATCAGCTAGAATACCAAGAGAAGTTCTTTGGTGAGTTTATCTCTATGATCTGAAGATCTGAGAAGATGGGCAAAGAAGCAAGACCAGCCAAGCATTGCATGGCCAGCGAAGACCAGCAAAGACCAATGAAAAGCAGCCAAGACCAGTGAAGACCAGAGTAGACAAGCAAAGCATTGCAGGGTATCACACGCAAGAGCATCCTTTCACTGTTTGGGGTGTTCTACTTCTACTCCTTTGAAATATCATGCGCCATCTTAAGCACCTGCTTCAGCAAAAACATCCGCTCATGTGTCTGTTTCAGCAAAATATCATCTCACAAGCCACTTCCAGGTAAACACCACGGGACACAACTGAGTTTCCACAAATCCCTTGAAATTTCCTTTTTAGTGCCATTGTTGAAAATGCTTTTTTTCCAGTGTATAAAGTATTAAGTGGCTGAAATTTCATGTGCTCATATTTGGGCTCTCTATTTTGTTCCATTGATCTACTTGTCTGTTTTTGTACAAAGACCATATTGTTTTTATTACTATGGCTCTGTAAAATATTTTACACTCTGGGAATGTAATACCTCCATGTTATTTCTTTTTACTCAAGATTATTTTGGCTATCTGGGGTCTTCTGAGGTTCCATATACATTTTAGGATATTATTATGTTTTACTTCTGTGAAAAATGAGATGGGGACTTTGATTGGGATTGCTGATACTTCTTGCAGGCCTTTAATGCAGTTTCCCCAGTGTTGACACATGATGTAACCATGAAACACTGATAGAGAACATCACTATCACAGTACTGGCAGAAACGACGGCCTGCATTTAAATTTCACCTATTGTCCTTCTATTGACATTTATCTGTTCCAGGCTCCAATCTAGGATCTCATCGTGCATTTAGCTGTCTTTAAGTTTGATTATCTTCTTTTAATTTGTTTCTAGTGTTCCTACGAGTTTCATTAAGGTTGTCTTTAGGAGTATGGGTGAACGTAGGCATGCTACCAGTGGCCACACCACTGAAGTCATTGCCCTCCTCCATTAACTGTGCACATAAAAGAATTTACCTGTGCTTTATAGCATCAACCTCAAAGTTCCCCCCAGACAAAAGAGCTGGGGTCCCAAGAGTCTCTGCATTTTCCATGACAAGGTATTGATAGATCCAATCTTATGCTGATCTTGTGTGATAACCAAAGCTGCTTTGAGTTCAAGAACAGCAGTGCCACTCTGTGCCAGGCAGTCAGGGTTCCACTCATTCACTCTACTGTCTCTTGAGCTTACATTGGGTTTTTTAAGCTTTTTATTGGTTCTCATAAATTTCACATCATACACCCCAATCCCACTCATCTCCCTCTCCCCTTGTTCCTGTCTTCCACCCTTGCAACCTTCCTGGTAACCATGGAAAAAAAAATCTCATCGTGGAAGCTGTAGTATGTTCCAGTGTGTCCCACAGTAAACCCTTTTGTCCACACTTCTTTGCTTGCAAATGTTCATTGCAATGACTCATCGCTCTGGCACGAGGTCTCTGGCTTCTGCTATACTATCAATATATAGAATCTTCCTTGGACTCCTCTAGGATATCCTGTTGTTTGTTGCCCTGAGTCATAGAAATCCTATTATTTTGGAACTGCAGGACCAACCCTTCATGAACTCCAGTAGTTCATTGATGGGTAGATATTGGGGTGGGCCAACTCAAAGCCCTGGATCTGTGCCTAAAAGGTATCTGAGCTGGCCAGCCTGTCAGCTCTTCCTCACCCACACAATTGGGGCAAGCTCCTCTGCCCTGCCCCAGCTGGCCTATCCAATGTCACAGCCAGCAAGGGACAGAGCCAGATCTCCTGCTCCCATGCCCTTGGGGCTGGCTCATCCACAGCCAGATCATCAGGGCCAGCTCTACCATGCTGTCCAGGTGAAGTGTAGGCCTGTATTCCAGAGTACAGGGACAGGGTCAGTTCTCCCACTCTTGTGACTCTGGGGCCAGCTCCCGCACCTGCCATACATGGCAGGGGACAAGGGAGTAGAAAGGGTGTCTGTCTGCTCCAACTCACAGCAGACCAGCGGCAAGGTAGGCTCTACTGTGCTCACACCCTCAGGACCAGCTCAACCACAACCCCCACATCCGGGGCCGGCTCTGCTGTGCTGCGCAGGCGAGATGCAGTGCTCTTCAACGTTCTGCAGCAGGTAAGGGACAGTTCCGCTCTCATGACCCCAGGGCCAGCTCTCCTGCCTGCCATAGGTGGCAAGGGGCAAAGGGGAGGGGGCTTTGCTCCCTCTCCCATGCCACCTCACAGCAGAAAAGTGGCAAGAGCCAGCCTGTCCACGCTCACACTCTTTGGGCCAACTCACCACCCTGCCACCAGAGTCTGCTTGACTGTGCTTCCTAGGTGCAGAGATGCAGGGCCTGTTCTCCTGCCTGCCACAGGTTGTGAGGGCAAAAGGGAGGAGAGGGCGTTGTTCCATTCTCTGCACCACCACACAACAGACGAGAGGCAGGACCAGCTCGCCCATGATCATGCCCTCAGGGCTGGCTCACTCTCCATCCCTACATCCACGGCCAGCTCGGCCAGCTCTACTGTGCTGCTCACGCAAGGCACCCGGCTCTTCTCATGAGAGGCAGCCCAGATCAGGCACGTTCACCCGCCCTGCGGTGGTAGCAGATCCTTGCTGCTGCAGAGCCGTGGATTCAGATGTAGTTTCTCGTGGCATCACAGGCCAGAATCCCAGCATGGCCCCAGGTGGCATCTCCAACTAACTACTCACACCAGGCCGTTCTTGACCACCCTGGAGTCTCCAGTTCTGCCTCCCTTCACTGTGCCTACATCCTTCTGCTTCTCTTTCTCTTCCATTTCTCCACTACTCACTTGCTCCTCTTAGTGTATCCGGGGCTTCTGAGTATCTGGGATCATCTTAAGAGTGGTCTCAGGAGTGCTATGCCCTACTCATACCTTATGACATTGGGCAGGGGTCATCTCAGACATGGTCAACCCTCCAAGCCTGCATGTCGCCAGACTGGTGGTCATCTCAGGCTAGCTCCCCTGGAATCCCATGGTGCCTGATGGTCATCTCAGGCTAGTTCCCTGTTGAAATCCCATGGTGCCTGACTGGTAGTCATCTCAGGCTAGCTCCCTGTTGGAATCCCATGGTGCCTGAGTGGTGGTCATCTCAGGCTAGCTCCCCTGGAACCCCATGGTGCCTGACTGGTGGTCATTTGGGGCTTATTCTTTGCCAGAGCCCCATGTAGTAATTATCCAGGTCTCTGACTTACTCCCTCTGGGCCACATGGCACCAAGGCAAGTTCATCTCGACTCTGGCTCACTCTCTTTCCTTGGATCCTGTTGGGGCCTGTGCTGGACTGGTGGTCATCTCAGACTTCTTTCCCCCCTCCCCCCAGGGAGTTTTAAACTACTAATCATTCACATGTCCATAGGTCAGAACACTGAGCATAGACATAGACCCTCTCTTTCCTCTCTGCCAACTACTGACACACATGCGACATAGCAGCCACACCTGCAATGTCTCTAGGGGGCAGAAGTTCTTACATTCTTCCACATGTCCTATAATTTTGAGGCCAACCTTTAAATGGTCCCTTTGCCTGTAGTTTCCTTTCAAGTTGGTTATCTACCACATTCTACATAGAAGTTATCTGTTTGAAGGACCCATTTATTCAAGGTCCTAATCTTGCACAAAGACCTTTAAAGACACCCCATGGGCTGTTAGATAGTGCCAGGCATCTAGGCATTGTGTCGTTGGGTTCCAAATCTCTCATCTCTCACACTGACCTGCCATTCTCTCTGTGGTGCCACTACGACTCTCAGTCTTCTCTGGCCCTTGCCTTCTGATGGGAGATACATTGTTATCATTGTTATCATCCTCATCCCTATTTCATAGGAAAATGAATCAGAGCTCAGTGAGATTAATAAGCTCGTTCCAGGTTGGCAAGCCAAGCCTGTCTTTAAACTCAAATGGCTTCTTTCTAAAAGCCAAGAGATTTAGTCTCAACACTCATAAGCCCTTGAGTAAAAAGTTGAGGCCCTATTAATATTGGATATTTTCTTACAGAATTCAGCACAGAGCCTTATATGGCTTTAATACATATTAACTGAATGGAAGAATACTCAGCTATTGAACTTCAGTATAAAAATATGTAACAGTAGTCATTAAGGGTGAAGAGAGAAACAGAAGTTAACCATATGAATATTATTTGCTAGTGAAGAGATTATGCAGCATTTATTACAAGCAATTGCTTATTAACATGGCGTATTCCAAAAAAGAATCTGTACTTGATTCACTGGCTGGCGAGCTTTGGAAGTTAAATTATTTATAGACGACTGTGTGCTTTATTAATCTAATTTTGAAGACTCACATGCATTTACACAGCAGTCCAGCTGGTGGTCTGGTAACTATCATGTGGACACTTCAACAAAGCCTCACAACGAGAAACAGGAAGTGTGGCAGCAGGAACTTGGTAGAGCTTCTGGGAGCTCCAGTGGAGAAGTCCCTGAAGAATCCCTGTGAACAAGGAGAAAGAGACCTGAGAGGGACCTGAGGGAGACCTGAGGGTGATCTGAGAGGGACCTGAGAGGGATCTGAGAGGGACCTGAGAGGAATCTGAGAAGGACCTGAGAGGGACCTGAGAGGGACCTGAGAGGGACCTGAGAGGGATCTGAGAGGGACCTGGGAGAGACCTGAGAAGAATCTAAGAGGGACCTGAGAGGGACCTGAGGGAGACCTGAGAGGGACCTGAGAGGGACCTAAGAAGGACCTGAGAGGGGTCTGAGAGGGACCTGAGAGGACCCAGGAAAAGGGGGGTTTTCAACACAGATGCAGAGAGAGATCTTCCTCTCTTCCTGTTATATGCTGTGCTGTGTTGAAATGGGGTATTATGTAATTAGGTGTAGGCTAGTCAAGCATGAACCTGGTGTGTGTGTGTGTGTGTGTGTGTGTGTGTGTGTGTGTGTGTGTGTGCATTCCTGAGATTTGCACATCCTAGACAGGTGTCCCACCTCTGAAGTGCAGCTCCAGCCTACATTTTAATATTCCCAGGAGAGTACACAATCAATTTCTTCGGGTTAGTTAATTATCAAACCCTCTGCACAGCATTGAAGAATTGGTCCTTGAGTGTCCTGCCTGCTTTCCGAGTGGACACATTCTCTCCTTAAGCTTCCTTAGGTACCAGACACTTTATGCCTGCTGCTCTTCCTCTCTTATGACACCTCTGAGTACCAGTCTGGCCCAAATGAACAGTGCCTTGACTCTGGCTGAGAGGAAAGGCTGTAAACTTCATTCCACATCTGTTCAGTGAATCATTCATTTGCTTTCAATTTATTTCTTTTCCCCAAAGAGAAATTCATTTGGGAGTTTTATGGCAGTGGTGGTTTTAAGTCAAAAAATTTTTTTAATTTACTCTTTTTCTAGTGAAAATGAAAGATCTTAAATCTGTACTTAATTGGGATTTGGCTTTGTGCTTGGGAGAGAATAGTATTCTTCTCTTGAGATCTTGCAGTTTAGAAACATGAAATGTTTTAATAACAAAATTGGAAACCTGTCCCCATACTCAATCCACATACAGTCAAACCATTTGCTTAAGCAATACACTGTAATTTATGACTGTTTTCAGGGCCATATTCTACAAATTACAAAAACGGGGAAAATACACTCCAAATAATGTTTTCTGGCAAAAGACCAATCATGTCTACTATTACAAGGTTGGTTCGGGAAGCCTATAAAGCCTGTGACTTATGGAAACTCTCACTGTTTTAATATGCAGGACTTTCAAATTTCCTTGGACGATTCTTATGTGTAAGACCTAATTTTGGAATATGTAGCCCTTAGAAAAACCGTTCTGAAAGACATACTTAAGGAAATCCCACAGGAAACTACAAAGCTTAGAATTTTTTTGTAGACAGGAAGAATCACTAACTGCTTTCTGTTTCAGTTGGCAGAGACTGATGCTTGAGAGTGTTCGATATGGAGTGTGGCTACCTCAGCTAGAAGCTCTGACTGTGCCTCTTCCTAAACATTTGTCCTTGGTCTTGACTCTGCCTATATCCTTATATATAAATGAAATCAATATAATATATAAATTATATAAAAGAAGGATAATAGTGTTTCTTACTTGGAGGTTTGTTTTGATGATTGAGTCAAATAATTAACTTATTTACCCTTGACATAAGATTTGTCCTACATGATGAAAACTCGGGGTTTGTCTTTATTTTGTATATTATTATTATTGTTAATTATTACTATTTGCCTAAACTTCAGGAAGAGGAAGACTTGTTTTTTATTAGATGATTTATTTATTTACATGTAATACAACATCTCCTTTCCCAGGTTCCCCTCCAAAAAAAAAAAAGAAAAAAGAAAAAATAATAAAATAAACAAAAACGAAAACAAAAACAAAAACAAACACCTGTTCCCTCCCCCTCCCCCCTGCTCACCACCTACCCTCTACTACTTACTGGCTCTGACATTCCCCTACACTGGGGCATAGAACCTTCACAGGGCCAAGGGTCTCTCCTCCCATTGATGACCAACTTGGCCATCCTCTGCTCTACATATGCTGCTAGAGCCATTATTCCCAACATGTGTACTTTGGTTGGTGGTTTAGTCCCTGAGAGCTCTGAGGGTACTAGTTAGTTCATGTTGTTGTCCCTCCTATGGGGCTACAAACCCTTCAGCTCCTTGGGTCTTTTCTCTAGCTCGTTCATTGGGGACCCTGTAGTCAGTTCAATGGGTGGCTGTGAGCCTCTACTTCTGTATTAGTCAGGTGCTGTCAGAGCCTCTCAGGAGACAGCTATCTTAGGCTCTTGTCATCCAGCACTTGCTGGCATCCACAGTAGTGTCTGGATTTGATGATTGAATATGGGAAGGATTCCCAGGTGGAGCAATCTCTGGATTATCCTTCCTTCAGTCTCTGCTCTATAGTTAGTTTCTGCAACTCCTTCCATGGGTATTTTGTTCCCCCTTTTAAGAAGAAACGAAGTATCCACATTTTGGTCTTCCTTCTTGAGTTTCTTTTTTCTTTTTTTAAAAAAACAACTTTTATTGCATTATGATGAGAAAAGTTACATGATTTCAATTTATCTGAATTTGTTAA
>NW_022196896.1:129581894-129605545 GCF_008632895.1 Mastomys coucha
ACATTTCTTTAGGTGCATCTCAGCCATTCGGTGTTCATCAATTGAGAATTCTTTGTTTAGCTCTCTACCCCATTTTTAATGGGGTTATTTGTCTTTCTGGAGTCTAACTTCTTAAGTTCTTTGTATATATTGGATATTAGCCCTCTATCAGATATAGGATTGGTAAAGATTTTTTCCCAAATTTGTTGGTTGTCATTTTGTCCTATTGACAGTGTCTTTACCTTACAGAAGCTTTGCAATTTTATAAGGTCCTATGTGTCAATTCTTGATCTTAGAGCATAAGCTATTGGTGTCGATTCAGGAAAATTTCCCCTGTGCCTATGTGCTCGAGACTCTTCCCCACTTTCTTTTCTATTAGTTTGAGTGTATCTGGTTTTATGTGGAGGTCCTTGCTCCACTTGGACTTGAGCTTTGTACAAGGAAATAGGAATGGATTGATTTGCATTCTTCTACAGGCTAACTGCCAGTTGAGCCAGCACCATTTGTTGAAAATGCTGTTTTTTCCACTGGATGGTTTTAGCTCCTTTGTCAAAGATCAAGTGGCCATAGGTTTGTGGGTCCATTTCTGGGTCTTCAATTCTATTCCATTGATCTCCCTGCCTGTTACGGTATCAATACCATGAAGTTTTTATCACAATTGCTTTGTAGTACAGTTTAAAGTCCAGGATGGTGATTCCAGAGGTTCTTTTATTGTTGAGAATAGTTTTGGCATCCTGGGTTTTTTGTTATTCCAGATGAATTTGCAAATTGCTCAAAGTCTCTGAAGAATTGAGATGGAATTTTGATGGGGATTGCATTGAATCTGTAGATTGCTTTTGGCAAGATGGCCATTTTTACTATATTAATCCTGCCAATCCATGAGCATGGGAGATCTTTCCATCTTCTGAGATCTTCAGTTTCCTTCTTCAGAGACTTGAAGTTCTTGTCAAACAGATCTTTTACTTGCTTACTTAGAATTACACCAAGGTGTTTTATATTATTTGTGACTATTGTGAAGGGTGTTGTTTCCCTAATTTCTTTCTCTGCCTGTTTATCCTTTATGTAGAGGAAGGCCATTGATTTGCTTGAGTTAATTTTATATCCAGCTACTTTGCTGAAGTTGTTTATCAGGTTTAGGAGATCTCTGGTGGAATTTTTGGATCACTTAAGTATATTATCATATCATCAACAAATAGTGATAATTTGACTTCTTCTTTTTCAATTCATATCCCTTTGATCTCGTTTTGTTGTCTAATTGCTCTGGCTAGGACTTCAAGTACAATATTGAATAGGTAGGCAGAGAGTGGGCAGCCTTGTCTAGTCCCTGATTTTAGTGGGATTGCTCCAAGTTTCTCTCCATTTAGTTTGATATTGACTACTGGTTTTCTGTATATTGCTTTTACTATGTTTAAGTATGGGCCTTGAATTCCTGATCTTTCCAAGACTTTTATCATGAAGGGATGTTGGATTTTGTCAAATGCTTTCTCAGATCTAATGAGATGATCATATGTTTTTTTTTTCTTTGAGTTTGTTTATATAGTGAATTACGTTGATGGATCTCCGAATATTGAACCATCCCTACATTCCTGGGATGAAGCCTACTTCTTCATGATGGATGATCATTTTGATGTGTTCTTGGATTCGGTTTGCAGGAATTTTATTGAGTATTTTTGCATCAATACTCATAAGGGAAATTGGTCTGAAGTTTTCTTTCTTTGTTAGGTCTTTGTGTGGTTTAGGTATCAGAGTAATTGTGGCTTCCTAGAATGAATTGGGTAGAGTACCTTCTGTTTCTATTTTGTGGAATAGTTTGAGGAGTATTGGGATTAGGTCTTCTTTTAAGGTCTGATAAAACTCTGCACTAAACCCATCTGGTCCAGGGCTTTTTTTGGTTGGGAGACTATTAAGGAATGTTTCTATTTCATTAGCAGATATGGGACTGTTTAGATCGTTGATTTGATCTTGATTTAACTTTGGAATCTGTTATCTGTCTAGAAAATTGTCCATTTCATCCAGGTTTTCCAGTTTTGTTGAGTATAGGCTTTTGTAATAGGCTCTTATGATTTTTTGGATTTCCTCACTGTCTGTTGTTATGTCTCTCTTTTCATTTCTGATCTTGTTAATTATGATTCTGGCTCTGTGTCCTCTAGTTAGTCTGGTTAAGAGTTTTTCTATTTTGTAGATTTTCTCAAGGAACCAGCTCCTGGTTTGGTTGATTCTTTGTATAGTTCTTTTTGTTTCTATTTGGTTGATTTCAGCCCTGCCTGAATTTGATTATTTCCTGCCTTCGACTCCTCTTGGGTGAATTTGTTTCTTTTTGTTCTAGAACTTTCAGATGTACTGTCAAATTGCTGGTGTATGCTCTCTCCAGTTTCTTTTTGGAAGGACTTAAAGCTATTAGTTTCCCTCTTAGGACTGCTTTCATTGTGCCCCATAAGTTTGGGTATGTTGTGGCTTCATTTTCATTAAACTCTAGAAAGTCTTTATTTTCTTTCTTTACTTTTTCTGTGTCCAAGTTATCATTGAGTAGAGTGTTGTTAAGCTTCCATGTGTATGTGTGATTTATATTGTTTATGTTGTTATGGAGGATTAGCCTTAGTCCATGGTAATCTGATAGGATGCAAGGAATTATTTCAGTCTTCTTGTATCTGCTGAGGCCTGATTTGTGACCAATTATATAGTCAATTTTGGAGACGATACCATGAGGTGCTGAGAAGAAGGTATATCCTTTTATTTTAGGATAAAAAGTTCAATATATATCTGTTACATCCATCTGTTTTATAACTTTTGTTAGTCTCACTGTGTTTTTGTTTAGTTTCTGTTTCCATGATCTGTCCATTGCAGAGAGTGGGGTGTTGAAATCTCCCACTATTATTGTGTGTGGTGCATTGTGCGCTGTGAGCTTTAGTAAAGTTTCTTTTATGAATGTAGGTGCCCTTGCATTTGGAGCATAGAGGTTCAGAATTGAGAGTTCATCTTGGTAGATCATAACTTTGATGACTTTGAAGTGTCCCTCCTTATCTTTTTTGATCACTTTAGGGTGAATGTTGATTTTATTCGATATTAGAGTGGCTACTCCAGCTTGTTTCTTGGGACCATTGGCTTGGAAAATTGTTTTCCAGCCTTTTATTCTGAAGTAGTGCCTGTCTTTGTCACTGAGGTGGGTTTCCTGTATGCAACAAAATATTGGGTCTTGTTTACGTACCCAGTCTGATAGTCTATGTCTTTTTGTTGGGCAATTGAGTCCACTGATATTAAGAAAAGGTAATTGTTGCTACCTGTTATTTTTGTTGTTAGAGTTGGAATTCTGTTCATGTAGCTATCTTCTTCTAGTTTTCTTGAAAGATTACCTTCTTGCTTCTTCTAGGGTGTAGTTTTGCTCCTTATGTTGATGTTTTCCATCTATTATCCTTTGTAGGGCTGGATTTGTGGAAAGATATTGTGTAAATTTGGTTTTGTCATGGAATATCTTGTTTTCTCCATCTATGGTAATTGAGAGTTTTGCTGGGTATAGTGGCCTGGGCTGGCATTTGTGTTCTTGTAGGGTCTGTATGACATCTGCCCAGGATCTTCTAGCTTTCATAGTCTCTGGTGAGAAGTCTGGTGTAATTCTAATAGGTCTGCCTTTATATGTTACTTGACCTTTTCCCCTCACTGCTTTTAATATTATTTGTTTATTTTGTGCATTAGGTGTTCTGACTACTATGTGACAGGAGACATTTCTTTTCTGGTCCAGTCTATTTGGAGTTCTATAGGCTTCTTGTATGTTCATGGTCATCTCTTTCTTTAGGTTAGGGAAGTTTTCTTCTATAATTTTGTTGAAGATATTTACTGGCCTTTTAAGTTGGAGGTCTTCATTCTCTTCTATACCTATTATCCTTAGGTTTGGTCATCTCATTATGTCCTGGATTTCCTGGATGTTTTGGGTTAGGAACTTTTTGCATTTTGTGTTTTCTTTGAGTGTTGTGTCAATGTTTTTTATGGTATCTTCTGTACCGGAGAGTCTCTCTTCTATCTCTTGTATACTGTTGGTGATGCTTGCATTTATGATTCCTGACTTCTTTCCTAGGATTTCTATCTCCAGAGTTGTCTCTCTTTGTGATTTCTTAACTGTTTCTACTTCCATTTTTAGGTCCTGGATGGTTTTATTCAATTCCTTCACTTGTTTGGTTGTGCTTTCCTGTAATCTTTTAAAGGATTTTTGTGTTTCCTCTTTAATGGCTTCTACTTGTTTACTTTTGTTCTTTTATAATTCTTTAATTTTGTTTCATTTTAAGGGCTTGTACCTCCTTACCTGTATTCTCCTGTATTTCTTTAAGGGAGTTATTCATGTCCTTCCTAAATTCTTCTATTACCAATTTGATATATGATTTTAAAGCAAGCCCAAATCTTGCTTTTCCAGTGTTTTGTGACCAGTGTTTTGCGATATCCAGGACTTGCTGTGGTGGGAGTACTAGGTTCTGATGAAGCCAAGTAGTCTTGGTTCCTGTTGGTAAGATTCCTGTGTTTGCCTTTTGCCATTTGTTGATCTCTGGTGTTAGATGGTCTTGCTGTCTCTGGCTGGAGCGTGTTCCTCCTGTGGGTCTGTAAGCCGGTGTCAGAACTTCTGGGAGATAAGCTCTCCCCTGGTATGACCCATGTGCAGAGGGCTGTGGATCAGTTGTCCCTCCTGAGTCCTCGGGTCAGAGCAAACCCTGGTGACAGGCTCTCTACTTGGAGGAAAGGTGCAGAGAGGGCTGTTGATCTGCTGTTCCTCCTAGGTGTAGACTGAATCCCTGGGTTCGAGCACTCCTTGGAGGGAAGCTCTCTGCTTGCAGGGAAGGAGCAGAGAGGGCTGTGGATCCACTGTCCCTCCTAGGTGTAGACAGAAGTAGAAAGGTTCGAGGAAGACTTTGAAATGTCAAATAAATGTGTTCTATTTCCAGGCATTTATTCGTTCAACACATGTTTACTGAGTACCTACCATATGCCGCATACTATCATGGAATGCCAAAAATAAAGGGGGGAAAAAAGCAGACGCACAAGAAAACCAAACCAAACGACCAAAAAACAGTTATAAATTTTTCTCATATGAATGAACTCATCTGAATCTCACCACAAATACTAAAGGGGAATCAAGAGCTGCTAAGGTCACAGATAACTCAGTTAGGATGTTCGTGTAAGAAAGCAAGTAGGTGAGAGATGCAAGTGAGAAGTAGGACCATAATGATGTGTGTGTGTGTGTGTAGGGGTGTCTCTGTGTGAGTATGTGTGTGTCTCTTCATGTGTGTGTATGTGTGTGTGGTATGTGTATGTGTTTGTATGTATGTGTGTGTGTGTGTGCACTGGGTATCTGTTGAGCCTAGGGTCACTTGTAGGAATCAAGAGAGTATAGGTCATAGTGAGGGTAGAGACCAGATTGGTAGGAAAAAGAGAACTGTGAGGGAGGGATCAAAAAGCTGATTTATCAGTCTGCTTATATGTAACAGCAAGGCTTTTAGTTTAAGAGCCCAGAACCACTTGTGAAAAAGATTCCTCTCGGGGAGATGGTGAGGTTTCTTGTACTCCTCAAACAAGAGCAGGTGTCATGCAGGATTATAGTGCCCCAGCAAGAGGCAGGGCCTGTTTCACAGGCACTTTCTCAACTTGCTCTATTTAAAAGCATCAAGAGTTTATACACAAATATTCATATGGATTTCAATGGAGCTTCTGAACAATTAGAACTAGAACATCAAAGGGCAGAAGTTGCACAATGGATTAACTCTTCACGATGTCGTGGTTTTTCTCAACTGACAGAAACATTTATGTCTTTTGAAATGTGTTCAGAGAAGCTACTGGGAGGAGAAATGGCTTTTTTTTTTTTTTTGAAACATTTGTTCCCAAGACCCTGCATGTAGGAGAACAGAGTAATACTCACCTAATGTCAACAGTCAGGTAAATGATAGAGCATGTTTCTGGTTGAAAACAACCTTGATCTGCCTTTGTGTTGTCCATTTGCCCACATCTTGGCTGTGGATTTCAGGCTGTATTCCTCCTAGTGATGAGTATACTGAAGGAAACATAATCAGTCCATGAGGAAGACCATGATCATTCCAGACATGGCCCTAGACCTTAGTGCCCCAAAGTGAATTTTATGACTATTTTTAATGATTATTTTCAGCATAGGAAATCATGCAAATATCCATAGTTGACCCTGTCTTTCAAACATCTGAGGCTAACATGCAACCAGGGGACTTGGAGTGGATTTCTACTCTAGAAAACATGGGGTACTGTAAATCTTTTCTTTGAAGCTTTTTTACCAGCTCATAACCAACTCTTGTGGGATAGGCCTCTACAGTTTATAAATTTTAAGGACTTACCCTTTATCTATGAAGAAAACAAAATTGAAGGTTTTTTTTCCTTAGGACTACAGATACTAAATGTATTCTAGTTTAGCTCATGCCATTTGCTTAGTGTCCTTACTATGTATTTATGGCATGACAAAGTTAGGCATCATTGATAAGCATATCATGGTGTGGGTATTTTGGATACACAGGAGAATCTGTAACCTGGCTTTTGGTGGCAGAGCTAAACAGAAGTATGACCCACCCAAGATAATCACCATAACTCTGTGATGGTTAGGTTTGTCAACTTGACATCGTCTGGAGTCTCCTGGGAAGACAGTTTCTATTAGGGCTGGTCAAGATCGGGTTGGTTTGTGAGCATGCTTTCAAGGGATTTTCTTTAATTGGGTTAAGAGCTTGGGAAGAGTACCTTGAATGTTAGTGGGACCATTTCATGGGCCTGGTGCTGAACTGTATGAAGAGGAGTGTAAACTGAGTGTTATTGAAAATATTTAATCCCAATCAGGGGCTTCTACCCCATCTTCCACCATTCAGTTCCCAGATAAAAGGCATACAACCTTTATATTTATAGTAAGCCTTAATTAGCACTAGAGCTGGGCAGACGTCTACCCTCTATGCTACTATGTCTGTTTCCCTGCCGATAACCCCAAAGTATGACTTGCCGTGTTCCATCTGGGCTGCTAGTAGCTCCAATTGGCCAGCCCTCATGATCATGATCTCAAGATTCTTACCTCGTGCTGTCTTCTCTCTCTCTTCTATTTGGGGTTCTCCCCAGACCCTGCTTATCCCAATTCTGTATGGTGACCTTGCCCCTCCCCGGAAGTTATCCCTGATTGGTGAATAAAGATGCCTACAGCCTATAGTAGGCTCGTCCCTGTGGGCAACCAGGACTTGGGTGCTAGTATTTAGCATTACAACACAAGCAAAAGACCATCCCTAAATCTAAGCTTCTTATTTCATTTTCTCCCTATCCAAGACCATAATTATTTGTAAATTATCTCATAAAATGACAACATATTTATTGTTCACAAAATAACCAAACCATTCACCTCAACTTCAGGTATTGGAACAACACGTTTCTTTATAGCTGAGAACTATTATGCACACATAAATTCATTGCTCTCCACTCTTGACTGTGAGTGTAATGCAACTAACTGCCTTGAGTCCTGAAACCTTCAGTTCCTCTGTGACAATGGACTCTCACAAGTTATGAGCCAAATAAACGGATTCTCCCTTATGTTGCTTTAGTTCATGTTTTTTTTTAAACAGTTCCAGGAAACAAAATTAAGACATCCATGTCTACTTGATAGAGAAAGATAGAGAAAAGCAATGGCAGTGTTTGTGAGATGAAACATACCATAGCAAGTGCATGTAAAGCGACAAACTTATTATACACTATTCTGGGAATAAATATTTACAAAATACTTAGAATGGGAGAAGCACAGAAAAACTTACAATTCATGGGCACAGTTGGTATGCACAGAGAACCTGACATCATTCCCCATGGTTATCGAGAAAATGAGTGATGATTGGGACCTAGGATAATAAAGATAGCTTTAGTAAGCACAGGCACGGATTCTAAACAGAGCTTAGGGCTTATGTAAATGTAAGGGAACAAGAAACGCCAACATGTTTACTGTGGCCACCACAGCTCTGCTTCTTATTTGCACTCTTACCAGGATCCAACCTGTCCACGGCAACCATGCTTCATTGCACACGCCACACCCACAGGGACAGAATGCAAATATTTTCCCTCACCTCAGGGGAGTGTTTGAAAACACTCTCCTGGAAAGGAAACTAATTTATTTGGTTGCTAATTATTTTGGCTCTAGTTTTAATGAGCCATCCAGTATAAAAGATAAATAGGGTAATAAAGTCTCTTCTCTCTCTCTCTCTCTCTCTCTCTCTCTCTCTCTCTCTCTCTCTCTTTCTGGGCATAAAGTGATTGAAGGAATGAAAGATAGTATGTAGTAGATAATTATGAACTCTGGTGCCAGATCATGTGTATTTAGTAAGTGTGTCACATGTCATTTAGTGCCAATTTCTTGTCCTTTCTTTGCCTTGAAATCTCTGTCCACAAAGGGAATAGTGACAATCTCTATACCAAAGTATGGTGGCAAGGATGAAGAGACAAGCAGGGCTATTACTATTGGTATATTATTGTTCAGAACCTTGAGGAGGAGCAGGGAATAGATGGATATGAGCAGATGGTGTAACAGAGCCTTCTAAATGAGCCCAGGGAAATTGCCTAGGAAATGTGGTATGTGTCTGTGGTGTTGGTGCACATAAACTGTGTGTGTGTGTGTGTGTGTGCGCGCGCGCGCATGTGGTGTGCATGTTGGGGAAGGATGGGAACCAGGCAGTGTGACATGAACAATGTTGAAAGAAGACTCTTTTTTTTGTAACTCCAGTAATCAACTTTCTTTCCAGAAGCTAACTCTGCACAATATAGAATCTACCCTAGTCTGCACCCAGTAGACCAGCCAGTTGCTGCTGTGAACTCTACAGGGTAGAATATTTTTGCATCTCCTC
The DNA here is from genome assembly GCF_008632895.1 of Mastomys coucha. Lineage (NCBI taxonomy): Eukaryota > Metazoa > Chordata > Mammalia > Rodentia > Muridae > Mastomys > Mastomys coucha. The sequence goes on from NW_022196896.1 coordinate 129,590,729, forward strand.
TAGTATTTTATTTACTAGTTGATAATCCAATAGCCACATGGGTTTGGTTTGTTTCTCCCAGATTCTCCTACTTTGAACAACTATGACCCTTGAAAATCAAATCCCAAAGAAGAAACAAACAAATCCCCCAAACACGAAATGGGAGATGCTGGGCATTCTGCCGTTGATGCTAGAGGAGCTGCAAGGCCTCCTTTCTCAAGGACTGATGTTTCACGGACAGGCTATCTGCTGCCGTAAGTACTCCGCGGTGCTGTTTCCGGATCTGTAGTATTGGGAACATCAAGACTTATGGGAACTGCAGAATCTCAGAATCCACTCAAGTCCTGCTGAATCAAGATGGCCCTTTGCAAAGGATTCATTTGCATGGTGAGTTGAAAAGGCTGGAGCACGAGCTTTCACGGGTCACTTTGACTTTGGAACTCTCTTAACATTCCGGAGTGGAGAAGTACTTCAGAAGCTTGGGCTGAATATTTTCCTGTACACAGAGAAGGAAAAGGCAGATAAACATGCTAATGAGTATGGTAATCACAGATAAACTCTCTGGCTTGAGTTAGTGATAGAAGAAATATTCAAAGAAATGTGTGCCATCTGCATTTTGGGATCTTTAAAGCAACTGAGGATCTTGAAGTTCAAGATGCCTCTGGAAGGTGGCATACTACTTGGGTTCCTTAGAAATTTGATCAAAGGTGAGATTCTTCAAAGTGTTTTTGGCTCAAAGACAAGAAGACATGAGTTCTGAAACAGGAATGTCATATGGAGGTAATTTTTGTTGTGCGTCTTTATGGGGAAGAGTGCTCCATGAGCCCCTGAACCCCAAGACCAGCCTCTGAACCCCAAGAACAGCCATTTTGCACGGGAGGTGGTGCTTTCCTGTAAGGAAGGTTGTGTTGTGTAGGAGATGGTGCTTTCCTGTAAGCTGCAGGTTGTGTTGTGTAGGAGATGGTGCTTTCCTGTAAGCTGCAGGTTGTGTTGCGTTCAGCTCCTTAAGCATCAAGGCCAGTCCCAGTTCAGAATAGCTGAATGCTCATTGCCTTCTAGGCATTAATGTGCGATATCTTGTTTACAGCAGTGCTCTGCTCCGTGTTTATAAATCGTTCTTTCCAGCAGGCTCTGACATGGATTTGAAGTTTCATTCTAGTCCATAAGAGTTTGCACTGGGCGAACCTTGAGCTATGCTAGAGGGCTAGGGAGATTAAACAGAAGGAGGGAGGAAGACGCCCTCCCCTGCGTATTGCATTTCTGTATCTGAATGATGGTGACAACTGACAGGGATTGTGGAGCCTGTTCTTTACCTCCAGGCACGAGACAGGCTGGCTGGATAATTACTCTAATGCTTCCCAGGGTCTTTCTTTTTTCTTCCACTCGTACCAAATGCACACAGGCTCTTGCTTGCTTGAACATCCCTTTAACAGCCAACTAGCACATACACACACAAACACATCCATAAAAGTGGGCACAGACTGCTTGGCACACTCATAAAGACTGTCCAAGGTGACCTCGCTGATTCATGTGGCTGCCCCTTGCCATGGTTGGTTTCCTAGTGCAGTGGGCAGTCTTCCAAATGCACAGCAGCTTGCTTGTAATAACCGCATCGCCTTCATTTCAAGTCCCAAACAGGAGACACACATTTCCCTGTACATCTTGCCCATTTTCCCTATGGTGACTATGCTTCACTACTGTTTACTTCTTGTCTCTTCCACTAGCTTTGTCACACACACATGCACATTCACACACACACACACACACACACACACACACACACACTCACACGCATGCACACACACACATACACACATGCACACACACATGCACATTCACACACACACACTCACTCACACTCATGCACACACACTCACACTCACACGCATGCACACACATACTCACACACATACACACACATACACACATGCACACACAGACACACACATACACATATACACACATATACACACATATACATATACACACATGCACACACATACACACACATATACATACACACATATGCATACATAGACACATACATACACACACATGCACACACAGACACACACATATACATACACAAACACACAGACACACACACATACACATACACACATGCACACACATACACACACATATACATACACACACACATGCACACACAGACACACACACGAACACACACACATACACATACACACATACACACACATGCACACACATACACACACATATACATATACACACACATGCACATACAGACACACACATACACACACATGCACACACAGACACACACATATACATACACACACATGCACACACAGACACACACATACACACACATGCACACACACGAACACACACACATATACATACACATACATGCACACACAGACACAGACACATACATACACACACTTCTGTTACTCGAAGTCAAAAGCACTCATTGGGAATATGCCCTCTACAAATATAAAAATACTGTAAAGCTTTTAATAATTCTGCACTATGTCTCTTACTTATGATATACATAGCTAGGAGATGGTAATTGAATAAGATGCAATTATTAAATAATTAACTCAACATTATTGAGACACTAAATTAAGAGGGCTTATCATGTTTAGATTTAAAGAGTTTTTCCTCAGATAGAAAGGTAATTTTTTCTTTGTTGTTTATTTAGTGTTTGGATGGACAGGGATGAAGAATTATAGATCATTTAAACAATAAGGCGTGAAGAGTCTCTCTGTATATGTATCAAAAAAGAAACAAATAAAAGTCAACCAATCAAACAGCAGCAACAGAAAGCTCTGGTTCAGTGCTGGGCTTGGTGCTGCCCTCGCTTTGGCCCATCCCGGGCGTCTTTTCTGGAGTGAATAGACTGGCATGTGTTCCATTTCCCAAGGACAACTCTGTCACACAACAAGTGCGTTCCAGTTTTTCCCTCTAACTCTAGGAAGTAAAGTGACTGTGGCCAGTCATCTTGACTATCAAGCCCGGAGGAAGGTGTTACCGTGAGAACCACAGCGGCTTCAGTGTTTCCTTGAGGTTCCAGGTCTGCGCCTGACTTACTGTGCAGCTGACCTTCAGCAAATCTCTTGGCTGTTTGGTTTTTCTCATCTGTAAAATGGAGATAAATATCCTGTCTTCCTTGCTCTGCAGGGCTGTGATGAGAGAGAGCCTTGCACTCTGGGAAGTGATACACGGTACAGAGAGAGGATGATAAATTACCAGGTCTGTCTGACTGGTCCTTCTAGCTAGGGAAGTGGTACAGAGCTAGTCTCAACAGCGACTGACTTTGCAGCCACATGCAGGCTTCATCTTGGACACAGGGCAGGATACTTTAGTGATGTGCGTACTGGGGACTTGATCCCATCCCTACCTTCTTGGGAATGCTGGTACAGCCAGGCTTGGAAGGCGCTGATTTAATGCCAGGGAACTATTACCTTTGCTGTGATCTCAAAGGCTAACATCCATTGTCCATGACAGGATGTCCCTACTCACATCTGATGCCTGGGGTGTCTGGTAAGGCATGATGGAGTCTGGAGCAGACTGTCCTGTATGGATCTTCTTATTCGACTTGACAAATACATCTTCTAGACTTGATTCATTTATTAAATGGATGCAATCTCAGACACCATTGTTCCAAATAGACTTTCTGACCCAGTGACTTGGCTCAGTGGGTAAAAACTCTTGGCACTGCGATGCCTGGAACCCACATATAAGTGGAAAGAGACAACCTGCTCCAGAAAGCTGTCCAATCACCTCCGTGCATGGCTCCCCTCCATCTCTCTCCCCAAAACATGAAATAATAAAAGCAATTAAAAAGTAAATGAATTTTAGAGAGCTATGTTTAATTTTTGCAAGCCCCTCTCTTTGAACATGAACTAGGGCACCACCGAAAGTCACCCTTTGCTCTTTGGAATCCTAAGTATTTCCCAGGAAAAGAAAGAGAAGAGGGATGGAGAGAAACAGACAGGTCTCCTCCTGGATAATGAGTCGTCTTAGTTGTTCATTTATACCGGCCCTGGCTAAGTTCTACAGAAAAGCTGTGAGGTGAGTTTCTGTGCAAACCACCTCACAGGTGACCCAGGAGGAGGTCCTGTCTGAAGTCAAGGGAAGCAGCTCTCAGAGCCACAGCCCCAGGCAGGCAGCACCATTAAGTGTGGTGGAGAAGTGGACACCCAGCCAGAGAGAGGCAGAAAGAGCCCAGAACCCATCTGAAAGGTGTGACTCCGGACGAAAGAAACAAGGCGAGTCCCCAAAAGGCAGCCTTTTTATTTGTCTTTATTTATTTTGCTTTCGTTTGTCAGGGGGACGAGATAAGAACATCTGTCTCGAACTAAGAGAGCCTTGCTCTCTCAGGTAAGAAAGGGACGCCGGGCAAACTCGTATCTGCAAACTTCCTTTAATCTATTTCTGGGGTAATGGACTTGCTCGGCGGCCTCAAGTGCCTCCGTTAATAGCTTCTTGCTTCTTCCAGCAGAAATGCACTGGCGCTGTTGTCAGAGACGGGCTCACTTTGAGGAAAGGACAACAGAACCTTCTTGGAGAGGGATGGGAAAGGAAAAAAAAAAAGATTAAGCCTTTTCTTTAATCTAGCAGGAAGAAAGAAGAAATTACCTTACTGTATGTTCCTGCTGCTATAAACAGCGGCGTTAGGGAGAAAGCACTTCCTCCATGACCAAAAACCATTTAGGATACAGAACTTGAGCTCTCTATTTCCTTGGTTGCTTTAATGCAGTGAGATTTGGGCTCTAGGGGTTGGGGGTGAGAAAAATCTAAAAATACTATTCATCCAAAAGCAAGTAACAAAGATGGCAGAGGCCTGTTTCTGCCTGAGAGGAGAAAGGAGATATGAAATCTTAATGTCCTCATTTCTAAGCTCTAAATCAAAGTCAGACTTTGGAATACTGTTTTATATTTGTATTTTTAATAGGCACTGCAGAGGAAGGGTAACCAAGATTCAGATGGTACGAAGGGAGTAGGGCAGAGGGGACCTAGCCCCTCTCCTCTCCCTTTCACCAGTACCCCAGCTCCGCTGCCCTGAGGTAGCCTTGGGTGCCAGCTTCTTGTGGGTCTTCCCAGATATTCCCTGCATATCAAAGCGTCTGCTCTCATATGTGTCTCTGTGTATGCGCGCTCATGTTCACATGGCTCTCAATTCCGTTCTTTCAACACAAGCAGCTGCTCTATATCTCTATCATGCTGCTCCTTGTTTTCCTCACTTAAAGTGATCTAATAGAGATAATTTTATATCAGAATACAGAGCTTACCTTCTTAGTTTTAGTAGGTGCTTATAAGGTTCATGGGGGTGCCCTTTAGGTCTGTTTATTCAGTTGCCTCTAAATGTGGGGATAAATATATATAAATATATATATATGTATTAAATATCTATTTATTTATTATATGCAAGTACACTGTAGCTGTCTTCAGACACCCCAGAAGAGGGCATCAGATCTCATTATGCATGGTTGTAAGCCACCACGTGGTTGCTGGGGTTTGAACTCAGGACCTTCAGAAGAGCAGTCAGTGTTGTTAACCACTGAGCCATCTCACCAGCCCCACGGGTAAATATATTAACGTGCACACCTCAATACATAAAATCTTTCTGATCTTAAAATTCAATGATATAAATTGATTCTTGCATCTCTGGCTGTTCCTGCTTACACGTGGCACCTAGGCTGAGAAAGCAACTGTAGCACACCTAGTTGTATTTTACTTTTGAAATATCAGCTATTGGTCAGAGTGCATTGCTGATTTCCAGATGGAGAACTTCCCATGGTTTCACTTAGCTATTAGCTACCTCGTCAGGAAAGACTGGAGTCTGAGATATGTTGCCTACAGCCAAGAGATCAGTTCTTGAGCAAATACGACCCTCTCTGCTACAACAGTAAGGTCATACAAGTCACCTTAACAGCACGAAGAAATCAATTCCAGCTAGCAGCCACCTCTGACTTGGGGCTTTCTGAATGCATGGAATTTCTGCCTCCACATTGATAAGGTCATACATATGTATGCACCGACCTTGCAGCACCCGAGGGCTCTGGTTTTCAAAATTCTGAATAAATCGAAACTGGAACATGTTTGGATGAGACTGAAAGCTCCAGGACACTGGGATGCTGCCTTTATTTTTCAAGTGGAAAGCAGACTTTGGAAACAGACCAACAGGAATGTAGCCATGGAGGGATGCTAGGTAGCCCCTCCATTAAGCAGATTCAAGTTCATGCAGAGAGAACCTGGCTCTCCTTAAGGGCTAAAGGCTCCCTGCCTTGGATAACCAGCTCCGGGGATTTGTTCTTTGGGCTGCAAAGGAAAAGGAGAGAACAGGGCAGGCAATTCAGACGTGAGAAAACCTGCCTGAGAATCAGAAGATCTTCTTACAAAGGACAAGTGCAGAGCTCAGGGGAAGCGAATAGCATTTGCCATATGGGAATTACTGGTTTAGGGGTTCTGGGATCTAGGGGGGTGAACATTTCCAAAGTACCCGTTGTCCTGAGCTCATCTGCTCTGTGGACTTCATCCATTTTCAGGGTCAAAATGTTGGCAGAAGGGTCATCACAGGCAGCGCCTGTCCTGAGCTGCTCCAGGCTTCAGGGTGGCAAACAGAAAAGCAACTGTGAAGCTTTTAACCAGCTGATGGGAGAAGGGGAGCTTGGTGCCCACAGATCCATAAATGTACAAAGCATGCTTCCTGTGCACACACGACCTTGTCCCACTTAATACTCTAATTTATAGAATAAGGTTGGATTTTAAAACTCCTGAGACCAACCAAATAGAAAGTAATTTCTCTTCTTTTCTTCTCCTGCCCTGTCACATCTATTGACTATTTACTGTGTGTAGACAGGTATCTTCTCATCCGCACCTCTCTCCCTCTCCATCCCTCCCTCCCCAGTCTCTTTCCTCTCTCAGGCTTTTGTACCTCTGAGCCCACGCATAGAGGCAGAAAGTCAGTCAGATGACCTCCTCTTCTGCTCTTTGTTTCAATCATTGCTCTTACCTTTTAGAGGAAACGTCTCTTGCTGAATCTGCAACTCACCAATTCAACTGGACTAGCCAGTGATGTCTCAGAATCTGCCTATGTTTCCCCTTCCTATATCCAACTCTGGGTTACAGACTCTGCCATGGCCTTTACTCAGGTGCTAGGAATCAAAACTAGGTCTTCATGCTTGTGTTATAAGTACTTTATCTATTGAGACATTCGTATCTTCCCTCCTAGTTGCTAGTCTTCACTGTCTGTCTGTCTGTCTGTCTATCTCTCTGTGTGTGTATGTTTTACATGTATGCATACAGATTTGTTTGCTCTTGAGCTCTAGTGTTTGTGGATGCTGGAGATTGACACTGTCTTCCTTAATCATTATTACTTTGCCACGGGTTCTGCACTGAAGCTAGAGCTCAGCGACAGTCAGGACCTGCTGGCAATGGAACAACAGACAGGAATTCAGCTGCCTCCTGTCTGTCAGCACTAGGGCTACAGATGTGCAGCAGTACCTTGTACACATGATTGTGGGTGTCCATGGAGGCCATGGCAGACTCTGTATACTTTGGAACTGGAGTTCCAGGCATGTGGGTGCTAGGAATTGAACCTGAGTCCTCTGCAAGATCAGCAAGCACTTCTAACTGCTGAGCATCTCTTTGGTTCTATCTGAACATTTATTAAAAATTCAATTGATTTATGCTTGTGTTGTAGTGTGTGTGTGTGTGTGTGTGTGTGTGTGTGTGTGTGTGTGTGCATACACATGTATATGTGACCACAGACATCAGAAGGGGAACACCAAATCCCTTGGAGTTAGAATTATAGGTGTTTATAGCTATCAGATGTGGGAACTGGGAACCCAACTCTACAACTCTGATTAAGCCATAGTGCATAACTGTTGAGGCACCTCTAATTTGAATTTTGACCCATTTGGCAAGTCTGGATGCCAACACTAACATGTTATACAAATGGGACAAAAGTGTGAAACTGGAATTACTGTGAATGGCCAAAGCACAATAGCAAATTCACCATTAAGTACACATTGGTTTACTAGAACCATCTAGGTTAGGCTTGAACCGGTCAAAGAAGTTAGGGACTCTACATCGATCAGACAGCATCGAGTAAATGATTAAAGGACAGATAAACGTGATTTTAGAGCAGCTACCAAGGAACTCGGTCAGGAAATGCATGCTGACAACTAACTAGATGTTAATAGTTTTCAAATTATTTTTGTGTGTGTGTGTGTGTGTGTGTGTGTGTGTGTGTGTGTGTGAGCATGCCACATGTGTTCAGGTGCTTTCAGAGGTCAGCAGATGGCATTAGATTTCCTGGACCTAGAGTTTCAGGTAATTGTGAGCTGCCTGGGGAAGTGGCTGGGCACTGAGCTGGAATCCTCTCAAAGAACAGCCAGCGCTCTTAACTGCTGAGCCACCTCCCCGGCCTGTTAGGTATATTTTAAGATGAGATTGCTGAGAACAAACATGTCTAACAACCTAATCAGGTAAAGCCCCAGTGCTACTTCTGCTCTGTAATGTGAACAGAGAAGTCTGTAACACAAAAATTGAGTCGTCTTTCCCACAGAATTTGGAAACGAGGCAAGCTCCACTGTGATGGATTGCACGTTCATACCTGTAGTCAGAAGGACAGATTGGAAACTCTCAAGGCCCAACATCTTCACATTCTAATAATTTGTTTCACCTCAATTACCATTCTATAATGTGATCCCACCCCCGCCAGATTGAAAGCCACTACGTAATGCTGATCGTAAGACAGAAGTGGTGGACCAGGAAACTCTTTTAAAGGATGCAAGGAAAACTCGATTTTTTATTGATCTGGAGGACAAATGCCAAATTAGAATTATCATAAAGAAGAGAGGAGGGGGACATCAAGATTTACCTTCTAGAAAAGATCTCTGAAAAAATGAGGCTGTCTGTTACCTAGAGATCAGCCACTTTTTCTAGAGGAAAAATGTTACTGCTGCTCTCTCTCTCTCTCTCTCTCTCTCTCTCTCTCTCTCTCTCTCTCTCTCTCTCTCTCTGTGTGTGTGTGTGTGTGTGTGTGTGTGTGTTTCTTAGGGATCTTGTTTACAAATAAGTGGACAGCTTGCTTGACAGTTAAACATTCATTTTGGAAATCTTGTGTTTTTATTACAATATAATTAAATGGTGCGAGGAAACTAAAAGTGTATTTTGTATTCTGACACAAACAGGAAGTAAATTTTCACAGAAAATAGAGAAGAAGGATGAATAGAGAGGGAGGGAGGGAGGGGGCAGGGAGATAGAGAGGGAGAGACAAAGAGAGCAAGCGATTCATTTCCATTTAACATTTACTTCTTATAGGGATTAAATACTGGGCATTATTGTGCTTTTCAGAAGAATCCCTTGAAGTAAAACCTTGCTGGAGTTTTTACATGGTTATTAAGAGGAACAATTCATGATAGCACTATGGACTACATAAAACACCATATACCGCCATCAAGTGGATTTCAGACCAGTAGATGTGGCTTAGACTGAGTCAAATATATTCAACTATGAGGCTTCCAAGGAAAGAAAAATCTGTGAAAGGAAACTAGAGACAAAGTGAAGTTTTACATGGAATGTAGATAGCTTCTCTAGCAGCAAATGGTAGTGGGGCTTCAGGATAGAGGGCAGGGTTCCGTGAGCAAAGGGACAATAAACTTATCAGTGCTACCAGAAGAGTCGGTAGGGCATGCAGTGGGCATGACTCAGTTTGCAGCCATACAAAGACAAGCATGACAAAACTTCATTCATCTTTGGGAAGAGAATGGACCAACCCATCAGGATGTGATGGCGCTGGGCTTTTCCTGCTGGACTGTTATACTACACTGCAGAAAATGGGGCTGTCAGACTAGTAGGGTATGCGAAACATAGGGAGCAGAGGGATTTCTTTCTCAGAGTAGAAGCCTTTTACATCTGAGGGCTTATCCAGGACAGTCTTGGACAGTCTTGATCTGGTAATGGCAAACTCTGTGTCAGACCTAGCTCCAGTTTTTATTCCTTTTCTCCATGATAGATAGAATGGCTTCTTTTGTGGACCATAGTCTTCGTCACATCTTTGACATGTGCTCACCAACCCTCCAGTCAGCTTGCCAAGTGAGATTTAACATCATCACATTTATTTTATAGCCAGGTAGGCTACAACTTACAGAATTTAAGCAACTCCCTCAGATAATATGTTTACTAAAGGTCAGAGCTGGGTCTCAGCCTTGCCTGTCAAGTGAATTGCCTCTGACAGGGTCCCTGCAGCCCTGGACAAGCATCCAGATGGGCAGAGCCCAAGGTGACTCTAACAGTGAAGACATAAAATAACAATCACCCAGCCCAGGTCTTTTCGAATTCCTGACAAAAGGAAAATAGAGTAAGAGACAATGGAATGACCATTTTTGCTTTACATCAGCCAGTCATAGGAAGTGTCTCCACCATCATAAATTGTTCTTGTCTAATGGGCACACACACACACAAAATATGCCTAATGGGCACACACACAAAAATATGCTTTAGTTAGATGCAAGCTGTAGACTCAGCAATGTAGGTACCTACTCACTCAAGGTGATCTGGGTTGCAGCTGCTGCTGAGGGATTCATCCGTTAGTATCATCCCTGACACATCCTGCCCCGCAGGATATCAGTTAGGAGCTTACACAGATTGCTTCTGTCATGGAGGGAGAGGACCTTTGCTCTCACTGGGATAGAGACTCCGGAGGCCAGTTCATTTTCCTTGTGCAAACCTCCATTTGTAGTCTTGAGGCACGGCTTGCTTCTGTCATCACGTGTGGGTTTTCACTGCTGCGTGATAAATCATCATCCAAGTGTTGACTTAAAACAGCACACGTTTGATATTTCACAATTTCTGTGGGTCAGGAGTATGAGCATTGCTCAACTCAGCTGTCTGCTATCTCAGCAAGGCAGGGAAGGGTTCGAACTCTATGTTACCATTAAGAAGAAAGCAAGGCAAGAATGTGTAAACTCATACAAGCTATCATTTGGAGAAGCCCTTGATTCCTCAAGGTCATATAATATTTCTTCTCATGGGAAATATCTCCAAAGGATGTTCAAAACATGGCTGCTTAATTCTTGAGGTCTTTTAGGAAGAAATCTCTTATAATGAGGTATGGTCATGAATGAGACGTCTGTTATCATCTACATACTCTGTTGGCCACAGGACATGCTTATACTCATGGGAAGATGATACATGGTCGTCACTCACTGAGAGTCCTTTTATGGCACACCTACACACGGTCTTCTATCGTATATTGCTTCTGACAAGGGAACCCCGCTCACAGAAAATTATGCCAGTAAACTGAGCCTGAGCAAGTGCATATGTTTGACCATGTTCTTGCTCATCCCAATGCAGCGGGCCTGATGGAGCGCCAGAACCATCCTTGAAGACTGAGTTACAGTATAGCCTGGTAGCTATAGTATAGTTCAGGACTGTCAGGACTTGCCCTGTTCTATTGCTCGTTGCACATATGCACCGGCCTGAGGCTTTTCTGTTCTGTTTCCCTATGGCAGTATGCACGAAGCTGGGCTACGAAAGGCAGCAGTCTTGCTCATAGTAACTGCTAATGTTCTATCAGTGCAATTTCACTCTCTGCTCCTGCATGCTTAGGCTTACTGGTATGAAAGTTTTAGTTCTTGGAAGAGAAGCGCTTCTGAGAGAGGGCATAACCCAGTGCTCAAGAGCAGATATGTGAGTTGGAGACCAACCTGGTCTATGGAGCAAGTTCTAGCACAGCCAGGGCTAGACAGAGCTGCTCTGTTTTGTAAAACCAGAACAAAATACAGAGGGCACAACCATGGTTCTATTAAATGTGAAGTTGAGAGATCATACATAGACACTGAACTCCTTATGCCAAGACTCAAACAAAGGCAGTTACAGAGATGGTTGTGCTGACTAATTCTGACTATAGAGACAAAGCTATGCTTCTGCCTATATGCTCTTCTATGTAGAAGGATGCAGCAGGACTGCCTGGGGCAGAGCTAAATACTTCCACATCCTCGACTTTAGATCAGTGAAAAATAAATATAAGTTAAAAAAAATATACGCAGGGCTGCTCTAGCACCTTAGACCTTTCAAAAGCAAATGCCTTTAGCCCTCTCACCAGGCAAGGGACAGCTGCCTGGAGTGACTTGTTGAGGCAATAATAATAAATAATAATAATAATTAATAAAAAACAAGTAATAACAAGCAGAGGATAAATAGTGAGAGGTAATTATAAAGTTCAGAATAATTGCATAAACTTTTGCAGAAAAAAAGAAGCCTATACCAACAATAATTTGTTAGTATCTATTTGTTTATATGTATGTGTGTAAAAACTATTTTACCCACTGAGTTGGTGAGCAGCGATGGATCACAGATTGAAGTAATCTGCAGCTCCATAGCCAGTTTGAAGCCAGCCTGTACTGGTATTTCTGCCCTACAGTGGATGTAAAAGTTACCCCAAACCCCCTAGCTTAAAATAACACCACCTTATTTTGTTGTAGTTTAGGAGGTCAGAAATCTAACATTTATCTTACCAGCTGCTTTCTTCTGGGGGCACTCTGGGGGTAGAAAACCATTCCAAAAAGCAAAAGGTCGGCAGATGGGTGCCTGCCTTCAGATGGGCGCCTGCCTTCGTGCATACCTGGCTGGTTCAGCCCGTTTTTCTGTGGCTGAAGCTTAGACCATTGGCCTTCACTCCTTTCAGGCATCCGTGCTTTACTTCAGACTTCTTGGCTAAGTCCATGCTTATCTTCTTAGCGGAGGCCATGTTTTCCTCCCGGATACACCTATTAGTGAAGTTAATGGCTCATAGTGAAGAACAGTTTTACCACTTAGCACATTACCAGAGTTCCCAGTTCAGTCTCACAGGTCCTGGCTCACTCTTGTTTCCCACTTGTGCCAGTTAGGTTTTTATTGGTCAACTTCCCATAAGTTATGGTCATCTGAGGAAGGTCCTTCACTGAGCAAATGCCTTCATCTGATTGCATGTAGACGACTGTATGGGGCATTTCCTTGATTGATGATTGATAGGGTAGGGCCCAGGCCACTGTAGGTGGTGTAACCCCTGGGTAGGGGGTCCTGGCTTGAATAGAAGGACGCGCTGTGCAATTCACAGAGAAGCAAGAAGGTCTGTCTGCTTCAGCTTCTACTCTCTGGGTCACGCCTTGAGCTCCTGCCCTGGCTTCCCAAGATGACACACTGAGATCTGTAAACGGAAGTAAACCCTTTCCACCCCAGGTGGCTGCCGACCAGAATGCTCTTTTATCACAGCAACATAAAAGCAAATTAGGACACCACTCCTGACTGCCAGTGATGTAAGGAGAGAACACAGGATCACATTTAATAGATGTATAATGTGCACGTATGTAATCCATTAGCGTCAACCCTTTACCATTGCAGCTGTCCATTTCTCAAATGGAATCCTGGTTCTGAGAAGGGCTCCTCCCACCATGAGGTTCGCTTAGTCACATGTCTTTAGCTGCTGGCCTGTGAGTGGATATCGTATTAGAAACACCCATACCTGTGAGTGGATATCGTATTAGAAACACCCGTACCTGTGAGTGGATACCATGTGAGAAACACCCGTATGGTGCTTGTGTTGTTTGGTTTGCTCCTTGAACTTTAGCTGTCCTTCATGAGACGAGATATCCAAGATGGATTCTATACATTTATCTCAAGCACCTGGACAAAACATACATGGCACAGGCTTGAGCCTGGAGCTGACATGATATTAAATGTAGAGTAGATCTTGCTACTTTATCGCAGCAGGGTTGGCTAAAGTGCATGGGCCCTGCAGATCTCTGATGGGGAATGACCTAAACACTTATTTAAAGGTTCTCAATAGGGGATGAAGGGCAGATCTATAGAACATGTGGCAACATTTGGTGACATTCTGCAGTTGCACATGCTTTTGCTCCTCACCCACAGTCCTGTAGGTGAACTCCCTGTTTGCCATGACATACTTTGGTGACTCTTTACCGTGGCCTTCCATTGACTTCCTCGTTTGCTCAGGAATACTAATGCGCAGTAGCTCAGCATACTAATAATTGTAAGTAGATTAGCCCTAATTTTTAAAGTTTTATTGCATTATGATGAGAAAAGTTTCATGATTTCAATTTATTTGAATTTGTTAACATTTAAAAACATATTTTAAGTAAATTAAATTAAATCATATTCTTGTTTCCCTTTTGTACCCCAACTCCTCCCAGAGACCCCCTCTTCAATACCTACAATATCTTTTTTGATCATATTCTTTAAAATTTATAGGATATTATAACAATAAAAATGAGTATTATAAAAGTTGTTTAATATAAAACAACAATCAGTTTAACAGACTTACGTAGATGCTTATCTATGGCAATAATGAAAATACATATGTTTTTCTCAATATAAATTTTAAATAACTCCAACATATTAACCGTATATTTCAAAATAATACATCTCTACTAATATTTTCTTAAATGAACATAAATATATAAAGTGTTTTTGTTTGTTTGTTTGTTTTGTATTTAGTAGAGCTTAAAATCTTGGCTCTTACTGTGGTAATTTGAAACAAGAGTTACAAACATCAAGCAAAGCATTCAGTCTCATACTTTGTTGTTCTCTTACAAACCCGCTCCCAATTTAATTGTCTACATTTCTTTTGGGTATATAAATACTTTTAAAATATGTAAGCGGTTCTGAAAACCATAGTATAGTGTAAAAACATGAAATAAACAATACTACTAATAGAGAGGCTGAGATAGGAGAGGCAAGATCTCAAGACCATTATGTTGTACACAGCCAGACATTGTCACGAACAAACAAGCTGAAAGTGTATATGGATTGTATAATATTGGACCTATTTTTCCAATTACC
>NW_022196896.1:129606814-129611814 GCF_008632895.1 Mastomys coucha
TTAAGGGATTTTTGTGTTTCCTCTTGAAGGGCTTCTAGCTGTTTATCTGTGTTCTCCTGTATTTTTTTGAGGGTGCTATTTATGTCTTTCTTAAAGTCCAATATCATCACCATGATAAGTAATTTTATATCTGAATCTTGCTTTTCCGGTGGGATGGTGTGTCTAGCGCTTGCAATGGTGGGAGTATTGGGTTCTGATGATGCCAAGTAACCTTGGTTTGTGTTGCTTATATTCTTACGCTTGCCCCACATCATCTGGTTATCTCTAGTGCTACTTGCCCTTGCTAAATCTGACTAGAACCTGTCCTTCCTGTGATCCTGGTTGTGTCAGAACTCCACAGAGTCAAACTGTCTCTGTGATCCTGTGATTCTGTGATTCTGTGACCCTGGGCTTGTTAGAGCACCTGGGAGTAGAGCTTCCTCTGGGTGTTTTGGGACTGGCTGTGGAGCTTGCACCCAAGGTCTGCTTAGGGCACTGACCCAGACAGACCAGAAGCAACCAGAGCCTCTGGGCTGGTGCAGTTCCTGTGTGCCTGGGTCCTGCTGGTCCAAGTTACTCCCAGTAGTGGGACAGATGTTGTGTACTCCTCACCTCTGATCCTGAGCGTGTTAGAGCACCTGGGAGTGGAGCTTCGTCTGGGTGTTGTGGGACTGGCTGAGGAGCTTGTGCCCAAGGTCTGCTCAGGGCACTGGGTAGCCCAGACAGACCGGAAGGAACCTGAGCAACTGGGCTGGCAGAGTTCCTGTGTGCTTGGTCTCGCTGGTCCCAGTTACTCCTGATGTCGGGACAGATGTTATGTCCTCCTCACTTCTGATCCTGGGAAATTAGCCGTATTACAAATAAACCTCCTACTCTGCACTGGGATAGCAGGAGAGGTGCCATAAGAACAAGAGAATGGTTTCCTTAGGGTCAGCACACAGCAATCATAAATAACATTGTCACATCTGGGGGCCATGCCACATCTCTGGCTGGTAGTAGAAGATGCCATCACTACCATATTATTGGTTTTACAGGCATGGGAGTGCAATAGTGAGGGAACACTATAATAAAAACTTGTATTCATGACTGTTTGCTAAAAGACATAGTGTCACTACTTCAGAAGTCATGGGACCTGGGAGAACAGAGCCAATGAAAGAGGTGGACTAAAGTCTTAGGCAATAGGCAACTTGATTCAGAGCAGCAGACAGCTTATACTCTGATGATTAAGCAAGTTTATATAAAGAAAGTTCACATGAGTTCAAGCTACATACAGTAACAAAGACAAGCCATGCTTGGCCACATGTTTCTTCTGTAGAGTCATCAAAGGACAGTTTAAACATATCTGATAATCAATAGTGTGTAGTAATTAGTAATCTGAAACAAACCCACTCCTTTTGGCTACTCCTGGAGGGAATTAAAACACATTCCAAGAACATCTTCATGTTTTGAAGAGACTGAGTCACAAGACTTTTGTTGTGTTTTCTTGGAGTGTTCCCTCAAGTACTCATACTTCTCACATGATTCCAGTTCTGGGCTGGGTTCTGATAACATAGCAATAAAATGATTCCTACCGACACTCTGCTCTACCCATTGGTCCGTGCCTCACTCAGCCATCACCAGAGAGGCTTCCTCTTGAAGTAGTAGATGGAAGCTAGCATGAGACCCATAACTGGACAATATGTAGAGGGTGAGAGACCTTGGAACACTCATTCCTAAATGAGATGTCTTCATCAAACCTGAGTCTCGGGGCTTAAGAAGCTATGTGGAAGAGCAGTTAGAAAGATTGTAAGAACAAGAGCAGAGTGGATGGATGACATCAAAGAAGCAGTGCCTCTCAGACATGACAGGAATGACTTGTATAAACCCAGTGAGACAGTGGTAACACGCCTAGGGCTCACACAGGTTGAAGCCAGAGGGGTTTCAACACTGAGAACAGGGAAGTGGGTATTGGCTCCCACCACTAACCAGGAAGCTACCCCCAACTAATATCTGCTTGCAAAGGAAACCTTAGTTCTCTCCAATGGACTCACACTCTATCTATGAGCTATACTTAATGGTAGCCTCATGCCCAGTGGTAGATAACCAATAGAAGGTGACCTCTGTGATATTTTTGTAGAGTTTTTGTCTCATAGTGATTTTGGTTATGTTTTTCTCCTGTTGTTATTTTGGTTGGATATTATAGTTTCTGCTTATATGTTTTTATCAGTTTTTGTAGTAGGTATGTACAATTGTGTGTGTGTGTGTTTCTTGTGGAACTCTGGCTTGTTTCCTTTGCTTGTTGTGTCTCTTTCCCGTGCTTCTGCTCCATTTGCTCTCTCTCCCTGTAGACCTCAATAATTGCAGTGAGCAGTCCCACCACCCATGTGCCATCCTACCTCAAAATTTCCTGGACAAATTAGTCCATTACTTTTACATTCAGCCTCCCTGTAGGTCTTAGAACATGAGCAGCATGAAGCCAGGTTCCGTGCCAGGAATAAAATAAGCAGCATGAAGCCAGATTTCATGCAGTCATAAACTGACTGCAGCTTAGTTCCCAGTAGTGACCTGATCCTTTCTGAAATCTCATGAGCTCTACCTTCACTGTTCTCATTCCTCCCAACATTCTTGACCTTCACGTTCTAACCAGAATAGCCTACTTCACTGTAACACTCGGTTTACACAGTTCTATGGCTTTTCTACCCCAGAGTTCCTACATCTTTCTCATTCTACCTGCAAAACAAATCCAAAGGCCTTAGAGCTCCATGGCCATGCTTATCACAATGCCCACCCCCCTCTACAGTACCAATTCAGCTGTATCTGTTACTTTCCTCGTTCTATAAACAATATCTGACAAAGGCAATTTACAAAAAGGAAAGGATTATTTGGCTCTCAGTTTGAAGGTAACCTGCCATAGTAGAATGGAGTCATGGTGACAGGAACCTTAGACAACAGGTCGCATGACCACTGTAGTCATGGCACAGAGTGAGATGCAAGCGATTGCTTGGCTCACTTTCTCCTTTTGACCACTTCAGATACTGTGTCATGGAGTGGTGCAACTCACATTCCAGGTGAGTCTTCTCTGCCCAGTTAACCTTCTAGAAACAAACTTAAGACACACCCGCAGGTATGTGTCTGTGGTGACTCCAAATCCAGTCACGTTGACAATGCAGATAAAGACCACACAGTGTATAGAACTGCAAAGCTTGAGAGCACATGGGAGAGACGCCAGTGACCTAGAATTTGAGGAAGAGCCCTGTGATGGTTAATGTTGGGGATGTAACAGAATCTGGGCTGACATAAGAGACAAACCTACAAGCATACTTATAAAGCACTTTTAGTCTCTTCCTGTGAGGAATTTATGCCCTGCCCGTGATGTATTTTGTCAGCTAGTTTATCTGCTGTATAACAATCACTGTGAAGGTGGGCAGCTCTGTTGCCTGGACTGTACTGAAGCAGGGAAATGAGCTGAGGACCGGTGTACCATCTTCAGCTTTCTGACTATGGCTGCAAGGTGACCAGTTGCTTCAGGTTCCTTCTGCTCTGTCTCTTGCCATGATGGCTACACCTTCCAACTGTGAGCTGGAATAAACCCTTCTCCTGTAAGTTGCGTTTGTCAGGTGTTTTATCACAGTGTCAGGAGAAGAACCAAAGGTGAGCCCGCAGACACTCGAGGAAAACTGACTCATCCAGGAAAAAAGTTTAATGTTTTAAATTATATCAAAACTATAATTTTTTTCCTCTTTGGAAGATACCAGTAGGAGAATGAAAACACAAACTGACATTTTGGGGGAAATTCCTAAATCATAGGAGATACAAGGAATCTGTAACTGCACTGTAAGAATCACCCCACTTTCCTATACTGGACTTGAATGAGTTAAATCTCTGAACTACTAATATTTGACTTAATTCTTTATGAAAAAAATAGGGTTTGAGATGATAGATGTTCACTGTTACCACTGATTTTTATCCTCTTAACCTTTGAGCTTAAACACTAAGCTTATGAGCAACCAAAGTGTAAGCTCTCTTTCCCTTTCAGAGAAGAGTTTACCAAGGTAAAGTATTACCCTCAGTTCCACAAGGCCATTCTCCAGACACTGGCCACTGTGCATGTTCTGAAATTTCTTGAGGAGAAGCATTAATTTAACCAAATCTATCCCTGTACCCACCGCTAAAAATCAAAAACATTTTTTTCTCTATATTGGCTCCCAGCTTATACACAACAATGTTACCTAAAATAGCACATCATGGATTCCACAATGACATTAAATAACAACCTGAAGACACTCTAATAATAAAATGTCAGCATAGAGATGCTCCAAAATTGAATATAAACTCATTGCTATTATCACATTTCCACGGAGAAAGGATCGGAGATTAAATTTCCTTGCAAATTTGAGTCCAAAATAATTCAAATCCGAAGGAATTGAACTTTGAAACTTAATTTTCTTCCTCATGAGAGTTAGTCTCAAAGTCTAAACCTTTCTCCCAATTTTGCTTCATATTGAGGAGTTCTAAATGGCACGGCACAATTGAACCTGGAGCTTTTTTCTACTTGAGTGTGATTCCTGACTCGTAGAAGTTGAATTAATTCAAAATTAAGCCTCTCATGATTATTAAATATGAATGATTCAAAGAGTTAATCAGTGTCTTTGTTTATGTTGTTGGGACAAAACACTCTGACAAGCGCAGTGTAAGGGGGCAGGGGCTTATTCCTGCTCATGGTTTGTAGAATGGCCTGTCATGGCAGCTGAAGCTTGGAGTAGCTGGTTGTATTATGTCCACAGTGGGGAGACTGGACATTGGACACTCAGGCTGACCTCTCATTTACACAGTCCACCCAGACAAAGGCCCTTCTTGCAGTTAATATGAGTCTCCTCCGATGAATTAAGTCAACGGAGACCATCCCTTACAGACATTCTCAGCAGCTAACCATACTACACAGTCCCTCACAAGTGTGAGCCAGTGTTCAAGACTAACTATCAGAATTATGTAGTCAGGAGTTTTGTCTCACCATTCTGTTATCTCATAGAAATTATGAAGTA